>NW_008237226.1:8455233-8509332 GCF_000691975.1 Corvus brachyrhynchos | reverse complement strand
ATAACAATATAAAAATGCAACACAAACCTTTAGGTCAATTATCTAAGGCCTGATCTTGACAATGCTGGGTTCAGTGGCTCTTCCTTCTGGGTAGACAAACACTCGCAGCTGGGTTGCCCTTGTTAAAAGTCATTAAGGATCAAGCTACTATTTTCAGAAAATGTCCTGAATCTAGAAGGTCACTGATCTCAGCATTTCAAGTAATATGGACTTCTCTATGGAATAAAAAGATTTTTGATGTAAAATCTGTCCTACAAATCTCAGTCAGGACCAAGATTATAGCTGTATATTGATGAAAAATCAACATATAGTATTTACACCAGTTTGAGAGAGGTTTCTCTGTGGAGGTTTCCCAAGGATACACACGCAGAGGGTGTGGGAAACCTGAAAAAGATGGTCATTCATGTACTTGTATTGTAGGAGTGCCAACTGTATGCTTGTACTGTTCACCAGACACTATCATAAACCAACATGACATGAGGACAACTGGATGGGGGGAGCAAACTGCTTTGGGACTCTGAGGTAGAAGCCCACCCACCCTCAAACCTCACAGACAGATTATGAGGTTTACGGCACAGAATCCTGTCTCCTATTTCCCCATTGACAAACCAGCCCTCTCTGTCTCCCTGTCTGTCATCACACGTACCACCCCCAGCTGGTCAGGCAGCTGTCTGGCATGCCATACTCCAGAGAGAGAGGGAGAAGATGGGATGCAATGCTAGTGCTGTGGGATACTTCAGCTAGTAGGGCACAGTTCCTTGTTACAGCCTAGCACTTTGACCTTTGCCCTGCATGTGTTATCTTCAGTCACACACTCTAATATGCCATCACTTTAGGCAGATACTTCAAGGATCTGCAAATACTGTTAGCAATATTCTTCTTCAGAGACTATTCCATATCTTCTTCCATTGCTCTTCGGCACTCCTAGTGAAACTTGACAAGTTGCAGACAGCAGCCGTGAACATTAGATGGTTCATGCATATGCACAGGGAAATGATACTGGAGAATTGGTAACAAATGAGTTGTTTTAGCACTTAATTCAATGCAGTATTTAAGCTGCACTGGAGACCTGACCATTGGAGGGTGACATGATCACAAACAAGGACCTGTAGAACATCAGCTTTCTCTGTAAGTCATCTGAGCAGAAGGATGCAGCCCAGGGTTACAACAAGCAATCACAAACGTCTCTCTGCACATGGCCAGACAACTGCTCCACTGCGATTTTCACCTTTTTCTATATATGTGTAATTGTTCCTTTTGGATGGGAAAGTGGAAAAGTACTGATATCTTGCTATATAGCATAGTCAAATGTACATATTTTGCAGTCTGACAGTACAACCATAGAACTGCATAAAGTTTATGCAGGCTTTTTTTTCAGTTTATTTCTTTCTTTCTCAGATGCGAAGATGATGCATAGTAAAAATAAATGAACCAAACACTTGTTTGAATAATTAAACATGTGAAAGTAAAACTAACCCTAAGCACATTTCAAAAAAATGTGAAAAGATTCCTTCAAGGGACAGAAGTTCCAATCCTGCACCTAATCTAAGTTGCACAGTGAGGCCATATAAACTACGTCTTTATGATATTATAATTATTTGGCATAAAGATTATCATAGAATTGTAGAATAATTTGTGTTGGAACAGAGCTTGAAAGGTCATAGAGGTCAAACTCCCAGGAGTGAGCAGGGACATCTTCAACTCCATCAGGTTGCTCAGAGCCCCATCTGACCCGACCTTGAATGTTTCCAGGGATGGGGCATCCACCACCTCTCTGGGCAACCTGTTCAGTGTTTAAATCTGCTCTCTTTAGTTTAAAGCCCTTACCCCCTATTGCAACAGGCCCTGCTAAAAAGGGGCCTGTTTGTCCCCATCTTTCTTATAGGACCCAAAAAAGTACTGAAAGGATGCAATAAGATCACCCCAGAGTCTTCTACAGGCTGAACAACCCCTACTCAATCAGCCTTTCCTCATAAGAGACGTGTTCCATTCCTCTGATAATTTTTGTAGCCCTCTCCTAGACCCTTTGTAACAGGTCCATGTCCCTCCTGTGCTGGAACCCCAGAGCTGGATGCAGCACTGCAGGTGGGGCCTCACCAGAGCAGAGCAGAGGGGCAGAATCCCCTCCCTCGCCCTGCTGGCCACGATGCTCT
This sequence comes from Corvus brachyrhynchos, assembly GCF_000691975.1. Classification (NCBI taxonomy): domain Eukaryota; kingdom Metazoa; phylum Chordata; class Aves; order Passeriformes; family Corvidae; genus Corvus; species Corvus brachyrhynchos. The sequence goes on along the minus strand of NW_008237226.1, from coordinate 8,507,179 downwards.
GGATGCAGCCCAGGGCATGTTTGGCCTTTGAGCCGTGAGTGCACATGGCTGGGTCATGTCCTGGCTCTGATCACCAGGACCCCCAGGTCCTTCTCAGAAGGGCTGCTCTCAACCCTTCATTTGCCAGCCTGTATTGGTACTGGGGGTTGTTGAACCTCATGAGGTTTCCATGGGCCCTCTTCTCAAGCTCGTTCAGGTCCGTCTGGATGGCATCCAGTCCCTCAGGTGTGCCAATAATGACATATTTTGAAAAATTTTTATGCCACTGGACAATAATAGAGAGGAGCAAATGCCTGAATTGAGCAGCAATAAGCAGTAAAATTTTTAGGTAAGAGGCTCTAACGTCTCCATGATGAGAAACTGTGACATTCAACAAGAGATTGCTCTCTAGAGAAGATCCATATGCTATCAGCAACTCTTTAGATTGCATATATACTTCATAGTGGATGCTCAGAGAGCTTTGTGGAATGAGAACCAATAAATGGAATCAGTTGTTTGGAGTTTTTAAAATTGCTGATATGTTGTTAAAGGTGATACACAGTCTTCAAAGCGTCTGACAATGGAGAAGAAGCACTTACATTATGCTGGCAATTGCTTTTTGATAAAATCTATGATGGTCTATATGTGTGTCTGGAAAGCATATTAGGCTGATATCAAAGTAATTCTTGCAAGTATTAATGCTAAATATCATAGATACTGATGAATATCAAGGCCTTATTTTTCACTCTGCTTTTATATGTGCAGAGGAGTAGAAAATCAATCAAAAATGTCAGTCAGATTTTATTCACTCTAATAATTAAATAAAGGCATTGTCCCAGCTCTCTGATACACTATTCATAAGTACACACTGCACTTCTGTTAAGAAAGATGATAAATCTGGTAGATCATTTACATTTGACTAGTATTTCCCAAGGGATAAAGCTCTTGGCAGAGAACAGAAATCAAAATTTAGAACTTACATGAAAAAGTAGCAGTAGAAGAATAAACACAATTTTTTAAAACTACTGGTTGCAAGTACCATGGTAACACTGCACCATAGTCCTTTCTTAATGAAGAAAATCTAAAAGTCAGTGACAAGGAATAAACTGAAACTGTTTTGACCTAACTTCAAAGTTTTGCACTTGAGGACATATGGCTCATTGCCCTAAGTCTGACGTGAACCTCAATGGGAGTTCACAGCTAGACAGCCTTAGATGCGTCACTGGCACTCTTCATGGTCATCCACCTGTATAGAAATTGCAGAACCAGGACCTCTACACTTAAAAACCTCTCATTAGATTGCACATATTGTTGGCAATATGTGTTCCCTGCTCAAAAATCATCTGAAAAGGTAACACTATGAATGGGAGAATGTCACAAGAGACTTTAATATTACCTGAATACCTGATTTACTGAGTCATTTGCAGCTTCAGGATTCTGGGACTTCATCAGCACCGTACATCAGAAATCAGACAGGAAAAATAGTGGGTCTTAGTCTTGCTGAAAACCAGCATCTGTCAAGTAAAAGAGATGGGATGGAGCTTATCTAATTTTTGAAGGGATTACACTCACATAAATCTTTGTATAATGACTCTTATCTACAAAAAACTGCATGACGTATTCCTAGAATATAAAATAAGGAGACTACTTCAAAAGATACATGGTAATTCTGCAGGTAAGAAATATAGATTATGATCTCCATCAAATAAAATGATTCAGGACGACATTTGCAAGATAAATTGAGTGAACAATTTTTAACAAGATGTACTTCCTAATGACTGTTTATTAAAATAAATATAATATATTTAGGAAAAAAAGGGTCATGTTTCTTAAATGTAACAGTAATTTCAAACATTATAAGTAGCCTAAAATCTATTTCATCATGTTGCAATTTTAAAATCACATTTCCCAGGTTTTGGGTTCACTTTGTCTCCAATGTGTCTAAACTCCAAAATATCAGAACAACCTAGTGCCCAGTACTGAAGCTGATGTATCAGGTAGACTGATTTCAGTTGGTGAAATTTCAAGTTGTCATGTCTATGCAACTGTGGCATCTTCCACAATTTCATCATAGTCCAGATTTGAGCAAGTTTGGACTAAAGTATTTACTCCAGCCTAGATTTTGCTTTGAATTCATGGTCAGCTCCAAAATAGTCGCTTGAAATAGTTTCTTGAAATTGTTCACAGGCTTTGTACAGAACAGAATAACATTTCTAAAAGCCACTGAGGACCATCCTTAGAATGAAAGAATATGGCAAGAAGATCCTGAAATAGTAAAATTGGAGCCACTAAATCAACAACTAGTGAAGTGCTGAGCTCATTTGCCTGGTACACAATCTACTAAGCCTTAATTCCCCATTCCCTAATAAGAGAGCCATCTTGGGTGTCTTCAAATAGTCAACCCCATTTTTTTCAGGATTTATAAAGACATATCAAGCCTGCATCATTCTTCTTAGACTGTCAAAACTGGTCATATTTTCCTTTACTGTGAAAAATACAGTAGTTTTAGTGTTTTCATTTTAAACCCGGGCCCACAGCCATTGCCAAGCAGTGACTGAATTAGTGTTTATAAGGGAGGTCACTTTCAAGGTCACTCAGTATAAAGTATCATGCTGTCAGTTTAGAGATGGTCTAAAAGGACCAGATTTCACAAATGTTATCTGGAAATGTAGAGTAGCTGATACAGCTCCTCATCCCACTGACAAAAATGAAAATTTGACATTCTAAAAGTCCACTAACTCATTGCAATTCCAGCAATGCTATTACTGTTAATGTTAATAATGTTGTTACTGTTGTTATTTAATATCAGAATTTGGTGCATAATCCTGATAAACCCATTTATGTGACACATCATAAGCTATAAAACAACAACAGTATTCCTATAACTGGGCATGAGATACTGCTCTACTAAGGCAAGTATACACATATTCAGTCAGTTATGATACAAGTAGGGTTGTAAGGCTGTAAAACCATCTCTAAGAATACTTGACTTCCAGCTTTTTTTTCATTTTCATGCACATAATCATGCACATTCATTTTATGCAGCACATAAGGGGATGCAAACCATGCCCACGTGCCCTTCCCCACCACACGCACTTCAGTCAGGTAGCAGTCCCTCTGCATGCGTCTGTAGCTATTGCACAAGAAAGAGCTGCAGTGGTCCCTATTGGTTCTTAATTACCTTTCACACAGCTATGATGCACAAAGCAATAGCAGAATGAGAACATCTCATGAACTGTCAATGTCCCTATAAGACTCAGTAGGGAGTCTTATAGAAAAAAAGGAACGGGAGCGAAATCTGTGATAATTTCTCTATGGTCATACAAAATTCAATGTCACCATCAGTAAGAAGTTCACAATTTTAGTCCAGATCTGTGTTTTTATTTCATTCATTGTTTGAATGAAAGAGATTTTTATTGAAATTAAAGACCATAAACACTGCAGTCCTGAGTTTCAGGAATAATCAACTCAAACTTAACTATATTAGTTAAAATTATTATTAATAAAATATCATTTTACAGGAGAGTGTGCTTTGTTTCTATGTCAACATATTGCCTAAACACAGCAAATTTTTTCTTTCCGTTTTTTTCAAGTACCAACATTTCCAGCAACATCTTGTTTCCATATAAACCAATCCCCTTCAGTTAAAAAGTAAGATGGTTCTCTTTTGTTCAAACAACATGGACCCTTGGTGGTATCTTTATATTATATTAAATGCATACAGTCAGTTCACTTATAAAATCTCTTCTCCTTTTTCATTTAGATAACTTTAATACAAGTAGGGTTCGTGATCAAATCAGAATCTTTTATGTAAGGAACAAGATTTACTTCAGAAGAGTTATACTGAGAAGTCAAAACAACCCCACCTATCTTCTTCCAGAACCTCCTTGTCCCTGGACTTGGCAGATAGCACACGGCATGGGGAAATCTTGCTCTTGCAGACTTGGTCTGCATGCACAGAACAATGTATTCACTCCTTTTGACTGCAATTCTGGCAGGGTGTAGACTTTCCTCCATCATTACTTTGTCTTTTGACTCAAGAATGGTCTCAGCTGTCTTTTCTCTGTAGGAACCCATAAGTTTCACTTAGAAGACTAGGCCAATGGGCACAGCCCAAGCTGTGAGAGACTGAAAAGTTAATGGTTAATGACTCAAACAATCAGCCATTTGCAAAAGCAGCAGGTGTTTTGCTGAGGCCAGGTTTGCACTCCCCAGCTGAAGGGGACGAAGAGAGATTTTGGGTGTGGGGTTTCCACATCTCTGACGTGCAGAAGAGCCGAGGGGCAGAGGGGGGTGAGCACCCACCAGAGGATGGCCACAACAAACCAACAGCTGTTTAGCAGCAATCTGGGTTGTGAGCCAGATAAGTGAAAAGGCCTCTGATAAGAAGCAGATCCTGTGAGGTGGGACAATGCTTTTTAACCTACCAAAGATCTCCTTTCTGATAAGGCCGAGGTGTTAAACTACCCCTCTTTCCCCACCAAGGGAGATATCGAAACATTCACACATAATCCTGAAAGTGTTCCTCCTTTCTGATAAGGCACAATTGGCACAACTACACAGGCATGAGAAACAGCTGTCATGTCTTTGATGGTCATAAACTATCAAAGACTCCTGAAACACCCCGAGACTAATTTCTGGGGCCTTCCACTAAACACTGACCCATTGAACTTACTGTTTCAAGCTCTCTCCCCACATCTGATGGATCAAGACTGAAACCATCGACATCTACATTGCAACAATCAAGTTTGTCTCTGGATTCATGGCTGGTAGTATCTTTCCTCTACTGTTATCCTTGCTTTGTCTTCTTTTTTTTCCTTATATGTTTTCGTGATATAGAATAACCAAAATGGCTACACGCCTCCTTTCCATTGCAACCAAATTGCTCTAAAACAAACTTGCCACATATATATGTATATACACACATACACAAAGGTCATTCAGAGTCATTTTACTCTAATCTGTCCCAAGGATCTATTGACAGAAACCTCAGTTACACCTTCTCAGTGGCGGGTCATAACAGTTGTCAGTGTGTGTCTTGATTTTACACATTTTAAGGGAAAACAGGGATTATAGCATTCAGCTGTAAAATAAATCTTTCCCCTCATCACTGACACAGAAGGTAAGCCATATGGCATCAAACCTCATCTGTGTAATTCCTAGCAAACCTTAAAACCCTTATTTGGAGCAATACAAAGTATTTGTGATGAGTGCTTTGGCCAAACTGTTTAGTTAGACCAGATGTTTATGAACTTACATGTCATCAATGGTTTACTTCTCTTACTCTTTCTGCACACTTATTCTAACATGGCAAAGTTGAAAATATTTACTAGAAAATTAAACCTGTCCTATTGCAGTAGTGAGCTTATGACAAATACTTTTTTTTTTAGCAATATGTGTTAGGTTTTTTCTCTTTTTCTTTCCCAGCATCAGATGCAGTACTGTTGGTTCTCAGGCCCAAGGCTATATAAAGGGAAAAGAGAGTATGGGAGAAACATAGGACAAGAAAATAGTGAGTCCAGTCATGTCTGCTGACATATTTCTCAGTCCTAGTGAAACCATCCTACAGGCTTTCTCTATGACTTGCAAGCCATCAGTCCCATCTGGCATTTTGACATTGATGGGGCAACCCAGTGAATGAAAATTAATTATCACTGAGCTTGTTATAGAAAAAGCACATTGTTCCTGAAGATAATGTGGCATGATATGAGGGTTGTGGGGGTTGGAATATGCCTTTGGAGCAATATCTTGATGGGTATTTTACCTGTGGATTTTCACAGGGGTAGAGTTGCAGTGCAATCACTGGGACACAAATGACTGATTCTGAATTATGATGCTTCCTTGTCCTCTCTCTAGAATATTACCACATATTCTGCACTTAATTTTCAGCAATAATGTGTATCATACCAAATAAATAGGATGCTCAGTGCCTTCTTACTGGTACATTCATAGGAACCAATTTTCAGGCAGCACATTCAAAGATATTGCTTACTTCAGTGGATGGACGGCAGTCAAGACAAAAATTTTATTTGGAAAGAAAATAAACCAATGATGGGTATAATATTAGAACTGCTGAGTGTATCTGAGGAATTCTGTAGATGCAAAGGTGCCCAGACACTCTTCAGAGTTCAGTGTCTGTCAGGAAAGTGCCTTCCAAAGAAAAAAGTAATGAAACCCCCTAGAAGATCTCACTTGATTTTTGAGAGAGTGCATAGTGAAAAAAGATACATGGAATCATTAAGCAGTGCCTACCATTATTATCAAGAGAAAAAACTGACAAGACTTTTTTTCTGATGACATGAGCCTCACCATATGTCAGGGCATACCACTCCATTCCCAATAAGATTAAGTTACTCTCAATTATTTAAAACCACATGATGGAATTCACGATAAAAATGTTAAAAGAGATATTCATTTGAGAGGACTGAAACTGCTATAATGAGTAATTCATAAATAAGATTACTTGAGTTCTTTGTCTTCTTCCATTAAAAAACATACTTTTTTTAACCATCTAGTGAAGAGGAACTATAAATACTAGGATAATCTGCTTGGTGAAATCCATTAAGCTTGAACACATCCTTAGGGGGCTATTGATTATCTCTTAGCCTCTCTTTCAAAGCAGATCATTAAATTTGTTACTTGGGAAATGCATCCCACTTAACACGTTGGCCTCATGGAGGCTTTTGAGCACCCTAAAGTCATTCAATTAGAACTAGTTAACACAAACAGGCTTTTAAAGAAAAAACCCATATAGGATTATGTGGTCCAAATTCTAATCCTATTACTTTAGTTTCCTCATAGGAAAGATTTATGCTTACAGTCTTAGCAAAAGTCCATTGATAAAACTTTTGATACTGCCCAAGGAACTTGATTTCCTTCAGATTGAATATGTTGATTTGCAAAACACCATAACATAGAGTCCTATTAAAAGAAAATTAATGTAATAAAATCTGTCAGTATTCTACCTAGACTCACTTGTGAAGAGAAAACATCTTTTAGGGAGTGTGTCTTAAATGGAGTTTTATAATGGGTAAAGAGTCAGATCACTTCCATGTTGAATGTGAACAGAACAGACAAGGGCTTCCCATGCTTCTTTAAATTGATTTTTTTGTTGCCTGAGGCATCTACATGTGAACAATGACTCAGGTTCACTTAACATTAATTTTAAGTAAGTTGATACATCTCAGTGTGTTTTCACAGTGTCCAGGTAATTTCTTTACCCATAAACCTAAGATCTAACTCTTAACCTTTCCTGCATAGGTTTCCATCCAAGAACATACTGTCAAGCATCTAAAAGGCCTTTGGGTTCAATAGCTGTATGGATACAGAAGCTACACAAGATTCAGAGAGGCACTCCTCATGCTGGCTGGGGCTAAAAAAAGGAGGGAAACGGGGGAAAAAGAATGGAAGTTATAGAGAAAATGTTAGTTACCATGTTAATGCTTATTAGTCACCCACTTTACTGCTGATCATCTTAGTTGTACAAAAAGCTTCCAAACCACAGGAAAGACTCTTTTTTTGAAGAACACAATGCCTGTATCAAAAATTACTTTCTTCATTCAGTGAGGCAGACTCTCATGAATCACACAGCAGGGTCTCCATTTAGTTAGCAAGGCTGTTTCTCAGGTGAGAAAGAGTTGAGTACTTTTCAGTTCCAGAGTTTTAAAAGAGCAAATTTTCCCTGCATGAAAATGAAAGAGAATATATAATAAATAAAAGAATAAGAGGCTTTCAAAACCATATGCTTCCACTTTGGAAAAATAGCAACATTGCAATTCTAACCTCAGACAAGAGCAAAGAAAGAGAATCTGCAAATCTAGCTGAGAATTTTGTAATTGGTTTTGCTTAATACACCATATGTTCCTTAAGGGATAACCACAGTGCCCTAGCTTAAACTAAACAATGGTATTTATAAACTATACCACAATGGGGCATGGCTGTTTTCTCGTTCTCATAAACCACTGTGTTTTAATACAACTAGAAAATGTTAGGCCCTTTGTACACACAAAATTTTCTGTGACAAGAATACAGTACAAGAACTTTAGCTTTACACTTTTCTTCTAATATAAAATTTTTAGTATTATCATTGCATAATACTAGATTTATAACTAGTCTACTAGTACTAGATTAATTTTCCAGTTCTTCTACTTTGTAGGACGTCAGGTAGCCTAGGTACCCCATAGGTACCAGTGAAGTGCCGTTTATTCCTTACTCTTGATAAATTAATATAAGGCCTTAGATCTTCTGTACTGTGTATGTTCCATTAGTTCCACGTTTGACATTTACTTTTTAAAATGTCACAATGCACTTTTTGCAGTTAAGACTCTTTGGCCTAGTCACACATCAAAAAGGTCAATGTTTAATGTATCAGTCAGAGACACCGTAGTTATAACTGTGGGACTTATGGTCTCTTTGCTAAGTATAAACAGCCCTGGCAGGGTGGCATGGACACAGCATCTGAGGAGAGATCCACAGAGGAAGAAACCAGATCTTGAAAAGAAACACTGGTGCAACTTATGTGAGGAAAGCACAAAAGTGGGGAAAAGATACTTTTTCCTTTTCCTTGGGCATTTTGACATGCTTATGTGGCCCAGTGCCCCAGTGCAGTGGTGGTCAAAGATACCCAAATACTATAAAAATAAGCAATACATTCAATGCATAGTTTTGTGACATACAGGTAAAGGGTTACCTGAAACATTTTTGCATAGCATGTTATGATGCTGGGTCATACCAGCTGAGCAGGTATAATATCATGTATGCAGCTAAAATATATAAGGCTTTATGTAGACATATCATTACATTTTCACGATAGAAGAAAACTGGTTGCTCGTAATGCATCCAAGACACTACATAAAACTAAAGGTCAGGGAGCAAGTTGGATTATCAGGGCCCTCTCACATCAAAAGCTCTCTTAGCAGCCTGCTTTCCTGCGTTGCACTGGCCTGTCTCAACAAGCTTTCCCTCTGGACAAAGCCCAGGCACAACTGAGCCTGCATGTGCTAAAGACAGTTCCCAGTAGTCAGTACAGAAGAGAAAAGACCATGTGTGAGCTCTTTCTCTCTCAGTAATCCAGTAGGGTTTAATATCTTAAACATCCCCATATGTCTACATGCCACATCCCATGGCATACAACACATATTCTGAGTTTCACAGAGTCTGCACATTGTTTCATGCTACTGACACGTTGGAATTACCCCCTCCACCCAAATGGACACACCATTGTGCAGGGAATGCTTTATTAGAAGCACAGAAATAGTGCCAGATACCAGTGTTCAGTAATTATTTGCTCTTTTACATGGTATCATTTATAAGTACAACAGCATAATATGTGTAGGTCTGTCAGACCATCTTTTATAGTCCTTTGTGAGGTCCGTCACAGTGTCAGAATAAGGAAATTACTAAGAGGTTTTTGAAAAAATTTTAAGAATTATTGAAAAGTCTTTTCACCGCTATCTAAAGAATAGTTCTCCATCCTCTCTCTGATCTTTTGCTGGCATACATATATCACTAGCAGAAAAAGAAAATGATCTCTAAATATTTTTGAAATCGTTTTGTCATGAAACATGACAGAGACTATGGTACACAGGAATGTCTTTGCTTTGATGGGACAGAACAGATGTAGGACTGTGTACAGCTGTATACTGTTTATGCTAAGGAACAATGGTTCAGCAAACTCTTACTTCAGAATATGTACTGTGGCATGCAGCAGGTCAGGGCCTCACACAGGGTTGAGGAAAACAGGGTAAATCTGAAATACAGCGCTTATATCCTTAAGCATCCCAGAACCTGAGTATATCACAACATATGGGTTTCAGTCAACAGCATGACAGCAGTGACAGCACATCATGGTACCCTCCCTGTAAAGCTGCAGCCAGCTGTAATGAAAATGCTTGGTATCAGGTAATGCAATTTAAAGGATTATAGTTCATCACCCCTACTACTAGACAAAAGTCTCTGATGGTATGATACTTTACACTAATTCTGATAGCTTATTACTGGTTTAAAAATAAAAGGCACATAACGAGTGAATGAGGGCACCAGCTGTGTGTGCAAGCTGACAGAACATTCTCTTTGTGAGAGTGTTTTGGAAATCCTGTGGATTTTTACAGGAGTGCTCATGTCATTTTGGTTAAGGAGAAAATACTGGGTAAAGCCAGAGAAGAAGTGAGACCATAACTGTAAAATATCAGTTTAATTTCCAGATCGCTGATAGAGGATGGAGATGACAAACTTCCCATAAAAACCATAACTTCCCACTCACTAGGAGAGTTCTTTATATTTTATATTCCTCCATAATGGTGTTCTCTCTGTAACTCCTATTTGTAGCCATTGTATTTTTCCATAAGTAATGTCAAAAGACATTTCCTTCAGTAGGTCAAATCCTAGCAACATACAGTCCCTATCTCCAATTTTTCCTGTAAAAAAAATCTAATGCTGTTACAGACACAGACCAAGAATATCTGAGAGCTCACACACATTTGTGGAGTGGCAGCACCATCACCCACACACTCCGTTTCTCATTTCCGGAGCCTGAGGCTGAGCTTGTCACTTTCACCAGGCTTCACTGAAGACCTTTGTCCTCCTGCTGATGCTCTGGCCATGAGTTCACAGTCTCTAGTCTGAGCTAGATATTGCAAGAGAACTCAATGTAAGGTTTGTGTCAAGCCAGTAACGTGCAATTCATTTGGCATATACTAGAAAAACATTCAATTACTTGAATGGATAAAGAACTGAAAATCTGCTATCCATCGTCTATCATAATTATTTACAGACTCAACTAAGCCACTGATAAACTTTTGAATATTTTGAATTCAGTATGACATAGTATCAAATTTCTGATAGCCTAAAGCCAAACCAAAATAAAACTAGTCCCTTCAGAGAAACAGGCTGCCAAATTTAAGCGCACCAAATAAAATAAAAAAGTAATAGACTAATAACAAATTTTCCATAAATTTGACATGCTTCTTAACTACAAAATGAACCAATTGCCACTATTTGTCTGGTTATTTTTATAGCCAAAATTCAGACCCATTGCAAATTCTGAATAGCTCTCTACTTGCTATAATGTAACCTGTTAATACATGACAATACTACCTGACTCTATCACAAGGATGGCTGAACAGTCCTTTTCATTACCAAGGTGACCTTGCCAGCAGCCTGTTTATAGAGACAGGTGGTAGCTACCTACTCCCAAGGCCTGCCTCTCCCTTCCGCATTTTGTGGCTGGAAGCATTTTGGACTCGGTAACAATCTTCTCTCTCAGGTTTGATATTAACAAGGTTATATTAAAAATTCACTGCTTCCACACAGCCCACATTTTTTAATGACCTTCCCAACAGTCAGCAAATGAGTGAAATCAGAATCTCTTAAAGCCAGAAGCTGATCAGAGTGAAGGTGCACCTAACTTACACTTTCTAAAATATAACTTATTGAAACACATTATCTGAAATAGTGAGATACTCTTTTAGCCACACCAACATTGTCACAAGAATAGCTACAGTGCTGTGACTGGGGGTCAATCGGAAACAATTTGTTGTGTTTTGACCTGTCATAAATTCACTTAATAGGAAACCAAATAGCTCACAGAGCTTAGCATACTTTCAGACGATTCAGCTGTTTGTGGTCACAGCAACATACCTTTTTTTCTGAGACAATGCCTTCTAGGCACTCCACATACTCACCCTTTGCTATGCTTTGATCTCCCTTTTTGAATGTTTTCATTCATGTCTACTCCCCCAATCTTGAAGGAGCAGGAACCTAATTTCTAAAATGAAAATGTAAAATGTTTTGGAATTGCTTTAATTAATTTTCTCTAAGATCTAACAGAAGAACATGCAAAAAATGTTTAAGCAAAACCCATTGAAGACTTGAAGCTGACCAACTGGAAGACTTTCAGAATGGAGTGAAATACTTCATGGTTATTCATTTCCACAAGCTTCACGAAGAAACAGAGATGGTAACAATCCCGAAAATCAAAAACAACTATGGAAGAGGCAGAAATCATAATTTTATATTTCCAAGGAAAATACTACAGAAAACCATCACTAAATAAAAAAGTTTCTTGGCAGTTATCTTGTTTTCACTGTGACAGATTGGGTGGATGTGAATCTATCTGCAATGAAAGAATCTTCTTTTCATCCTTCTTAAGCTGAAGTCTTGCTGCCATACCATGACTCTCTAAGAATGCAGTAGATGGACAGTATCTATTTTTCTGTAAGAAAATTGCAGAGCAGATAATGACCACCATTGTTTTTCCAATCTTCTATTATCATCCATACTTGGTTTTCCTTAGCATCTGAAATACTAAAAACCGAATAATTCTGTACCTCTACGTCCCATTGCTATCCCCTTATGTTAAGGACATCAGTAAAGAATCCAGTGTAACTTCCTACAGCAAACCCCTTGAGCAATCCACTTACTTCATGTAGCATTTTCCTATGCTGTTTTTAAAAGCATTATGTCAAGAAATCAGGAAAAGAGTAGCAGCTTTCTCCCAGGTAAAACTTGACTAACATAGTTGAAATCTAACCTCAGAAAAAATGACAAGACTAACACTTGTCAAGCAGAAGCTAGATCTGTACAAGTAAACTGAACACAACCTGGGCATGTGCTCAAGATGCCAAAAGGTCGTTACTCATGTGATTAAATTTTTGGAACAGCCTTTGGCATGCTTATGATTCACAACTACAATTTTCCAAACAATTCCCAGATGGCATTTCTAAGACACACTTCTCTGGCATAGTCCCTGGGTATTATGCCACCAGGGTCACACCTGCCCACACTCATGCCAGCTCCCCACCAATGCAGAAGGCATGACATTGTGATATATAAAAATGTCCCACTTCTAAGATGTCTCTTTTTTTCAAGAATGTGTTTTTTCAGCCTCCTTCTTGGGTCTGCTCCATGACATCAGGAACTCCTGACAAGCTTTGACTGAACCAGCTGAGGTCTAAAGGGTCCCTTTACTCTAGCAGCTGGGTGGCCAGGCATCCCTGACCATACCAGGCCCTCTTGTATGACTCAGGTGGGAACAACAATGACTGTAACAGGAACATCAGCTGCCTGGCCAAGGTGGCAAAAGGATAATCAGTTACCCCTGACAACCTTGGAACATTCCCAACTGCATTGTAGCCCAAGTGGAACAGTACTGTTATTGCTGAGGTTTTTGAAATGATTTCCAAATGTTTTGGAAAGACCAGGGGCTAACAAGATGGGATATTTCCAGGATGAAAATTTTGCACATGTGTAAAGCCAATCATCTTGCAACCTTTTAAAGGGTGATCCTAAGGTAGGCCCATTGGAGCTTTCCTGGACCACAGCAGGCACCAGTGCCTCTATCTAAGTAGGAAGCCTTTTGGAACTCATGAACTATCAAGTTTTTTATACTTGACAGACGGGCTAATGATGAAGCCAAGGTTTATAGGCCCCTGTACACATAGCATTCAAGGTGTAACCCATGCCTGTTGAGAAAAGTTAAGGGATTTGATGTGTTTCCATGAACATTAGGGAAATTTTGATGTACATGGATACAGGTATAGATAAATATATCTCTTTTCCATAGGTGCATGCATATGAATTGATTGCGATATAAATGCTGTTATTATGAAATTATAATTAAGTCAGTGTCATAATTGTAGTAAATACTATTGAATCATTATAAGAATAATAAATTAGTCAATTATTAAGTTCTGCTAAACCTTTTTGAACCCCAATCTTTTTATCTGTATCCTTTTTATCTTTACCTTTTTGCATCCCCAGTCTCTGTGTAACTATTCTAAACTGGTTCTAATCTGACTTTCCTATATATGCTTCATCTACGTAATAAATATGTAGAGTGAACCTAGCCATCAAACTCTGTTAAAAGTTTCACTTTCATAAATTCATATTAAAACCTGCTTTTGGCCAATACCTCCAATAGTAATACTTTAAGCAGCCTAGCCATTCATTCATGACAAAAATGACTTCACTCAGACAGTGAGGACAAAGATGACTCACCCAGGAAAAAGGTATGGGGGGAGATGAGAGAAGGATCTGACTCTGACTGAATCATCTCCACTACCTTGAGTTTGTGGCTGGAGACTACCACATGGCCACTACCATACACAGAGGTAAATTTAAAAGTTAAAGCTGCCTTACTCTGAGCATGAGATACAGACGAAGGGTCTAAGTGCCTCCCAACTGATTTCTGAAGAGATGGGGTGGTATAGGAAGAACAATGGACTTCAGACACCATCCCAATACACACCAGTGACAGATCTTTGTAAAGCACCAGCCATCTTAAAATGTGAGGGAAGTTACAGTTCTGCGCTCTTTGGAGGGAGAATATGGCCACAGTCCTCTGATACACTTCACAGAAAGATGGAAAGAAGGGAAGCTAGAGAAATAGCATAACCACATCCCATGAGTTACAGAAGAAAGCAGGCATCGTACCACAGGCTTCAAGGAATAATTGAGTGTAACAGAGTGGCAGTGGGAGACCCAGTGGCACATTCTCAAGGTACGGCCTCTCTATACCCACAACGCATGGTTACACACAGTGGATCTGAACCACTCCATAAAGAAGTACTGTGAACATTTTCACAAGATACAACACAAAGAAAGAGAACCTAGTTAAATAAAATCATTTTCTTTATTTTCCATTTTTCCTTTCTGTAGTTATCTTTTCTTGATCTCACTTTTGATCATCCTTTCACCACATTTTCTCTTCAATGATGAATATCAGCAAAGCAATCCAATTTTCCTACAATCATATTTCCAAGGAGATCTCAGGGGGATCAAATTCTTTTAGTCTTGTGTATTGTTGAGTGCAACAGCAGTCTCAATTTGTATTCTACCACAGGGCAGGTGGCCTTTTTCCAAATCACCCCATATGTATTTGACAAATCATGAGGACATTCCTCACATGCCATGAAAAGTAAGGACTTAGCATAGCAAGTACAACTTTGCATTTATTTTGCAGGGTAAAAAGGTTTACCCTTCACTTTTATAGGTTGTCATCTGTTTTCTATAAATAGAAATTTATGTTACTGCTCAGAACACTTAGGTTTTAATCTCGGACAAAAATTGTTACTGGAATACTATCTAATCAGTAGTGCTATTTATACAGTGGTCTGTACTTAGTGCAAAAAATAGCAAACAAAGAAGAAAAACAGCCTAGAAAAATACTCAGTAGAAAATTATATATGACCTTATAGAAGTTAATGATAGGATAGAAGGTCAATGAAGCAACAATTTACACCAGTGAAAGATAAATCCCATTGATATTACAAAAACATGAAGTTTCTGTAAACCATATCTAACGTTTATAAGTGTGTCCAATAATTCTTCTCACACAAAACAAGATAGGATTATCATGGTCTGCTGAAGTACGTAGTGTAGCTATTTCCAGTAACAGCAATCATGCTACTAAAGGCAAATGTTGAATGAGATGTGAAAATCTGGCTGTTGTTCTTGGCTTGAATAGAAGGTGAATGGCAGCATATTTGGCTGTGTTTTCTGAAAAATATGCCAGATTTCAGACTATAATATTATGCACTGCCCAGAACAGATTCAGATAGAATTTGAAGGGAAAAGAATTGTACAGATGCGCAGCAGCTCAGTGTCATATGACAACATATGGCATCCCAGTGTAATGATCTTTGTAACTATTCTGCTCTGGCCTTCACTTTCTGAACTGAATTTCACAGAACCAACAAGAGCACATTAGCAGAGCACAAATTGATTATCCAAATAAAAAAAACTGAAGACAGAGGCCAACCAAAAAGGTTTATGAAACCTTCTCAGATTAATTGAATTGTTAACTAAATGGTTTTTATATAAATATTTTTAATTTTTTTGTCCTGAAACAGATTTCAACTTATATTTTAAGTTGAAATTGTTTTAAGAAAATAATCAAAACTACAATGAACTCAAAGAAAAATTTATTTTCCAGTGTAAGCAAAAGAAAATGTTTCCTAGACCTATTTTCTCATCTATCCTCTCTTAGACATTATCTCTGTGATAAAAATTGTACCCTGCAATGCCTGTTTCCCTCTGTTGACTAAATTAAAAACTCAGATATTTTTACCTCTATTTTGTGAAGTGAATTTCCCTCTTTCTGACTTACAAACAGAGATAATTTACAAAAAATAAAAACAAGCAAAGAAAAAGTTGCAAACACATTAGTTAAGTGTGAGCAAGTAGTTTAATTAGTCTTTTCTTGATGTACAAATTTTTAGTGAGGTTTTAGGCTATTTCTCTTTGAGTTTCCAAGGAAAAGTCTCAGTAGAGCTCTGGACAACTGTATAGCAAATATAAACATACCTATAAAATAATATTCTTCCGTAAGAATATTCCTCCATAAGCTTTTATACACCTCTGGTATGGTGGTATCTAACACACCACAGAAAGAAAACTGATGTGTTAGAAAAAGGAAAGGTCATATCAAAACTATATCACAATGAAATACACAATACAGTTCAAAAAAAGCCATTTAAAATATGATTAGCTCAAAGTATTGAGGTACCGTTGGAATAAGCTTTCAAAGTCTGATTACGCTGTGAATTTGTTTCCATACATGCATGAGGTGAATAAATGAATTATAGAGTCAATGTGCTACTAAAAATAGTGTGTCAGAATGTAAGTGTAGGCACTCAATAGCATTTGAAATACAAACACGTGACTATAGAAAATTGACCAAGTTCAATAAACCAAGCATGAAAATTGCTACTGCTTCTCTGGTGCTGCATCAAATCTACTATCTCTTGTAAAATGTAAATAAAATGAATCAAAAAGAAAAAAAAAAACCCAATGAAGAGAAAATTTTTCAGATGGTAGTGTGGTAAGAGTGTCCTGTTCTGTATCCACTATTTATAGTAAATCCAGGGATATATTCTGATAGCCTCCCACATGTTGAATGGCAGCTGTAGAGCTCCCAAATGACCTTTATGTGTTACTGCATTACTTTGTGTGAATGAACAGAGTAATCTCATTCCTTGGACTCAGAGGGAAGGCAACAAAATCCTTTGAGAACACATTAATATGAGTATTGTGTCTACTTCTTTCCTGAAACACACTTCCAAAGCACCAAATTTCTACGTGGGCTGAGAAATTCTGACAAAATCTGAGCTTGTTGCAAATGACCTGAGAGTGCTATGAAGAATCCACCACCAATCACTGCACAAAAGCTTCACATTGGCTCAAAGAATAGGGAGAAAATCTTATGGAGAATACTTATACTACGAACCTTTTCACTTAGTGCCCTGTAATGCGCCTTGGATTCTCCACATATTTTAAATTCCTCTGTCAGACAAGCAAACTAGAGGCCTAAGGTTAAACAGCATGTATTCTCTTCCTCCTCACCTGCTACACCTCACCGGTTCATTTTCTTCTAGCCAAGATTATCTAACATTTAAGAAATGGCAAAAACTATAAAAAATATATGGCATATATTTTTACATACTATGGATATTAAACATCATAACTTGCAACATTTAAACACCCCATAGCAGAAATAATAGTGGAACTCCATGACACTATGGATCAGTTCAGGGTACAAGTGTTCATTCTGTCATATGTCAGCTCCCTGTATATAACCATATTAACCTATCACCAAACAAAAACTAACATATACTGCTTTTTTTTTTCTGTATTAGCTCAGGAGCAGCTCCACAGTAACACTGCCAGCAGATCAAAACTTGACTTTGTTCATGCCGGTTTCAAGTCTAGGTAAAGCAAAACAAGACTGCTCACAGTTGTCCATGTGCACATCTTCTTTGCAACTGACAACAAAATATATTATACTTTAATAGCTAAAAAAAAATTGATTTCTTATCTCTGGCACTCTTCGTATGTGTAAAATATTATTCAAGATGAATAACTTTTGGTAGAGTTTTATATTAACCTCTTCGAGGAAATGATATTTGTAATAGTTTTTACATCTACATTTTGTTCAGAAACATTGCCAGTTTTAAATAATAATAATGAAAAAAATAAAAAGGATAAAATCCTTGCCTGAAGGAGAAAGCAAGTTAAAGTTAATGGCCTTTTAAAAATTATTGATATTTTTCTTACCAAACCTAGAGGAAAAATATTTCAATAATGTTTGTGGCTGAGTTACCTGGGTTTTATTTTCTTTGTCAGCAGTTGTTTTATATTTATTCAGTGCATCAAAATAATTTACAGCTGCTAGTGTATATCTCTGTGCTCATGTGTGCATATATGCTATGATTTTATGTATGTAATTTTGTACACCTTTGTGTAGTCAACTTTCTTACAACTATAAAAAATTGTAGTAAATTTTCTTACAATCAAACATATCATGATGTCTACAGTTGCTCAGCATCAGGAGTTATCTTGCCTTCAGGGCATCTTATAAATTGGTACTGGTTCTAGAGTGAATTATGTGCAACTCACAGTGGCACCCAAAAAAAGAAAAAATATTTAAGAATGTTCAAGCGCTCGGAAAGGAAGAAACAGTAGGATTAAAGTTAACTGAATCTTTCACCTCAGTACCTGGATATGAGGTGGGAAATAGATAGCTCAGGCAAAAGGTGTTTGATGTGGTATCTTGCAATAGACCATTCACAGCACTCAGAAATATTATTTGAATGGAAGTTCTTGCTCAGTTTCACCTACGTGTGTTATTTTATGTACTTATTTTTAGATATATACTGTGATCTGCGCACTGGATGTAGCCTCCAGATTCAGACGACAGGATATGTCTGCAAATAAATTGTTACCGACCATACCTCAGCCAAGGACAGCAAAAACTAAAGCTCCTGACTCCAGCAAACCTTGAGTAAGATATTAAGTCATTATCAGACTTCATGGTTTTTCTTATTTTTAATAGGGAGAACCAAAATGTGTTCCCTCATCCCCTTTGCTCTTCTTCATGTCAAAGAAGAACCATATAAAATGAAGCATTTCAAGGTAAATTCTTCATGTAACAAATGCCATATATGGGAAAATTTAATCCAAATGTGTACTTTTTGGTAACTGTAGAAGCAGCAGAAAACAGCATATTTTTACAGGAAAATGGCAAGTAAATAACATATAGGCAAAGTTCAACCTACATCTGCAGTCATCCAAAGAAAAAATGACTCCCACACAGTTGTGTATCATGGAGTCTTCCATTAGAAGACTGTATACTAAAAAAAACAAATCAAATTAAGCTTGAATATCAATGACAGCTCATAAGCTCAAAAAGATAAGTGGAAAGCTCTGATAAGTATGAATCAGTCATCTGCCTTTGTGTCGAAGTTAATTTACAGTACAGAAGTTTGTTTCAGCTCTGTAGTTCTGCATTTAAGGGAAAAAGCTTGTCACTTGCTTGCAAATTAAAAAAGCTACTTGCTTTTCCTGGCAATATAAGTTAGACAAAGAATGATCAAACCTCTTCACAAAGTGCCTCGTTCAACATTCCCATGGTGAAGTCATGCTGGCTGTCTCAAATCAGCTCCTTGTCCTCCATGTGCCCCAGCAGAGGTTCTAAGAGGATCTGTTCCTGGCATGTTCTTCCTAGGCACAGAGCTGAGGCTGACAGGTCAGCAGCTCCTAGGGTCCTCCATTCTACCCTTTTGAAAGATGGGTACAAAGTTTCCCTTTTCCCAGACTCCTGGCACTACACTTGACTGCTGTGATGTTCCAAATACCATGAAGTGGCTTAGTAACTAAGCTCCAAAGTAAATTCAGGCTGTGCAGGTAAGACAGAGTAGGCATTTATTCTCAAGCTTGGTATGGACCTCTAAATAAAGAAAATCCTCCTATGGGATTTATGAAAATATAATCCTAAAGCACTTGGTTGTAATGTCCAATATGAGTCTGCTATACATTGGTTTTGATTTGCACAAGCTTTAAAACCATTTCAGAGAGCAATCAAGTCCTTCTCTTGCCTTTTCAGCCTTTGTCTCTCTGTACTCCTTCCACCATGCATCAAGACAGAAAGGCTTATTATTTTCCTTCTTTTAAAGAATCATTATTTTTTATGAAATGCACATACTCCTCAAATTTTTACTCTTGTTTCTTATCATTATGATGTCAGAGGAGCAAGTCTCACTTCAAATCTTAGGTCAAAAGTTAATGAAGAGGACCAACATCACAGTCTAAGATGAGGAGATTTAATGACTTCATTCCTTCAGGAAATGAGTTAGCATGATTTTTTTTACTGAATTTCTATAATGTTCCTGTGGTACCTAAAATCCAAAGGCAAAGGTAGCAAGGGACCTTTACTAATATGTGTTTGTTTATGTATACATATATATTCACACTAACAATATACAATGCAAAAGTGAAGTCCTTTACTTCTAACATCTCAGAGAATTGATTATTCCAGCATGATGAGCAATTTGAGTGAATTTGCTTTTAATTCTACTGTGGGATTTGGAGGAAGGTGAGATACCAATATCTTACATAGTTCAAGTCTAGCACTGTTTAAGTAGGACAACTCACCTTTCTTCCCACATCAATTTCCCCTTGCACTTGAAAATTACCAAGTCTCTGTTTCTGCCTCACAGGTTGTAAACTGGGCCAGCCGTTAAAAGGACATTGACATTACATATAGTTCATCCTCTGGTATTGAGAGGGAGAAATCTCTTAACTCATTATTTCAAAGTGAAGAAATGAACTGAGCAGCAGATCTTGGGTGTTCCTGCTAATCATTGTTTTTGAAAGAATTTTCATTACAGCTCATCTGAGAAAGGTGTCAGAGGCTTGTAGTCAGTTCATCTTTTGGCTATAAATCTAAGCACACATCCACAGAACAGCTTTTCCTATTCACTGCTGACAGACCTAGAATAAAGTTAAAAGAGACACTGAGAAGACGCAAAGATGCTGTCATAATACTGTAACCTCAGTATTTAATAGATCTATGCTACATAATACTTAATATATCTATATAGCATTATATAATAGACATATTTTTTTTAAAACAACTTCAGTTCTTCAATATCAGAAAAAACTCCAAAATGATGAAGATGTACAGAAGTGATAAAAACATTACAGAATTATCTCATAAATTCATGAAGTTCTGAGTTTAGAATAAATTTCAAATTTTGCTTAGTCTACTTTTTTAAAATCATCAAAGTGAGGAGTTTGTGTCTAGGTCTCCTCTGTGAAGTGTATTTAAAACTGCCATACCCAGTTGAACCAATGGCCAATCATCCTTTGCAAGTATGGTACTGCTGGACAACATTACTGAATGTGATTGTTGAATGTGTGCTGAGAGTTTGCCTTTGCTGGTTAGGTAAAACTTTTAGATCTTGTAACACATTTTTTTTTTAACTTGTGCAGAGGCAAAACCAACCTAAATTCAGGAAAGATCATTATAATTAGAAAGGCACATTTCAGACTGCAATCAATGCAGCGCAAGAGTTCTGCATCATCATCTTGCTACACATAAAATGTGGGGGAGGAAGAACATTATTAGAGTTAAGACTGGATTGACAAGAGGAGTTAAAATGTGAGGGCTTTTTTTTTCCATCTTTGCCACATAGCTCAATCTCTGACACCATCAGACGTGGAAATGCAAGAAAGACTGTAAACATTTTACAACACTTTCCTGAATATTATAACAGTCTCCAAAATTTGAAGCTCAAATCACTGAAACCACATTCTGAAACCAGATTCTTCTTATGTAGCAACTCTCCATGGATTTTCTTCTCATAGCACTACCCAACACCTCTTTGAAGCACTGTAATTACCACACAACCAAATTGTGTAAATAATCAGGTTCTTAGATCAACACACAATGTAAATTGACTATAAATAAATCACATGCTATGATGGAAAACATCACCTCAATTCTAAAATTCTGCTCTTTCATTTCTCCTTTTCTCTGTAGATTGTAAGGTGTGTTCTGAGGTTAAATAATTTGAATTTCTTAATAATGTGGTCTCTTAAAATGGAAGCAAGTTTTTTTTTTTTTTCCCTTATTGGATGAAGATAAGGAAAAAGATACCTGCAATTTTCTCCCTATATTTAAAATTTGGCAAATGAACTTTTAAGATAATTGAGATAATATAAAATAGAATTTATTTCATAACACATTCAAACATGTTAAGACTTGAAGTAATTCTATAAGCCTGTGTATAGGGCACATTTCTTTTGAATTTTTGAAAATTCAAAGAATGAAAACCAAATCCCCAAATTTCCATATTGATACTTGAATAATTTGTTTTGTCTGTGATTCATAGCAGCATGGAAAGCCATTTCTGAGATCTGGTCTTCTTTCAGACTCTGGAAGGAGAATAAATGCTTAGTAATTTCCTCCTAGAAGAAAAAAATGTTGCATGCTATGCCTTCCTTGGTTTCAATTACCAATTTCTAGATGTCATGATAAACTGCTAAGGTTCATAAATTTTTGCTACTTTTTTTTTTTAATGCACTTCAATGAAAGACATAGGGCAACAGATGATACTGAAGTTCCTACCAGATTCCAGTCCCTTCCATTATTTTTACTGATTCAGCAGGGAATTCACATTAACTTTAATGAACAGGTTTGGGGCACATACAATTATTTTTTTGGCAAATATTTGTCATTAACATGTACAAAAATTATGCATTAGCTAATAACAAAGATACAATCCTTATATTAAATCCAGACAAGTGATAAACTGTTGTTGTAAAGCTATTTTTCAAAGGCTTCATGTTATTCTGTGATATGCTGAAGGCATTTTTTGTGCATAATTCATAAACGATAAATTTTATTATTTTATCTGGTCAATGATGTAAAAATTTAAATGTTTCTGTATTTTATCTTTAATTTTTCCTTTTCTTATTTTGAAATATTCAATAAGTTAAGTGAATTTTAAACTCTGTCTAAACAGTGAAAATTCACTTTTCTTTCAAGTTTATCCTACACGTGCCCTCCACTGACAGAACTGAAAGAACCATAGTAGATATTTTATGAATTTTTTGCAAACTTTTTTTGGCTCAGAGTTTGGACATCATATTTTCGATAGACCAAAGAGGAAAAGGAGCCAGAGAAAAAATCTTAAAACAAAACAAAGGAAAATTCTTCTCAAAAGTACACTTGTGCACGGTAATCTCATAGTGAAAGTGGTGTGAGTTTGTGCAATTTTAAATTCTGACACATTTGACAAATTATAATCAAAACCAAAAAAAGCAAACAGCTTGGTTTATATTGCAGAGAAATAATGATTTCAGATGTTAAGTCATGAAGGACATCATCCATGTATTTGTGTTCTTTACTATAGTAATGTTACTGGAAAGATATGTAAATTAGTACATTTCAAAAGGCTGTTCTCTGTCACTCACAGAACTTAAGCTTTGCTACATGATGAATCTGTCATGAAGTCATTCAGTGCAAACCTGTTCTGCTCATCAGATACAAGGACATGAAAAGCATTACTGAGATCTGATGTTATTATCATTAACCCTATCTTTTAATAATGGTACCTAACCATTTGAGCAGATTAATGTCATCATGCAGTAGAGCCAGATATGATTCAGATCTCTCATTGTCTTACTGGAATCAAACTGAACATGTTAGGTCTTAAACAACTGAAGTGTTTGGTTTAATTCCTAGTGCATGGTTAATTCCACCAAACCAGAAGTGAGTTTGCGTGCCTGCTACTAAAAATGTATTTTGTATAATTGTGACAGACTGGTAAAGTTGTCAGCAGAGAGTGCATATATTCTAAAACACTGTTTTATAAGTGAAAGATTGTGAAAGAGAATCACAATTATGTAAGAACTATATAAGAAGAGGCCTGTGGAAGATTTAAGGAGACAAGACAAAAAACCTTTACCCTCTGAAACTTACCCCCAAAAAAGTTTCCTATGAAATATAGAACCAATGAGATTAAGATTTTGATTCTTACTTTAGAGGACTGGTCTGGGCTAATAAAACAGCTTTTCCAGAGCAAATATAAAAATAATCAATTCTATGATTAGTGTAATGGAAAAACAACAGCCTCCTAGAATTCACTTGAATATAATTTGCCTAGGACTACATAAGGGTAGCCTGAGTGTTCACTGTATGGAGAAGACCAACTTGCATTTTTCTGAATTAACTCAGAAGATTCCCTCTGTTTCTTCGAATAGGGTCTTAAGTCTCAATAGGGAAGACTTGCTTGGTCACAAAGTCCTGAAGCATAAATACTGCCCACAATGAGACAGAAACAACACTTTGTAAAGAGCATATAGGAGATGCTGTCATGAGTATAAATATGTCCATGCAGCCAATTATTAATACTCTACAGTAACCACATGAAATGGAACAGGTAATAAAATAAGTCACCATTTCTGGTTGGAATACAGAATGCCATTTTACCTTTGATGTAGAAAGAAAGTTTAAAATTCCTTTGCACTCCTTCAGAAACAACATGGAAAAACTTTATTTCAACATTTATTGAACACCCAACCTCATGAACTGGTCAAGATGCATTTTGCTCTCGATGTCCCATAAAAAAAGTGTAGAGAGGGAATGGAGAGTGGTGTTTTATATTGCATTACAGTACACGAAGTGGTAGGGTGAGAAATTTAATACTGCAGTTTGCTTTCTCCTTTTGTAAGCTATATAACCCTTATTTCCAAATCAGATATCTAAATTCAAGATTCAATGTCTTTGAGAAAACATTAAATGAGATCTGAGGTCAAGGGTTGGAGTTTTTTGCATTCAGAATTTCTTTCTTGTCTCACGAATACCTTGTGAATACTGCATATATTAAAGCAGTATTCAACCTTACATTAAAAGGTTGCTCATAGGTTAAGTGATGTAAATATTACCATTTGTGCATGATAACAAACAGCACTGATCCCTAATACTTTCATAAAGTCTTCCAAGGCTTTTTATAAACATTTTTTCTTCAGGCACGTTTTTTTACAATCTTAACTGCTCAAAATGGAGCCACTCTTCCCAGGGTATTCTAAGAATGTTATAGTTGTTGGCATTAGTAAGTGAGGGGCAGAAGAAAAGATGGGAACATAGAAGTCTAACTGCTGAAAATTGTTATCTGCAACATGAGCATTTGGTGTCAGATCCACTTAGTATTATCACCTGTTTTTCCCCAACAGTGTAATGCACAGATGAGAATGTAAATAATTTTTCAGCAGGTAACTTGTGAGTCACATCACAACCATACTGTCATTTTGAAGAGTGGGAAAAGAGAAAGTGAATTTTCAAAACTTCTTTTTATTTTTCAGTATAGATGTCAATGTAGAGTTACAAAAGAAAAGGAGTAAAGTTCAATGTGAGGTTTGAGTAAGCACATAAAAATATGGAAGTTTATCTGACAATTATGTAAATCTACATAGATGCCTGGAACCTGATGAAATAAGATAAACAGTTCAGAAGATTCTAGAACTAGAACTATCTGCTACTTACTGAGGGTGAAAACAGCTCATATAATTTATGAATTAAATTATTTTTGGATGCATATCACTGCAAGGTACTTCTTTCTACTGGAGCTAGAGGAGTTAGGAGATTGAGTCCCATCTTTTAAATAGGGGGAGGCTTCTCATGTCCCTTTGTCACATCCATTTTCATCAGAAATGTAGCTTGATTATAAAAATTACAGAAAAGTAGGAAATTATTAAAGAACTCTTTCCATCCTGCACTAGGCAAATTTGAGACTGCTTAAATTTTCTGACAAAATCTAGGAAAATCCCAGCCTAGAGTAAGTGATTGCATTAACTTAAGTGAAGCTTCTTATTCCAAACTGCTTTATTCAGGCCAGGAGTTCAATACCAGCTCCTAACATCCACTCTTTTCCTCATTGCTGCTGAGTTGCTCTCAGGCAAATTTTTCTCTGGACTTGACCAGAAAATGTATTTTTATTGTGAGGCAGCTTTTCAGGCAATTACTGAAACCACCACATTTAAGTGAAAATTCAAAGTGGAATTGATTTTGGCAAAAATATTCACAATGCAATGTGATGGGCATAGGACCAGATGCAAAGAACATAACATGTCTGCTGTTTCACAGGAGCTACCAGTTCTTTCTTTTTTCCTGCTATCTCTGTAGCACAGCACTTCTGCCATCTGCTCCAGTCAATGGTGCAAAGACTACACAAACATGTTCAGTTACTGTGTTCTTTTTCACCTTTTGAAATAAGCTGTAATCACCTATAAAATGTGAAAATGTCAAAAGTCCTCACCCTGTCTTCTCTTACAGACGTCTGATTAGAGCATTGACCAGGACACCATTCAGGCATTATCAGAAGCGCACTTCACCCTGAATCCTCTCAGGCATAACTCGCATGTTAGACATCAGATTTCCCAGCCAGCATCTGGTAGCAAAGCTCATAGCAACACTCATACTGACGTCCTCCTATCCCAGATGGTTTGCCTTACCTCACATCCCCTTCCACTTTTTCATCTATCCACAGCTCTGACTGGCAGCTCTATGACACTACATTGTACCATCAGGCTTCTCCTACCCTTTGCTCATGCCAAGCAGACAGGAATGTGCATGCTTTTGCATGCTCTAACAAATCTTCCTCTTCTGTCTGGCTTTTGAAAAATATGAATTCCCTCCACCTTCTTCCTCAGCACATTATTTTATCTGATATTTTTGAGTCACAGGAGTGATGGAGCTGCACAAGAAGAGCAAACGATTGATGTCTGGCCAACTCCTAAATACTAATAGCTCTCAAATAATTTTAGTCAACAATGTAAGTTTAAATTTCCATAGTTCTTGAGAGTTCTGAATTGTCTGTACATATTAGTTGTTGTCACAACCAAAGTAAGAAGGATGTTGGAAATTCCTGGTAATTTTTGCAGTGCCACTTACACTGAATATAGAAAAGCCAGAGAGCAAGTTTGAATTTAAGTGATTGAAAAAGAGATCTTATTCAAGTAATGTTGTATGGAAAATTCTGTGAATTTGTTTGCAATAAAAGCTTTGACATTCATAAATGATCTAAGGAGACCCCCTACACAGAGGAATAGTACTTTTTTCCATTCTGCTTTGCTTTGCAGAAGGAAACCACTTTGCAATGAAAAAGCTAGTTGCGCATACGGAGAAGAAAGATTGTTTTTCAGAGCCTACCTGCAAAAAAATAATGAATTTTCTTCACTAATCTCATTCTCGGCCAACTAATGACTAACAAGGAGGTTATTAATATTTTTTTTAGGATACTTGATATTAGTTTGGAATTTGTTTCCTTTATCAAATCTATTGGAGTGTAAAGATGAATGCAATTTTGCTTTTAACGTATAAGTGCTACAATTCTTATGCAGTTACTAAAATAATATTACAGTATGATAACATCCTTCTCTTCTATTTTAGGTCTTTCAGGTTTCTTTCATAGAATCCTTTAAAATTTATCTCCAAAGTCTTCTAATTTAGGTTAATGCAAATCAATTCTTCATTGGCTCTCCTCCCTTATTTATCTTGAGCTTGAAACACACATGTTCTTTCAAGAGCTAGTCCTCTTCAACTATTTCAGGGATGTGATTCTAAAAATCCACTTTTTTCCATTTTGTCTGTCAGCGATGACAATTTCAATTGCCTATTTGCTTCCTCCAGAATTATCTCCACTCTTGCATGCAATCTGTACATGCAAAAACCCCAAACAAAGAAAAACACACCCCATACAATTCAAATTAATAAAGTCTCAAACTTCTCTAAAATTATCCTTTCCTAGGATGTTATAAATAATTTTTAGATGTTAGAAAAATTAACTGTTTGATAATGACTAGACAACAAGAACTTAGATGTTGCCTTGAATGCTAATATAAGCACTCTTTGCACGTGATGTGTTGCTGAAACTTCAGATTCTGCAACAGATACTGCCTTATGATATCATTCATGTTATCAGGCACAGCTGAAGACTTTGCTGTTAAAAAAAGCATCAATATATTTTATACCTACAATGCTGTCTTTCATTTTTTTTTCTTATTGATTATGAGAATAAAATCAACATGACAAAACTGATCATCCAACAAATTTTCTCATTTCTTTTGAAATTACAAGTGAGATTTTAAAACCCATAAATCAAAAATTAAACTGTCAGAGAAACCACAGAAATGCAGGTTGTGCAAGAATTGAAGGCATATTGTGATACAATGTTTAACAGCAGCATTATGACTACTCTAGGTTTTTTTTTCCTGGGTGTTGTTCAAATCTTTCTGATCTCCCTGAGCCTGAAATTATGGTTCTTAATGAGAATCCAACAGCACTGGTATATAAAGGGCACTATCCGGAGATCTGACCCCATCTATTTTGGAATATAAAATGTTTTACACAAATTCAGGACATGTAAAAGTGAGGTATTTTTATTTGAATTTCTCTTTAGATATAATTTCTTGTCAGTCCTAGAATTATTTGATATTATCTTTAAAGACACATTTCTAACAAGATAATTTGAAATTTCAGCATGTGTGAAACCACAGCTCTGTACTTTGCTAGCTACAGTATCACATTAAAGACTTACTAGGGAAAGGAGAAATGCACAGTATGACCAAAAGTAAAAAAAAAAAAAAAAACCAAAAAAAAACCACAAGGAAATAAAACCCTCCTACTGGAAAAAACATTTTTCAGTTTACAAAGAAAACTTTTATGTGAAATACTGGTGTAAAAGTTCTTATGGGTTTTTTGTGTCTCATTCAGAAAAATATGATGCAATTTGTAGAAATCAAATCAGTTGGTAGATGTATTTCTACCATCAGCAATTTCTCACCAGTTTAATAGCCTGCATCCAACATGGAGCTAAGTCATTCTACTTCAAAGATGCAAAAATTGCTGCAATAGTTATTTGGGGTATTATTCATTTGGGCACTCCTAAGCGTTATGTAATCCAGGATGAAATCCCCTGCCCAAGGTAATAGCAAATTCTTTGTTGTTTTCACAAAGTCAAACAAACATTTCTGAGGTACAGCTTGTGCTTACATTAGAAAAAAAAACAAATCCATGAAGATTTCTCCTGAGCTGAGCCATCCTTCTAATCATCATCTTCCCTCTGGTTACATCCAAAGTAGACATACATTTTAACAAGACAGTTTGTTCTTTTGTTGTGATGAGAGATGCCAGGTTCAGTCTGGAAAGTGGATGGAGCCAAAATGTGTTTGAATTTCTGTTTCTCTAACAGTTTAACCTTTCCCCAGCCAAAATGTTGTCCAGGTATAATTTGAGGATTTGGATAATTTTTTAGAGATTTCAACATATTTTCATCATTACAAAAGGGCCAAATCCCAGGACAGGTGTCTTCCTAACATTGTCAGCTTCCTCCACAAAGTGACAGCCATTGACTGAGGCTGAAGAACAGAGCTCAGTGTACAGTTTAATGTGTTCTGGCACATAGAATTTACTGAGAACCCACCATAGTTCCAGCCTTTCCTGATGATACTGCTGACCCACTGCTCACCAGAACAGCAGGAGATAGTTCTCAAGAGATCACACACAAATGGCTAAGGTTCATGCTGCAAAATTCCCCGACATTTAAAGGCAACATACCCTTAAGATATACTCCTTATCTAAAAGTACATTCTTCAGAGAGATGTTCTCTAGATGGCATTATGGTTTCCCTAGCAGCAGATTAGAAACTTCTTGAATTTCTCCTTGTGTATGAGGTTCAGATAACACTCCTCATTCACATCTTTTCAGACAACATCTGCCCTGTTGATTGTACTGCCCCAGTGGCACGGTGAAGGACAAGCAAAACTAGGCAGAGTTTAAACACTCATAATTTAGGCAATATACCTACAATTTAGGCAATATATCTACACCTCACAGTCAAGGTCTTTTAGATTCCTTGCAACCCAAACCATTCTATGATTCTACAGTTTTACTTTTTCATTTAACATGTTCTGCTGTTAAGAACATTATTCCTGGTAGGAAGAGAATAATTATCTTTGCCTATAACAGCAATTTAGTGTTCTAAACGCTTCCCAAGGAGCAAAAAAATCCACATGAATCTCTCAGGATCATAAGCATGATATTGTTGACCCGAGTCAGATACAGATTAGTCAGATACAGATTGTGTTAGTTGAACAACCTTCGATATGAGTTTTCAGAATTATGGCATGAGCATTTCCATGCAGTTACATGATGCACTTATGACACATAAGCAGCTGGGTTAGGTGTTGACTGGGTTCAGTTGAGCAGTCCAAATACCAGCAATAAAAGGAGGTACATTAGCCAGACAATTTGCTGAGACAAATGTTGTGGGCCATGGTCAGAAGGTGCTGCACACACTGCCCGTCTGTGATGCATCTGGGAAGTCCTAACAATGACATTGTCCTTGAGCAGCTGTGGCCATCACTGCCTGGTACATCAACATCAGAGTTGGTGTTTTCTGAGAGGTGTAATATATCTTTTCTAAGACATGTAATATATCTTTTCTGAGACTAGCTTTTGGAAAATGTCAGTGTGTGGCCTTCAGAGAAAGAAACTCTGGCTTCATCTGAGTAATATATATAAATATGATAATATAACAGGCTCTGCTTGAAGTGATACTAGATTTTATGCTTGGAAAACCCTTAACAGATAGTACAAAACACACATACCCATGCCCCTGCTGCTATTACTACTACAATCATTATTATTTCAATGTTTTCCCCTCAGCAGTTTGATTTATGATAAAACTACGATAGAAATAGCAAAATATGATAAAGAAAACTAATCCCTGGTCCCAACAGGAAACATTACCACCTTGCCACACCCAAATTGCACAAGTCTGTCTTTGCCAGCATATGGTAGCAACTTCCAAACTGATTATTAACAACCATGTCTGGAATGTCATTTCTCTCCAGAACTGGATGCTGCCTGGGAGAGCACCAGTAGGCACAGACAAAAACCACACAGAAGGGATCTTGCTTTCTATAGAACCATAGGAAAGAAAGGTGGCACTATGTTCAAGTTCATTAAGCAAGCACTTTGGTCAGTTTAACAGCATGCATATCTTTACATGCTAAATGAATTCCTGCAGTGTTTAACATTACCTATACCAGACACATTCTTAGAGACAGTTAATGTAGCACAAATTAATTATGTAGTATTTATTGTTTCTCCCTAAACCTACAAATGTGCAAAAACCTAAATATTAGACTATGCTACAGTGAGAGGAACAAAATTTCAGAAAAGCTCATGAAGAAGAATTCAACTGAATCTTCCTAAAGCAAAGCTTTCACTCAGAAGAAAACACCTGAGTTGAATAATATTAACATGATATTAAATAAGGATAAATGACAATAACACTTTTCATCAGTAGAGCCCAAAATCTGTTTCAAAGGAGATAGAATCACTAATGGTCATATTGACTGAAGTCAAGGACCTTCCCTTAACTCACTCAGCAGGCCAGTGCGCAAGCCAAGAAGAGAGTTCAACTCTACAGGGATGCAGTCCAATGAC
The DNA here is from genome assembly GCF_000691975.1 of Corvus brachyrhynchos. NCBI lineage: Eukaryota > Metazoa > Chordata > Aves > Passeriformes > Corvidae > Corvus > Corvus brachyrhynchos. The sequence goes on along the minus strand of NW_008237226.1, from coordinate 8,475,909 downwards.
TCTGCCATTAGTAAAGCCACTTTGGTTTTGGTTAGCAAATTATGACTTTTTTGCAACCTTAACACAACAAAGTTTCTCCCAGAGTGCTATCATTTTAGCTACGTTTCCAGCAGGACTTCTTGCTAGTATATGTTCAAATCTAACTTCAGAGTAATCTGAACACATTTTAAAATATGACTTTTTTTTTCCAAAAATCTATTAATTACACAATTTCCCAAGTAAACTACTTGGGAAGTAATAGTAGTATGCAATTTTTTATCTTAAAGCTTTTACAATACATATTTTTTAATCCATTTAATGGAAAACCTTTTCATCAACACAGACTGTCAGGAAGATAGGCTGTGTCACATGAAGTTATTTTCTTCCACAAAACACTTCCCAGTCTGATGCGGATTTGCCTGTCCATAGATGTTAGTGATAAGAAATGTCAACTTAAAACATATTGTTGTTCCCTAAATCTGAATATGCTTAAATAAAATGAAAGCTCTGAAAAGTAGCTAATGTTAATTTTAAATTCCCAAACCTAACTTACTGTCATTGAGGATCTGGGAAAGATACGTAGTGTACATAAATGCACTGATTTATGTTGAGAGACAAAAAAAATAGTTTCATCATATCTAATTTCAAAACTGAAATCTTTTTCCTAAAAATAATTCATCTTCATTTGAGGTCATACTGCACTAATAACACTCTACATAGTGAGTTAACCAGTTTCTGATCTCCTCAGCTACTCAATGACAAGGAATAAACTCTAGGATATATGGATATGGAAAAGCAATCTGTTATCTTCAAAGCATGTGAAAGTGACTGAGAAGCAGACAGAAGATTGTTCCATATGACAGGGAGATCATTTCTACCGGGGGAAAATTTGCTTAAATCGCTGAGTTAGTATGCCAGACACATTTACATGGCCTTAGCCTAAAGCTGGCTCTGCAACAGGGCATGATCTATCTGTTCACCAATGCTTCTATGTCTTCTTTATTAAAATTTGACTTAATGTGTATTTTAAAGGAAGGGTAGGTATGATATTAGTTGTGCAAGTGAAGGACATCAAAACTTTCCATAAACTGCCACAGAATGAAGCCCTGCGTATATATAAAACCCATGCCTGTGGCCTTCCCAGACACTGTGATGAACACTTGAGCCAGAATTTTACCCTACTCATCAAAGGCCCTGTAATATTCAAGGGTATGCCTATGGCATTGTACAGTTTACTTCTGTTCTGAGCTTTCAAAAATGTTTGCCCAGCTATTATCTGATCAATACCTCTTCTTTGCAGAGCCATGCTAACAGGTCACTTTTCTCTTGTAGACCATTTCATAATATCTGCAGCACAGATAACTTGTCTCCTGAGCTTCCCTCTCCCTTCTTAACTGTTCCATCTGTTCTTAAAAATTCTTAGACCTTGTGCTTGAAAGTGATTTCCTTTGGAACAGCAACCAAAGCTATTTCCTCATAGCCATCCTTCCCCTAATATTGCCAGATATGACAAAATTTTTCCATTCAGTCGCACAATAATTTAATCAGCTTAGTGAGGTCTGAGCCTCAGGCCTCTGCAATACTATTTCATCTGACTGCTAAATGTCAGCCTTGGTCCCTTCAAGCAATAACACTTAAAAATATATTTTGTCTTTTTAACATTCACTGTATTCATTGCTCCTCTTTCTCACATTTTTGTTTGGTTTTATTAAATTTGTTCATAAGTTCTTGTTAACAACATGAACTCATAGACTTCTACAGAATCTGTAGGATTCTATGGAGAGGGAAGAAAAATGTTAAATGCATAAAGAAAAAATACATAAAGAAAAAAGATTTTCTTTTTAGTTTTTTATCACAACTAAAAATACTCAATTTTCCAGCTAAATTATTTTCTCCATTGATCCAGACTTTCAGGCTGAAATAACCAACAATTACAGAACAAAATTTGCTTGCAACAAGAAATTTTACAAATATGAACTTCTGCTTTCATTTGGAGTGAAAACTAAAAAAGAAATCCAAGTTTTAAGAGTTTTCTATAGGTCAGAAATTTCACTTTCCAGGCTTTTTCCTCATTGGATGCATTTAAGCTATCTTTTAGAGCCATTAAAAGTTTATCTGATTTGTTAAAGTAGTTGAAAGTGGGGTTTTATTCCTACCACTTATGCAGAAGAAACCACTTTGTTATTTAAATCTCTGTTCTTTTTAATGCTATTTGCTGGGGTCTGCCTGGACACGAGCAATTTCCCCATTTGGAGGTAAATGCATTAAAGGATCTGAGCTTAGAAATGGGTTAAAAGTAAATTGCAATTTCTTTAATTTGATTGGTGAAAGATCAATCGTAAATTTTTACTATTTCCTGAGAGCTTTTAAAACTGAAGCTCTCTGGCTGAGGGAAACAAGGGCAATACATCAGAGGTACAATTCTAGCAAATGGTGGAAATGACAAGGCTTGTTGGGGTCCCTCCCCCCGCCATGGGGTCCTGGGAGAGGGGCCCTGGGCGGGAGACACGGGGTTTCCCTGCCCCTGGTCAGCCTCGTTCCCCATTGGTTGTTTTGTGTTCCCCTGCACGGCCAAGGACCCTCGGGTCCTGTGATTGCCTCAGCTCCTCGGCAGAGCCCTGGCCATGCAGCTGGAGAAATAAACATCTCTCTGAAGCATCTATCAAGAATCTGTCCATATATATTTCTTTTCCCCGGGCCTCCTTGTCTGATACATGTGTTACAGTATCCGCACTGGAACAAAGGCTGATTTGCAAACCTTAAGACTAATGTAAGTGAAATAGTCTAAGGAGGGCAAAGAACCAAAAAAAATCTTCTCAAGCAGCCCCTACCATTTGCAGAACACTGTTTTCTTTACCTCCAACTTGGCCCACAATCACATGCATTTGACTATTATGTCAACTTCATCAAGGAATGCTAATTTGAAGACACTGAATGCTACTGTCCAGGCCTGAAAGGCATCCTCAGAAGCGGCTCAGGAAACATAGCTAGGATACTAATGTAAAGAGCAACATGCCAGGCATTAAAAAAAAATATATATAGTAGAAGAAATAAAACATCTCTTGAAAGGCAGCGCAAGGGTATCACATTTAGCGAACAACTGTACCAGTCAGAAAACAATTCCAGGAAATCATGGCTCAAACTGTATTTCCTATTATGCAAGAACAGGTGCAATTATAAATAAACAGTACTTTTTCGTATAACGATTAATACATTTGTTTTTCTATCAAAAAGCCAAACAGACCCATTTTTAATGCAGTACGTAGCTATGACTTTATGGCACCAATAAAATTGAAGTTTCCTTTTAAGATCAAAATGTAAGACATAAGAGATGCAAATTTCACTGATTTATCAAAAATAGTTTGAGCTAGAAGTGTTGAGAAAAATCAAGGATTTTTTCACAGCTTTTAATGGCAGTGATGTCTTGTGTATGCAGCTGGCTGAATAATGAACTATACTTATGAATAATTACACCATCATTGATTTGGTTTTTGGGTTTTTTGCAGCAACAGCCACCCAAATTCTCTTCCTCTAATGATTTCTAATTTAGCTTTAAATAGAAAAAGGAATGTGAATTATTTTCCAGATGGAACGTGAGGATATTTTTATGGATTAGTGATGAAAGAACCCAAAATGTCTTAACATATGTTTGCAGGAGAGATGCTCTTACCATCTGAGAATACTGAAAATGGCTTGAGAAAATAGGGAATTTATGTCCAGACGGAAAGACTCATGCAAATTTTAAATTGGCCTATTCTTTCCTGCAAAGCAATTCAAGGCAATTTACTACTGGACAAAACCAATACATTTCTGCCTGAAATTACCTCAAAGCAGATGTGCAGTTACTTTATGCAAAAGCTTAGCTCTACTAACTTTTTTGCTCCTCAGTTCTTTATCCTATAGGCAACACTGATGTCTAAAGATTTTTAGCTTTTTTACATATTTGTAGCTTTCTAGATTTTTAATATATAGTTGCATATTTTCTCTCACTTTCTTGCTTTAGAACAGTAGTTCCCTTTCTCACCTACTCTGTTTAGTCTTATTTTCAAGGAAAAGAATTTCTAACAAGGACATCCTGTTTTGCACCAGCACCTGGAAGACATAAAAATATACAGGGCTAAGAACACTTGGAGGGACTCCAAGGGGCAGGCCCAAGGGTAGACAACCAGGGCAACCAGTCTCCTACTGGGTGTACCTGCTAGATATTAGTTAAACTTATAAAACTTGTGAAAATTTGATGCTGCATATGCACATAGGGATTATCTGCACACCTGAAAGCTTTCATTAAAAGACTACTCTTATGTTATCAGTTCTAACATTGTTTGGAAGGTTTTTCTTCTGATTTTAGGCAATGCCACAGGCCAGAAGAAAATGTTATTGACCTTTCTGGTCTGTAAGTTGTTGGTAGTTGATTACCTATGCTGTGATTTTTTTCTTTGAAGTATTCATAATTGCTGTTTTCCTGCTCAGCCTGGTGGTCACTACCATTCATATTCTGAGGGTCTTGGTATGGATTCTAGGAGGTGGGAGGACACCTAACTTATGAAGTATAGGACTCTGCTAAGCATTTTCATCTGGCAGATGGAGGTTGACTTTTCTGAGTCCTTATGCACACATTTGTGAAGTCTACATAAAAATAGTTACTGATCTTTACAAGAATTGGGCTGCTAATGGTATGATCCCAGCATGTTCATTTCCATAGTCCTATACCATTATTGATCCACTGAGCTACCTATGGTATTGGTTAGAAATTGACTGCAGAGACAGCCAGAGAAAAGCTAAGTAAGAATATGATAATTCTTTACTTCTCTACAGACCCATCCTAGTACTGATTATTAGAAGAGTTCATTTGTGGAAACCGTAATCATGCTTAGATGTTTACTAGCCTCTGGTAAACTAACCAGATGTAAGATAAACAACTGGAAAAAAATTTTGCACCGGTCCCCAGGGTACAGCAGTCATTACTGAGTGTTAATGCACTGGTGATCTTACAGTACATACACTTAAAATCAATTTTTTGTAATTATTCAAAGTCTTGCTTACTTTACCCTTCTTAGTTAAAACATTTTAACTCTAATGTGGCTTCAGTACTTCCGACAGTAAATTAGTAGATGTACTTGCTTTTTTCATTTTTTTAAAATGTCATTAAACAGACTTTTACTTTCTTTTCCACAAAACAACTTAGAAAACAAAATCCCAACCACTTTTTCCACCAGGGAATCTCAGTTTTTGGGTAAGGCAAGAGATACACCCCATACCAAGCCACTACACAGAAGTGAATAAACAGTGATGAAGCTTGCTTTGGTCTGGATTTTATTCATGTAATGTTTTGCTGTTAAAAAATCCACCCTTCAGCCCATCACTTAGCTGTGAATAGCAGGATGTTAGAGGAAGAGCAAGAGTTAGTAAGAGTTAGAGGCATAAGCAGGTGGTTCTGCACCAGGCAAAAATCACAAGACCTTAGTGAAGGTTAGAGTTCACCCACTAAGGACTGATAAGAAATGCTTATTGCTGAATCATGTTGGCTTCAATCTTGTAGGCTTATGATGACGGATTCTATCAAAAGTCTTTTTGCAAATTTTCTTATCAATTTATATTAACAGATGTTTAGGATCAAGATTATATTTCAGCACAGCAGGACCCAAAAACTTCCTATATTTCTGGATCATGTAAACCATTAAAGCCAATGTCAGTAAATACCTATTGTATATAAGGGATATACCACAGATTTGTGCCTTATAGTTTGTTTTATTCTATGTTGAGCAGCAAGAAAAAAATCCAGACTCCCCGTCTCATAATCTCGTAATTCACTTCCCACATCTACATTTCAGAAAATCATTATAAAGAAAACATCAGCACATCCTTCCAACTTTTTTTTGGTCCAAAATAGGATTCTTAGCTCAGGTGCAGCCCCAAATATCTGTGCCTAGTTGCAGATATCCAAACTAATGTCCTGACACTCAGAACATTAAAAGGTAATGTAGCGATAATTGTGGCACACAGATAAATCCATGCCAAATCCAAATAGTCTTCAGATGGAAGGACACAGGGGTGTTCCAATACCCTCCACAGCATTTCTAGCCCTGGGAGCATGATTCAGAAATGCTCAAATTGCTAACTTAAACCTAATAGGACTTGCTAAGATTCAGCTTTATGCTGCACAATACCACATAAAATACTTTTGGATTTCTGGTCCTGGAAAAATGTAGCCCCTTCTGTCAAGGACTGTCTAAATTAATAAGGCTGCCTAAACTTAACCTGTCTCTGCCTGGAGCCAGAGCAGCTTTTTTTGCTCTTACAAACAATCTATATCTCATTTATGCAGCTCATGCATAACGGAGATTATATAGTACATACTGTCATAAGTTAGATGAGGGTTTCTAGAGACTAAAACAATTTGCACTGTGTGGGTTTTTACATAACCTAGGAAATTTTGTTCGGATATCATTTTACTGTACTGGGATTCTAGTGGACAACAAGTCCATTTCTGTCATGGTCTCACAATGGAAAAAGTAAAGCACTTAGTAAAACATATTATATTTAGCTGTTATTTTCAGAGTAACATAGAATTCCTTTACTTCACAGTTCTTTATAGAAGACTTTTGCTTTGTCTGTCTCTCTTTGGGACATAGTCCCTCACTATGTGTATGCAAAAATCTATATCTTGTAGGATGTTTATACTGAACAGAAGACCCATTTCTTCACTCATATGTATTAGTACACTCAGACAGAATGCTGAGAAACACTGAAAGAAAAAGAGTATTGATTTATACTGGACTTGACAGTGCTCTTTCTTTCAGAAAAAATATGTTTCTAATACTGAATAATAAATGTTTGTCTTTAAATTGTTTCTGATCTCAAGACATCAGTTAGGTATACAGCCACAAGGCCACCTGATGTACCTGGGCAGTGCAAACATATGTTTTCCTCTGAATTCAGGTCATTTATTCCTTTTCCAGTTCTGCATTGTGATGAAAACCCAGTTTGAAAATTTATACCAAACAACAGAAATTGACCTTGTCCCTGCTTTCTGTGACCTTCCTTTTCAGTATGAAAACAAACATCAAACAAATATTTCAGACTCCCTATTCTCTCCAAAAGATCGTTTGGCTCACCTGGCCAAAATGGTTTATATAACAAGCCTTTGTGTATATGACAGTGACTTATTTTCTTTGGAATGAAGCTATGAAAAAGTAGTTTTAAAAAGAGCCAAGGTTAAGATCTTATGCAAGTAAATATTGAACACATTCCTAAGAATAGCCCTTCAGATCTGGAATAGGTTCAAGAACAGTTACTTAACATTCTGAAGAAAAAATAACTTTAAGTTTTGATTTTGTCAGAAAAATGTCAAGAGGCAGATTGGACCTTAATCATATGACAGAAAATACTTTGAAGTTTTTTGGTTTTAGTGTTTTCTGGTAAAGGGAGAAAGTTATGCAGTGAAGAAGAATACTTAGCAGGAGTCAAATAAAATCAGAAGTGATATTATTTACACAGCTGCTCTTATTTGGTTGTGTTTCTATTAAAAAAAAAAGTAATCAAAGAGGAGCCCAAATGAAAATAATTGTTCAATGAAGAGACAAAGGAACATCAAATCCTGAGATTCTGAGTGGAATTCAGAGATCACAATTCTAATGAGTACAGGTGGGGTTTTGTATCAGAATTCTTTTGCTCTTTACTTTCAGACAAGTGTAACCCTTGAGTGAAACTTCATTACTGACTGAAAGATCTGGGCAGCTTATTGAATGCTGGGCAGATTACTGGACTCAGATTCCAGGTCTGCAGTCCACTGTCTTTAAAACAATTGAGGAAAACTGAATATACATACACCCGTGTACAACTGTATGTTCATTCAAGAGAACAAAGTATACTTCCACAAAACCAAAATCTTTTGCATGTTTTGCTTTTCTCCATTCTATTTTCCCCCACCTGTACTTTTGCCAACTTTTTTTTTTTTCTTTTGGCCTCCCTTAGCACCAAAGACTCTCTAATTTCTTCTGTACTAGGTACACACAGTCAACAAGACCCAGACAGCACTGAGAGGCGTCTGCCAAATACAATGGCATGTGCTGCCACTATTCAGCATACAAATCCAAGACATCTCACCCAATATACCTGTCCTTCTTTTGACCGAAGAATTTAGACAGTTAGTACTAAAATCACTTCTATTGTACGTGAAAACTTTTATTCCAGCTACAGCCAAAATGGGATACCTGAAGCAAAAAATACTGTCAAGGCTCTCCCTTCTCTTTATTCAGTGCTGTTACTACTCAACTCTAGTTCATGCTGCTCTTTCAGTCATTATCAGAGAGGAAATACTGAGAGAGCTCAAGTCAGACTGCACAGTTTGAGTTTTTCATCATGTTCCAAGTAACCAAGTTCTTTCCAAGCTGCTGGAAGAAATGAGGGCTACCCTTCCACAGCCTTTTCTACAGGCTAGCTTTTCTTTCAGCCTTCTCACTCTCTAGTCTCCTGTGCACCTGAGTGTCTAACTCAAGGGATGTGAGTTCTGCAAAGCAAAATGTCTCTTTAAGCATAGTTGTGGCTGGAGTGAATACTTTAGCTCTCCTGAAAAACCTTTCTTTGGCCAGAGGAAGAGGTTGGCCTGCCTGTCTCCACAGTCATGGAGTATGCCTGTCTATAAGAGGCATACAAATCAAGTGAGTGTACAGTTATCTGGGATGCCCTCAATCAGAATGATTAACAAGTGCTCCAGACATGATTTTTTCTAGAAGAAGAAAGGCACATACCTATTATGATACTTCTAGGAACGACATGGCAGCAACAGAACTAAGAGATCCTGGGAGCAGAAAAGGTCTCTTCAGTACTCTAGATGTCAAGACCAAGTACATATATTTGTGGTTAGTTTAACTCAAAAATATATAATAGCAAAAGCCTTGATTTGTGGGGTTTATGATCTTGAAGTAAAACTGTGATTCGTTAGCATGATTTGAAATTGAAGGTAGGAAAACTGGCAAACAAAACACACATAAATTTTATCAAGTGAGTAGTAATCTGAAGCAAGCAAGAAGTCCTCTACCACTTCATTGCTCACAAAGAGAGCCCAAAGATCAGTTCTAACTACATCAGTCCTAAACCAAATGCTTCTCCTACAGGTTCCTCAAATCCATATCAGAGCAGAGAAGAAAAAAAGGATATATAATATAAAAATGTCTCTCCAGGTTTTACATGAGGCCTAGTATCCTTGAAGTGTTTTATCACAGACATTTATGTCTGTAGATTATGAATTAATTCAATAAATTCAGCTGTCAATTATTCTCTTACTATTCATTAACACACCTTGAAGAACAGCCCAGCTAGTTTCTTGAAGGTCTGTCAACGCAATGTTATTTCTTTGTGAAGCAGTTTTGTAAAAGCACAATGCTGGTGGACCTAAATCTAAATGATGAGGTTGAACATTCAGCTGGTCCAATTACTCTTGGACTTCTGCTGTTTTCCAAAGCCCCAGAAATATTCAAGCACACTTGCACATTTGTATTCTCATCTCCAAAACTCAGTGTCAGAGTGGAGTGAAATACATCCCACTGTAAGAAAGAACAGGTTCAAGACCACCTGATGAAACTGAGTGGGCACAAGTCTACGGGGCCTGATGACGGGCATCCCAGGTTCCTAAAGGAACTGGTTGATTGTTTCCAAGTCACTCTCCATCATATCTGAAAATCCATGGCAGTGACTTTTCAGGTGAGGTTCCCAGTGACTTTCCAGGAAAAAGGGAAACATAACCTCTCATGAGGTTCAATAAGGCCAAGTATAAAGTCCTGCACCTGGGTCAGGGCAATCCCAGACATGAGTACAGACTGGGAGAATAGATGAATGAGAACAGCCTTGGGGAGATCAGGTTCTGATGGGCAAATAGGCGAACATGAGCCAACAACATGTGCTCACAGCCCAGAAGACCAACCTCGTCTTGGACTGCATCGAAAGCAGCGTGGCCAGCAGGTTGATGGAGATGATTCTGCCCTTCTACTCTGCCCTCATGAGACCTCACCTGGAGTGCTACATCCACTTGTGGGCTCCCCAACATTAAAAAGATGTGGATCTGTTGGAGTGAGTCTAGAGGAGTGCCACAGAGATGGTGAGAGGGAAGGAGCACCTCTGCTATGGGAACATGCTGAGAGAATTGGAGTTCTTCAACCTCAGAAGGGAAGGCTCCCAGGAGACCTTGTTGAGGCCTTTCAGTACTTAAAGGGCACTTACAAGGGAGAAAAAGAATAATGATGTTTTACACAGGAATATTGTAATAGGACAAGGGGAAAAGGTTTTAAATTAAAAGAGCAGGGATCTTGGTGCATTAGGAGAGATTTAGATATTAATATGGAATTATTTCCTGAGAACATGATGAGGTACAGAAAGAGGTTGCCCAGAAAAGCTGTGGATGTCCTGTTCCTGGAAGTGTTCAAGGCCAGATTGGATGGGGGTTTGAGCAACCTGGTCTAGTTAAGGTGTCCTTGCAATGGCAGAGGAATGGGAACTAGAGGATCTTTAAGGTCCCTTCCAACCCAAGCCATTCTATGACTCTATGAGTTGCACATTCTTAGTCTCCTGACTGGCTGAGGCAATGCTCTATTAAAATAACTGTATCTTTTCCATTCAGTTCAGTGACTTCAGTCAGACCACACGGAACATGACCAGTCCGCTTCTCGTGGATGATGTTTAAAGGGTCAGGGCACAGCAAAAGACAAGATGGTCTAAGCAGAAAAAAAGGGAAAAAAAGAAAGAAGATAGAGTAAAATTTATGGGAAAATCTATAAATAATAATAGTATAATCTCTTGCTAAATGGTAATTGCAAAGGCTTGAAGAAAATGGTTTGGTATAAATAAATTAGATTAAACCATATAGAATATTCTGCAGTGAAACAAAACCACTTACTCTCTGATGACACTATGCCCTACTTGAACATACTGTTAGTATTTTCTTTGCTAAAAAGGTTAGCTCCAGCTGTATTTCCTTCCATCCTCTCTGGATGGCTGGATCCTCAGCTGGGTTAATTACTATAGTAATGCAGATGTTAACAGAGCTAGGTTAACTGAAGGTCTGGCCTATCAACTACTTATTTCTTACAGAAATTGAAGACACAATGAGAGGAGCTCCTTCTTATTCCCAAATTCAGAAAAACAAGCTTTGAAAGCATGTGTTTTCTGAAAGTACATTATGCACCCCACTCAGACAGACTAAAATATCTAAAATTCTAGCATAACTACTACTACTTTTTTTTTTTTTTTTTCAACTCACAAAATTGAAAGAAAATTTGTAAACTTGCTTAGGTAAAACACTACCTACTTTCATATGGCTCTGAGACACGTGAGCACATTTCATACAAGCAACAGCATTTACCATGGGAATAACAAAACATTAAATTCTCTTTATTATGAAAATGTAATTCTGTAATTTTAATTATAATATATATTTTATATCAATTAAATAAGACATAACCCCAAATTTGAATACAAAACATTTCTTTTGAAATATCAGGCATTTAAACATTAGTAAACTGGGTAATAAAGAAAACTAGGTCTGTATTAAAATAAAGATGTTTTATTTTCATGACCGTAATTTATTTCAGGGGTCGGCCTTATTTATTTTGTAGGTGAATGGTATTTGTCTGGGCAGCTATCCAATATTTTATGTACACTTGGTTTTGGAAGGTTGGTTTATAGCCCACTATTCAAACACTCTTATGAAGTCAGAGCTACTAACTTCAGTGAGGATTTTCCATTGTTATAATGGGATTACATCACAAGGAAAATGAAGGGATATTATATGCATAAAATTAATAACAATCACAAATATTGGCAACTGTGCGCAAAAGCACTCGTACTTAGGGTAATTCAGGATTCCCACTCTAACGTGGCTGTAGCTTGATTTTTCAGAGAATAGAACATATTTAGTGATCTTTATAATGAAAATTCTGAAAACTAAGCAAAGTGAAATTAATTTCCTTGCATCAAAGCAAAACAGCATAATTTCTCAACAAATCAGTATTTTAAAAGAAAATTGGCCAGCAGCCTGTTAACAAACCAAAGTTAATCATATTTATTTTATTTTCTGAAATAGAAAAGCAGCAAAGCACATTTTAAAAGCACATCTATGCTTTAATTGAATAAAAGAGCTTCTTGCAGTAGAAAATGCCAAAAATGCTTTAAATATGGGAACTGCATTGCTCTAAATACGGGCATCTATGCTGTTTATAATGACAGAAAATATCCAGGTACTCTTTGGATTAAGCATTAGAGCAGTTTAGAGTGCATTTATGATAATCCACTGGAAAAGTATGGGTTTCCCACTGGCATGAGAAATAAATGCGGAGGAGTTTTACTTGAGGAACAAAGCGACAGTTTGTGTTATAATTAGATTAAAAATACCCCAGATATAGCTATAGTCACATGAAGCAAGTCAGCTGAAAGAAATTTTGTTTCCAGTCACAGGAATATAAAGTAACATTTCTGAAGCAGAAAGAAACCTTAGCACAGCTATGCTATAAGAAAATATAAGGAAATGCTGGCAGGACCGGGTCCCTGGTTGGAGTAAATGATGCTTGAGATTTTTATCAGTATACTTCAGTGAGCACTCCATTTCATGCAGCAGTTTATACCATGAGTTAATATATTAACACTAACATTTAAACTATTTCTTTTCAAAGGTGAGCCAGGTTCTCCTGCATTCTTTCATGCATTCAGAGTTATAACTTCTCTCTCCAACAAAAAGAGAGAACTTCACTTTTTGTTTCTTAACTTCTTTCAAGGCGTAATATAATAACTGTAACACAAATTAGATGGATAAGGAAGAACAGAATATAATAGGTGAATTTTATATTCTTTGAATGGAAAACATAGTGATTGAACAAAGATGATAATTTGACATTAATACTGTTTATTAAGGATGTAGAAATTCCACAAAGATTTCACCACTATCACAATTTAGACTTCAAATTTGTGTATTTTGTTATAGACATTATTCATGTCAAAACTCCCTTTTTTAAAAAATTCCGTCCTAAACTTCTATTTGTTTTTCTTTCTTTTTTTAAAAAAAGGAGTTACACTTTTTTTCTCCTCTCATAGTTCTGCAAATTTTCTATGAAGACAGGATTTTTGATATTCCATGTTTTTGCAGTGAAATGAAAAATTCTAGTTTCTCAGAATTTGCAGTTTTTGAAAAGTTATTGTACTTTTTTTCAAACAGTTCTGATGTAATATTATGATTTCTACATTCTGGCAGAAGTTCATTTTAACACTGAGAATGTAAGGTGGTGTATGAGACCCCTGCTCCCTCATTCAAACATTTTAGAAAGGTATGTTTATTTTACAGTTTCCCACCACAGGAATTGAAGGAAACCATCCACACAATTACTTTCCTTTCTATAGGTTTAATCTCCTTAAGTGAAATTGGTGATTTGAAGGATACTTTTGCTTTGATTCTTGAAAAGAAATACAGATAGCTGGGAACAGCTGTTTATAAGCTCACACACTACAATCATGCTGTGCTGAATTTCAAGCACCCAACCTCTCATTTGAGAGAAATTATAAAGAGTGTTTCCTCTAACCTCCACTCTATAAATTGTATCAATTTCATGCATGCCGGAAAGCTGAAATTAAGAAAAATGAACTTCATTACATTAATTCAAACGTACTCATAAGGGTTGGTTTTATCTGTGGGCTTCATAGCTTTAACAATCTAATGGTTTTCTGAAATTTTCTGTCTAAATAAGATATGTTTAATACTGCCTAGGTGGCTCCTGATTGAGAACTAAAGCTTAACTAGCCAACCAGATAACTCAGGGTCTGATTTTCTCCTAAGGAATAATAGTACAGTTATTCACTACATTTATGTGGAATATCTAGCAAAAAACTAAGGCAGTATTGTTTGATTCAGACTGTGCACTCACTCTTTCAGAGTTTCTCAAACCCTTTTTAACTTTAAAATGCTCTAATATGTGGCAAGTGTGTGTACCAGAATCTTCTCAGAGAGTGCCTGGGCTCTTATAATTCCCCATGTGTAGGAACCCAGAGTGCCGAGAGGATTTCTCTGTCTGTTTTTAAGGGCTCTTACCCCCCTGAACAACACTGTTTTAGCCTCCAACCTTGGAAAAAATTACCAACGGTCAGACAAGAACTAGAAAATACAGTGGTGTGAATTAAGTGATAGACTACTATGTAAGATTGTCACAGGGTGAAAAATTTAGAGGTTTTGGGCTTCTCTTTGTAGTAAATAGATAAGAGTAAAAAATATCAAAATGGAGGATTGTTGTTGTTCTCTAAACCTTCTTCTCCTTCTTCTACTACTCCATGTTCTGCAGTAAAAGTAGTTTAGAATGATTGGATAGAGAATTCCGCAGTTCCTGCCTGTGTTACTGAATAATTGGTAGGAAAGTGAAAATAATATATGTTTTTAGTAACTATTGGTTAAATTATCTTTAAAAGGCTGTGTAAAACTTGATAATTAGAGTCTTCACTCCTGCTTTCTGTGCTCTATGCTGCACCTGGGTCATGCTAGTGGCTCTGTTCCTCTGATAAGACTTAATAAACAACTATTCGACAGCATTGAAACTCCAGGAAAAGTCTTGGTTTATCTTTGAAACTCCTTGCAAGGACTTTTAGAAAATTCTCTCCCATCAGGAGGGATTTGATTTATGGCACGGTTCAGTTTCACCCATGACTCCTGCATGTGTCCAGTGTGCAGAATCAACAGATTTCATTCATCAGAGTACTGCAAAAGAAGCAACAACTCTATGGGTGAATCCCAGACATTCACAAAGCTGTGGTTTAGGATTCAGAGATTATGTTTCTACTCTGTGAAAAATTTCAAATCCATGTTTACATAGATAGGAATGTAGAACTATATGGGGAAAGGAAAGAGAAGTTTACAAAAAAATGTTTTTCTTTCTCTGCAGAGTAACAGAATGGGAAGCTTCGATCGCTTGCAGAGATCTGAGCATAGTAAACCATTGGAGCATAGCTCAAGATCATCAGCAATATTCAGAAAATTAACTCCACTGTTTATTCTTTCTCACAGAGTCAAATTCTAACTAGGTACACCATCAGGAGAAGTGTGTCTTATTGTTCCTACTGGTACACGGTGAAAAGAGTCCGTGTTATTAGGAATCTGAACTGCAATTAGATGTTAATCAGAATGGAACCAGCTAGTCATACAGATCATGCAATTTATACTTTTAGGTATTAAATTTCATTGCAAGACAAGAGACTATGCCCACTATTTTCTTAGTATAGTTTTTCTGTGGAACAACTTGCTGTATTTGCCACAAACTTTCTGTGCATATATAAGGGACATTATCCCTCGAAATGGCACAGGTAGAGGAAAGGTACAAATCAATATTTTGATTGGATCAATTTGAACTCCAGAAAAAATTTTGAGCTCAGGTTATAGAAAAACAAATATATATGTTTCACTTGTAAGAGAATATGCAAATTAAAAGGGATTTGAAGTGGTTTATCTTGGTACTATTATGATGGTAACAAAATATATACTTTCAATAAAAAAACCAGATGAGATTTGTATGGGGAATAAAGTTATGGAGACTTGATGCAATTTCTAGATCCTATAAATATAAATGTATAGAATATTAACAGAGCATTTATTATACCTGAGTATTAAAAACAATGATGTAACATTCTAATATATTTGTATTTTCCACAAATACTTTCAGACTGGAGACCCTGCATTGAGAAAGATGTCTTCTTGACAGACATTTTAGTGTATAATGTTTCATAATATAATCACATAACGCACAATCTAATGTATAATGTGACCATAGTAAGAATAAAATTTGTCATCATCCTTCCAAAATTCCTTGTATGTTTAGTCTTTTTCATTTACTGGATTCTCAAAATAACTGCAGTTGAAAATTTGGGTCTCCCTGTTTAACCATTTCATACCTGCTGCTGATTTTCACTTTTAATGAGAATCTTATGCTCCTAGGATCTTATCATTGAGGATGTCAGCTACATTCAGCAGAACGCTGCTCAGACAGCTGGCCACTAGCTCAGCATGACTCCCCATTCCATCAAATCCTCTGTTCCACGGGTTGTATGTTGGAGAGCTGTTGGAGGCAATATGGAGTAGATAAAGTGCAGTATAGATCAGCTTTCTACCTAGAAGCCAGGCTGATCTCTGGAGTGAAAAAAGTAAGTGCTTTGTGACCCCAGGATACATTAACAACTGTTCATCACTATGGAAATGTCCCTCTAGAACACAGGCCTTGGCTCTTCCATATACAGAAATTCCTTGTACTATATAAATTCACATGATGTCTGATTTCACAGAAATGCACTCTGAATTTCAACGCTTGGCCATGAACATATTTGGAAATACATGCATGCAAGTGTTCATGTGGATGGATGGATGGTTAAGGAGAGAGAGAGAGAGGGAGATAGAGACAGATGGTATTTATATATAAACACAGACCCTTACACTTGCACCACTCGTACATACTTTGAATTCTTCCTATAGGAATTCAGCATATCAGAAGATGGTTTGGGATTCTGAATAAGATTTTATGTGTACCCAGAATAATAATTCACCTGTTCAGAATTATTTTTCTTTTGCTATAACCCTGGTCTCATTCACACCCACATTTGAGAAGACTCCCTACATAACTGATAAATAAGAATGTCTTAATATATCTCTAGGTGTTGTGTGTTGCTCTCACCTACTGTGTTGAATAATGCAAATTCTACTGAGCAGGACTTTGCAGCATTTTATGTTACTTTTTAATTCACTTTTTAATGTAAACAAATACTTAATCCTACAGTCTAGTGAAAGAGAAACAAGGAAAATTCTCCTTTAAAAGCTGTTCTGAAACTGATTTTTAAATTTCTTTTTGAGAGAGAGGGATAAACTCAGGCCATATTTGTGTGAGGATTCTTTTTTATCCTTCTTTCCTTTTATGGGTGTCTAAATAAAACCAATGAAACAGCTACTGATTTTAGAAGCTGATTGTTTCAAAGTAACCATTCTCATTTTCTGAAAATGGATCAACTTCCTGTGCTTTCACATAGATATACATAACACAGTAAGAAGGTAAAGCTAGTTTAGGGAATTTACTCTGAACTCACAAGGTGCCAGGCATAACCACAATTTCTGAGTTGTCCTTAATAGGCAAGTTTAGACCAGTTCCAGCAACAAGCGTGGATAGTTTCCTGTTACCTGCAAAAAGTTGTTGTATTCATACAATTTTCCACACAGAATTTTTATAGATACATATATATAAAAGTACACAGCAGCCAATCTGTAGAGTCATTCAAACTTTTGGGGTTTATTTCTAATTTCACCTGATTGTGCAAGGGAAACTCTCATTGCCCAAATGCATTCCACCACTGAAGCTGAATTATGAGGATATACAAAGGGAAGAAAAAAATTTCTCACCATTTACCACATAAGAAGCAAACAAAACATATTACAACTCACTTCTTTCTTGCAAGGCACAAATTCATTAAATTAACATATCTTAAACCATATGAAGTATCTACGTTCCACACAAACTTACTTTTAGCCTGGATATATATATATAACCCATATTGTTGTGATAGTCATATTTAAAGGTTCATATTAATTTCTGATTTATTCTTTCAGTATCAAAGCTTTGCTTTTGCCATCTAGACGCACACCTTTATGACTTGTTGGTCTTTATGGGTCCTTCCAAACTGAAGATATTCTATGATTTTTTGGCAACTAAAACAAGCAAACCTATAGGCCTACACATCTTCAAAGTAGGGTGCCTGGACACCAAGAGTCAGAACATTTCAGGAAATTAGCATGGAAATAGGAAGGAAAATTAATGTAATGAAGCATGAAAAGGGTGCCAATTATGGTGTAAACTAGGAAGAAATAAACAGGAAGCAGTAAACCGAAAAAAAATGTTGTCAACTGTGGAGGGAGAAAGCTAAAAAGAGATCTCATTGATTGGAGAAGAAAATGGTAGAATGGTTATTCTTCAGAATACAAGGGATAAAAGAAAAGGTATATCCTTTCATGAATGGAATTTTAAAACTGATGGAACTGATGGAATTTTAAACTGAAATAATTACACTCATATCTGAGACATGAAAGAAAGGGACTGACGGATAGAATAAACAGAAAAACCAGGTCAGGAAAAGGTATGATCTATTATTTCTACAATTCCAATTTATAAGCCATGGTTTGGGAGGACTTTCATAACTGCTGTTTCTGAAGGGCGTAAATGTCCAATTGAGAAGTGAGTGTTTTTTTGGAACAGTCTTAATCAACCCACCAGACACCTAAATATATAAAAGTTAAGTATGAAAGAGATAAACACCATAACATTTACATTGCATAATCTAAAGAAACAAGGACCATAAACAAGTGGATGAACTGATTATAGAAGGTATCACACAGCTGAATCAGAGACGAAGCTTCCCAGTTTCAGGAGCCCAAAGGTGGAGTTGACTTTAACAAGCTCTGAATCAGCTTTGTTTATATTGAGATCTGAATGCTGGCCTCAGGTCTTCAAACAGGAAGGCAAAGAGAGAAAAACATACAACCTAACTCCAGATTCCAACCACAGCCCAAAAGAATAGATGCCAAGAGATTGCTATTTGGAAAGATATTCTTCTTACAAAGCTTCAAAGATTTAAATATCAGGCATCTAGTCTAAACCACAGTATTACAGACAAGGGAGACTGGCAATACCTAACACACATGAGTGGCTGCATCTCCTGTCTGTGCCCCAACCCTTTATCAGGATAAGGCCTGTGTCTGTATTGTGCTCCGTTTCCACAGAAAGCACACCCAAGAGGGGGAAGAAAATGGAGGAACAGCACGCTCTGACTAGATCGCCTATTTAGACAAAAAAGAGTCAAGGAGCCCAGCCTACTTCAGAGCAACATTGAATTCTCTTTAGATGCTTCTACAACTGACTCCAAATGACCATGTAGACCATCTCTAGGTGGATAGACCCCCTCTGCAGGTTTCTCCTACAACAAAAGTGGAATCCTATGTGATTAACTTCTATCAAATTTCTAACATTTAGGTGTGTAAAATTTGATGGACTTTAGTTTTATTAGGGAACTGTAAGGAATTGGTGAAATTAGTACTTGTGGTTCAGTAAGGTGTTTGAGCTATAGATGTCTATATTACATGGATGGGAAACATCCCCAAAAAAACCCTACAGACAGAAATAAATTCCTGACTCAGCTATATGTATTTGAAACAGCAGTGTTCCTTAAACTCTTTATAAACTTTAATATCATGCAAGCAACTTAGAGTATCCACTGTGGACACAAAGTTTCTGTCACAATAAGACAAGACAAGCTGTTCCTAACATAGACAATGCCAGCTGTTTACCAGTGTGCCTAGATTTACAGATTTACCCAGTGGAGATCAGAGTTTATGCCATCCTCATTCTCAAAAGATGGCACTTAATGCAGGCTATAGTGTTCTTCTGTAAATTACAGATTATTGAATGCTGACATTTTCTGATAGATACTGAAAAATAAAAGCTAGACTTGAAGTTTAGACTAATACCAATTAGAAATGAATCATAATATAAACACTGAATTTGGAAAAAAAAATCAGGGTTTTGTTTTTAATAGTCTTTTGCAGTTGAATTCTTTTCACCAAGAGCCTATGACAGGAAATCTTTATGTACTTCTTACCACAACTTTAACAACTGTTACTGTAAGTTATCATAAATAATCAGTCATATTCTATGCCAAAAACCTGTGTGAAATACTATTGTGGATTGTCCTCACAAGGTGGGTGACACACTATTTAAAAACCCAGGAATTCTGGAAGAACTGGCTGATAAAGTTTTGCTTTGTCTTTCTTTCATAAAGCCATATACCAAAATTAGGCTGCAGCACTGTTTTACACAGAAATTAAAACAAACAAAATGCTTCATTTTCTCAGCAGAATCTCTCTGCTGGTCTAACTTGCTTTGCAGTTAACAAGATGCAAATATTTAAAAGACTGAAAAACTTCAAAGGCAGTGCAACTTAAGAGAACAAAACTGATTGCTATAATATCCTCTACATCATTTTCTCAGGCACATTCACAAAACATATTAAAGAATCCTAAAACATATTCAAGGAAATAGAAAAATACAAACCTAACACTCTAACATATACTTATCTTCTACTAACAGAGAGATCAAAAAGAAAATGGTCTGGAACTGAGCAGTGTTTTGTCTAAGTCTTCTTGTTGCAATGTTCAACCTTGTATGTAGTAGTAATGGCTCTTCTATATTTTGTTATTCACTTCAAGTCATTACTAACAACTCTTCTGTGAAACAAAGGCATTGGAATAACTGTCATGGAATACTGAAAGACCTTTCAGTGTTGGGTTCAAGTCCTGCCACTGATTTTAGTAAAACTAAATTAGTTTTTCATGGGCAAGGAAATATAATGGTACATAAGGGCTACTTCTAAGTGTGCCTGCTCCTAGTCTACCATTAACTGTTAGAAAAAAAAATGTACTTCAATAAATTAAATTTCCACTATTTAAGGTCCCATGAAAGTATCTTTAGGAAAGATAGTGAATCTGCCAAATTATTTCAAACAGTCAGGAATCTTAATCTTATTCCAGAAAGCAGTACTTCAAAGAGCTTTATTGTGCCACCTTTCACAAGTGCTTCATTCCTGCCTCCCTCATATATCCAGACACTCCTTGTTTGCCCCAAAGTATGTTTATGAAGCTAGTTTGGG
>NW_008237226.1:8438784-8455174 GCF_000691975.1 Corvus brachyrhynchos | reverse complement strand
GGAAATGAAGAAGTGTAAAACACAGCAGTGATTTAAGGTACTAATCTGTGATCTGTGGAGTTGTGTGATGCAGGATTAAAGATGTGGAAATGAATGAGTAAGGTAAAAAACCTTATCACTCAAAGATCACAGCGTAACTAAATTACTCACCCAGTGAGACTGTTTATCCATAAAACAGGAGATGAGCAGCACACCCTCTGGCCAATATTTGAACTCATTTCACACTCAACCAACATTTGTCTATTCACACCCTCTGTCAACCTACTCTATCAATGAAGGGAAGACATTTGAAGTAAATTCAAATTCAAATAATGACATCACAGTTTTAAGCATTTGATAGACGCTTTTGGAGAGGCCAAAGTTTCTTAGGGGAGATCAAAATCCCTACACATTGCAACTACATCAAAATTAAATAACTTTCTTATTTTTCACTCTAAAACACAGAAAACCCCTATAGCTACACTTTATTATGACCTAGTATCTTTAAATTGAATCCAGTGCTAAAGCAGTGATGGTGTCTTGGCCTATGACAATTAGCATTTATGGGCAAGATAGAAAATTTTTCTTTCATTGCATTGACTCAAATTAATATCATAGAAATATTTGGATCACACTCAAAAAAATGTATCTAGCTAGTTCTTTCCTCTCTGTCTCTGGGCCTTTAGGTTTTTACTCCAGTTCTGCTTACTATAAGATAGTTGATTATTTTTCTTCAGTTCTTACATTGGTGACAAAACTTCCCTATCAGAAGTCATCTTCTGCTATGGTTTCCGTGAATTTTTAAACTTGCAATTTACTATAATACAAAAAAAAATCAGGTAAAAATGTTTACCATTTGTAGGCAGGTATGTACTGTTACAAAAGATCAAAAAAGAGAGAAAATATTATTATTCTATGCAAATATTACTTGTTTGTTACTCTCACTCTGAAAGACTCACAGTAGCTTATTTGTACTGCCTTTAGCAGTTGTGCTCATGCTCAAGGCTAAGTCTGCAAAGCCTTAGATCTATTTGCATCCATATTGCTGGGGGAGACAGAGCTTGAAAAGGAGTTATCCTTCCTCCCTTTGCCCCTGCCTTCCTTCTCATGACTGAGGTTCCTTGCTAGGAATGCCAGTACACTTCAGACTACATCCACCACACAGGAAAAAGGAAGAATAAAGTAATGATGTAGCATGACTCTATAGATTGTTGCTGAAAACAATCACATAGATCAAATGTGTCAGAAGAAAAGCTGTGGAGTTATCAGAACACAGTTGGAATGCATAGCTGCTTGTTATTCTACTACAGTATTACCCATATTTTTGAGGTAAGTTTAGTACATCCTCTCAGGGAGTTTAAAATACAAGCCTCCCAAAGATGTCACTGTTAGAAGAATACAAAATTCTGAACACTGGCATGCTGGGCTGCACACTTTGTTCCCTGTTATTAGGATATGCCTGATGAATCAATACAGACATTTCAGTTGCATCTGCTTCCCTTTTCTAATCTCTTTTGCCAAGATTAAATGCTTTTTAAACAAAGTATTCCTGCCTCTGTTGGATTTAAAGGAAACATATCCATTTTGTTTGCTTTACTGTGAAAGCTTTGAAGTCCAGAGGTCTTAACTGGACAGTACCATGAGGATTCTGCAACATCAGCTGCCTTTTGTTTCCTTAGGTATTTCAGAAGGAGAAAGAATGGATGGAAATAATGGATGTTCATGAATAAGTTACAGAATTCTTTACATCAATTGTATCAATATATATATGTATATGTAACAGAACCATAGAATTTCTTGCATTAAATGTCCAAAAGTTGTCAATACTGAACCTGCTATTTAGCAGATCTAAGCCAATGTAAATTAACTGAAGTCAGGGGTCATGCTTTGATTTTCATTGAAGCCCTGCTTCAAATTGCAATAGAGTGTGTGGGGAGTTAGAGCTGTAATAGGATAAGTGGGTTATCACAAAAATAGCTTAGGTAGCTGTACCTTCTGTTTCTCTAAAATCATTTGGCATACTAGTAAGAAGAGCTTTAGGCCAATTCCATCATAGCAATTTATTTTATCAAAGTCTCTGAATCAGCATGTGCAAACAGTAATTAGGTTAGATCTTTTGCCCAAGACTAACAACAAAAAAAAAAGAGCTAATGACAGAGAAGAATTTCTTAACCATAATAAATAAATAGAGAACAGAGTGGCAGAGTAACTTAAGTATCACCAGAAAGCTCCCAAATTATTATTAGGATTCTTGAGCCAGTCTTGCAGTCCCCAGTTAATCCAGCAGAAAATCAGTACCCATGCTCAGCAGAGGGCCAGAGGACTCCTCCCAGGTTGATATCAGAGGGCTGACTGCTTTAATTCAGGAAGTCAGACTTCAGCAGTCCTTTGAATACCACCTGCTCAGCCACTCATCCTTTGTGATTTCTTTCCATTCACTAAGGATGCTCATCCTAGAGCTTTTGAGTAGGTATCAATACAGATTGAAGTCTTTAGATCTTGATCATAATTTTGCATATAATTTGCGCCATTACATACAATGGAACTTTAAACCTATTTGAAACAGGGGTTTTTTAACTGCTTGCATACCCTGGATCAGAATTCCACCAACAAAAGTAATTACAAATTCAACAGTACAGAGCCAGTTTAGACAAACTAAAGATCTGGTAGGTAGCATTTTGGGAGCAAGGCAAACATTGTGGATCAAGAGAATTCTGGGCTTCCTTGAACATTTATAACTACTGTATGAGCTCTTATATGCAGTTCAGACTTGTCCTGTTATTTTCAAGTAGGAAGTGATAATGAATATTATCTTGTCAGCAAATAACTATCATTATCAGAACCAAATGCTGCTAAACACAGGTGTTTCTGTATTTTATCCTTTGTGAATTCTGGTCGTTTAGAAGAACAAAAGTCTGAAAAGTTACATAGATTTTTGGTGTACTAGGGTATACTACAGTGCAAAATAATACAAAAAAATGCACTGTTAAAAACAGCCTCATGATGACAACACTTGGCATTCACTTCATACAAGTGCGAAGGCTTTCCAAGATACAGTACAATAAAAAGTCAGAATTCATGGAATTCAATAGCTAATTACATACTAGGATACTACTTGAGCTTCTGACAACTTCATAAGCTCAAAAAATTTATTTTAATAGAGTCCTTTTCCATAGCTTCAACACTCAGATTACATATAACACAGGCCTTCCTAATTATATTAGTTTAATGAGATCAGTAATAAGATTTTATATAGCTCATAGCAGGGGTACCTCACAGAGTGCAATGGAAATTACATCTTCAGCTCTTAAACAAAACCAGTGATGCTGTTTTGATTTAAATAAAATAAAGGACTGGCAAAAAAAAAAAGGTAACTCAAAAGTTTAATGGAGTGAACAATACTTCAAGCATTATCTGATCAGATAAGAAACAGGTATGAGAACTCAAATTACTTCAGGGCTGGATTTAACAAAACAGAAACTATTTTGTGTTGCTCCAGCAAAGTAAAAGGGGGCAAAGCAGAGATGAAAGAAAGATTTCAATACAAACTTATTTTTAACCATCCCCTCTTTCTGGTGAAATAAAAATTTTTTTCAACTTTGTAAGCAGCTCCTTTTCACAGTGGAAATTAAGAAGAGAGAAAAATAATTAAAAAAAAAAATCTCACTGTCAGGCCCCTTTTTCTCCATGTTTGTACTTGTGTTAGGGAGACCTAATAGTTAACCTTCAGAAGTTGCTGTGAGCTTGTTACATGCTAAGCAAGAGAGATGCATTGTGAAAGATCTCTTTGATCTTACTGCCAGGATCATTCTGTTGAGCAAAATGTATGTATGGAGAAAAAACGCCATTATTTTCAACTGATGAATCTAAGCTGAAGTGAATATCTTGGAAAACAGGCAAGCCACATTACAAAGCATGGCTGGGGAGGGAGGAATGGAGAGAAGTTCCTAAACATTAGACTGAAATAAAATACTCCTCGGTGTTATTTTTTTTAAACCAGCGGGACTTTCAACTTGCCCACATACATGAGCCACCAAAATATTTGTTCTGGATAAGTTTAGCTGTTTTTTGAAAAATAAGAATGATATTTTTTCTCTCTCTCTAAAAAGGTAGAAATTAGTCTCATTTCAGAAGACAGCACTGATTATTTTTCTCCTTTCTCCCTCGCATGATTTGCAATTGTACAAAGAAAATGTTTCTGTGGAAAAATAAAGCATGATGGATGGGGGAAGACACATATACTATTTGACAATGTATTTCTAACAGGCAAGTACTTCACCAAATACATGTTTTTAAATAATAAAATAATCTATCAGCCTTTAGATTTAGAAGTACTTGAAAGTCTCATTAACCTGGTTTTGTGTCAGGCAGACTGGACCTTATTGTTTTTCATCTTGGTAACACAAAGCATATATTTGTTCCATTGCTTACCAACACATTTAAAAATAAGACTATATTTCATATATTTTATGTACATATAAGGCCAGGGAAATTCCCACAGAACAGTACCAATGTTGCTGGTTTTGATGTGCTAAAGGGAGCTTATTGCTAAAATTCTGGTACTAAACTGCAGTGAGAAATCTGATTTTCCCCCTCTTTCTGAGAAGTCAGCCTGCTGGCTGTTGCTGAAACAGCTGACTTCATTGACTCATCCCTGAGCAGATAGGGAACATATTCTTACAATTCCTGAAGTAACGTTTTTCTTTCTGAAACAGCATAAGCATCTCATATCTCTGAAGTATTTAAAAAGGTACTGTCAGAGATTCGATATAGTTTTTTGTACAATATTCTCCTATGTACTATTTTGTCTTTTCATTTTTTCAGGATACTTTTCAAAAATCTTATACATTTCTGGCAAACATGAACTTTACATTTTTGAGTGCCCTAAGGTCAAGACCATCCTCTTGGATACAATTATAAGCGGGGTTTCAGAAACCTGCTCCCTCAATTTCATTTTGTCAGGCTAAAGGTACGATTTAGAACATTCTTAATTTAATTCCCTGACAAAAGAAATATCCATGTTCTAATAAAGCAAAAGACAAATCTTCTACCTTTTCTCTTACCTTGTACTCTAATCAGACAAGTGTTTAAGTAGCTTATAGAATATTCTTTATTGTTTGATTTTCTTTTCTCTTCTCCTATTAAAGAAGGCAATCGACTCACATAACCAAACCTGTCCAAATGTATGTATGCAGTGCAAACCAGGCATGGAGCCTTCCTCTATACACAGTAGTAAGAAAAATACTATCTTTGTGGTTTGTGCAAGTATCTCTAGCTCCCTAGGTGATTCCATATAGTCATGAATCTTCTCTCTGCCTAAATATCATGAAGAAAGCTAACACAACTGTGAAAGCTCTTCCATGCAAATCTCAGATACAAAGTAGGTCACTTCTCACACTGTCTTGTTTACCAGCTTTCCCTTAAGGCTTCTTTCTGACATTTTTCTTTACAGTTTTCTTCTTGTTTCTTTTGAGTCCTCCCTTGCTTTCAGCAGCAGCTTCCTTTTTAGGTGTCTACCTAACTTTCCTCTCTCCACATAACGTGATTGCTACGGTTTCTGAGCTATCTGAACACTTACAGATTTATAAGAATGGGCTCTCACAACCAGGGTATTAACAATCCCTCAGCAGTCTCAGTACCTACCCTCACTTACACAATTGTAATACACAAACTCAGGAAAATTACATAGGATTCACTCTAAGAAAGGGTATTTCAATCTATTGTGTCAGGCATCTGAAAGACGATTTGGTTGTGGTGACACCTAGCACGGCTCCTTTCTCTGGGCCTGTCTTTAGTTTTTCTGAGTCTTCCCACTTCAAAATCAAGGAAGCATACTGAACAAAATATATTTTCAAATCAACAGGACTATCACAAAAATAATCCCATGGTTTTATTCAATTTGCTAGTAGGAAGTATGCTGCAAAATCACCACAGAGCAATCTTTCTTTGTAATCTGATTTTATATTCTGAACTCTGGGTCTCATCAGATTTTGTTGCCGAAGCATATGCAGCTTTTCTGGAGATCAATATGAAATATGAGAATAGCCTCTAGGAAAGAAAGGTTGACAAGAGACAAGCCAGCAAAGCTTAACAAGAAAAATCATTATTTCACTTTTAAGATCAGTTTAAAAACGGGTTTTGTTTGTTTCTAATGGTCATGCCTAGTTAATTTCCTTCAATTAGTAATTGTAGAGACTTCAGTTTGAGATTTTAAAAAATCATATTACAAAGCAATTTACTAATGTTTATTGCCACTTATGTCTTTCATGTGTGCAGTTGTGCAAATTCACCAAGTACATTTCTGACTATATTTCCTTTACTTGGTTGAAATCACTGCTAGAGGAATTAATTTATATATTGGCATTTGTTGTTCCTGTAATAATTTGTATTTTTAAAATCAAAGATAACTTGTACATTTTTCTGTTCCTGATTTTACATAGTTTGCTGACAATACTTAATTGGGAGGAGCTGTTGAATTCCTGGAAGGCAGGAAGGTCCTGCAGAGAGGTTTCAACAAATTAGAAAGATGGGCAATCACCAACTGTACGAAGTTTTACAAGGGAAAATGCTAGATTCTGCACCTGGGATGGGGCAACCCTGGATGTACAGACAGATTGGGGAATGAGATGCTGGAGAGAAGTGCCACAGAAAGGAACCTGGGGGTCCTGGTTGAAGGAAATTTGAACATGAGTCAGCAGTGCCCTGGCAGCCAGGAGGGCCTACCACATCCTGGGGGGCATCAGGCACAGCATCACCAGCCGGGCAAAGGAGGGGATTGTCCCACTCTGCTCTGCACTGGGGCAGCCTCACCTCGAGTGCTGGGGGCAGTTTTGGGTGCCACAACATAAGAAAGACATCAAACCTATTAGAGAGTGTCCAAAGGAAGGCAATGAAGATGGTGAAGGGTCTGGAGGAGAAGCTGTATGAGGAGTGGCTGAGGTCACTTGGTCAGTTCAGCCTGGAGAGGAAGAGACAGGGAAGACCTCATTGCTTCCTCATGAGGGGAAGCAGAGGGGCAGACACTGATCTCTTCACTCTCATGACCAGTGACAGGATTCAAGGAAATGGCATGAAGCTGAATCAGGAGAGGTTTAGGTTGGCTATCAGGAAAAAGTTTTTCACCCAGAGGGTGGTTGGGCACTGGCACAGGCTCCCCAGGGAAGCAGTCACAGCACCAAACCTGTCTGAGTTTATGAAGCTTTTGGACAACACTCTCTGGCACAGGGTGTTACTCTTGGGGTGTCCTGTGACAGGCCAGGAGTTGGACTGAATGATCCTGATTGGTCCCTTTCAACTCAACACATTCTATGACAAGTTTTGATGATTCAACTCTTTTCTGAATGTTGGGCAAAGGATGCAAATAGAGGACTGAGAATGTACAAGGAATCAAGAATACAGACTAGGATATTTGCCAGTAGTGGTCTCATTTACAAAATACATGATTTGAAATAAGTTTTCTACTTTAAATTTTCCTTCTCAGTTTTAAAGGGAAAAAAATAATATCTTCGTCTCGAGGATGTCAACTCTTTCTGAATTCTGTGATACGTGCCCATTTCTAGAGATACCTAACTTTGTCTCCAAAGTCTGCTGTGAGTGACAAATGAAAATTAGATAAAGAAGCTGAAGTTCAGTACTGCTGTTATTGATGTATTTTTGTGAGCACTTTGTCTCGCCATTTTCACTTAAACTGTTTTTTTCAGTTATTTTAGTTATTTTCTGTGTTATCCCTAAAATGTTTTTATTTTCTATTCTTAAAAGTATTTTTACATATCTGGTATATATTGTGACCTTTTTTTCCTGGATAAGGAAACACTGACATTTTGTGAGCTTTCCCCTCTTATGAAGAAAAGTTCTTAAGCTATGTAACATTTCAAAAATGGTATTTCCACTTATTGGAACTTTGGAACGTACTCTAGTTTTACACCTGAGCAAAGAAATGTTTGCCTTTCCTGTTTCTCCATAAAAAACAAAGCAATTTACTGCACAGATATGCAAGAACTTAAATCCCTTATGATAACAGAGCCAATGTTCAGAATGATTCAAACCCAACTACTAATTATGTTACAACTCTACAGTATGAATCACAGAAATAAGAAAAGTCTCAGTAGGTGATCACTGAATTATTACTAGAAGTGGTGATATGTGGATACATACTGCTTTGGAAAGTACCAAGATAAAATCTATGTCACAGGGAGTAGAGAATCTAAAGTAGGGAGAGAGTATAGTGAGAAAAGCATGCAGCCTTTGAATGGCACACTTGCAGACAAATTAATTGAAACCAAAAGATATTTCCTATAAACATTTTGTGCTCTTTTTCTGTTAACTGCTCTAAAATGACACATCTTGCCACAATGCAGCAAGATTGCCGCATTTGCAAAGATATTAACACCAAGAAATTGTATTGTAGGTGTTTATTTCTACTTTTAGCATACATTTGGGAACTGAGAACAAAAAAGGCTGGGCTAGATCTGTATTTCTCTGGAGTCCATAAATTTCATGTTTTGCTGTGTCTGTAAATAGTTTGAAAATCAAGTTTCCTGAAACACTAGGCTGATAACTACCTGCCCTCTTGTGTTTTGCTTTTAAGACATACAACTAAATACTTTTTTATGTTTCTACTTTAGACACACACTTGCATGGGTAGCCAGGTTAATAACCCCCTGGATATTCCTTATTGCTTTTGTATTTTCTTTAAGTGTTCTTACCCAGTATTTACAGTTTCTAACGGCAATAGGCACTACCTACAGTATGACTGCTGGTGAATAAATCGCAGTTACCACATAAAATTCAGGCCAAGGATTTTGTGTTCGTTGCACAAAGTAATGTTTATTGCTGAAAAACTCCAACCACAAGTCAAGCATACTGTGTTATTGCAAATATCATTACAACTTGTAATATTAGACTATGCCCAACATGCTCACCTGATCACTGGTTTTCTGAGGGAGAAAACAGGGCAGTTTGTATTTGATTTAAGGCAGTTGCTGGAGAGGAAGTTGAAGGAAGAATTTCAGCTGAAATGGGTTGAGATGGTGCGTGATCCAACACCTTTCCTCCATGGAGGACAGATATCTTATCCTACTTCCACAAAGTTTGAAATATCAGAGACAGCAGTGCTTATTGGGACTTTGCCACGGTGGAGTTATTTAGTATCCAGCTATGAGAAGGAGAAAGGGAAAAGTATATCTATTGGAATGGAGGGAGATGTTTAACCATAACAGCTCCAGGTAACAACCCACGCATGCAGTACACCCGAGTAAGGTGTGGTCCCCATGCAGTAAATAAGACAAGGAGATGGGCCTAGCTTTTTTGAGATTCGATTTGGGACTTTTTTTACATAAGAGGAGTAGTCCACTTTCCACGTTAACAAGTGAACCTCAAGTCCTTTTTATTTTGTCCTGTATTCCTTCATCGTCATGCAGCTACTGTTAGGAACCCTGACCATGATCTCATGCTAGTACAGATATTTGTGCACAACAGACAGCAGTGTTAACATGGAAAACAAGCAGGATTCTAAGTGGTCTATTTTTGTTTCTGAGATCTTTTATTTTCTGGAACAGCTACAAATCCTATTAAAATTATTTGGCTGCCTTTCACTCTCTATAATAGTCTGTCTAACAAGTGACTTTGTGGTAGCTGCTACCTGTCTTCCAGACTGTACTAGTAACAGCAATTAACACAGCAGTAAATACTAATATTTCTACAAGGCAAGTAATCATTGCCAGGCAACTGCACTCCTTGACCAGAATGTATAAGGACTCTCAATACCTGTACAAGTTTCTATTCTTCAGCACTGAAAAACAGAATATGAGAAATGTCTTTTTAATCCAATTAGTTTCTGTTTAGCATCTGTTAGAGAACTGGATAATAAGAAAGAGCTAAGGAGAACTAAGGAGAGATCAATATTTTCTCCCATGGATATTCTGTATTCATAGGGATGGGTTTTTATTGATTGATTTGTTGGCAAAATGAGATAAAAACAACTTCAATTGGGGAAAAAAGAAAGAGCCTAATGAGGGCTGAAGTCTATACGAAAGTGGAATGTGAGACTAATACCAAATCAAAAACCAGTTCCCTGACAGCTCCTCTGACCTTGCAGTCATAAAGTTTTGTGATAAAGTTTTGTGAGCATGGAGAAGTACAGTGGAAAGAGAATGGTTTCTTCCCTAAAGCCGACTCCTCAATGTGAAATAATCACATCAAAACAAGAGAAGCATGGCAGAGTATAAGGGGAGCTATTCGGCTGAAATAGTACGAGAGTACCATTTGTTCTTCTCCAGTTTACAAACGAAGCAGATTTATTCTTATTTATTTGTGCTCATAAGAGTGTTCCAGAGCTGATCACAAGAATAGGCAGCAGTATTGGGACAGTGCAAGAATATGCAGTAACAGCAAGTCAATCTGGCACCTGATGCCTTCAGAATATTGTCCCTCCAAAAACAAATATATTTTTCATAAACATTAAAGCACATACAGAATGATTCTTTCCTACTCCACATCAAATTCCATATGCTTCTCAGCCATAGATACTCAACAAATGTAAAACAGGGAATCTACACCTGAAGGAAACAGAGGGGAACCAGGAGCATTCACACAGGCATAGAAGAATGAAGCTTAATGAGGGTATGAGAGATGAATTAGACTGTACATAAATTCTGCTCAGTACCATGCTCCATGCTAAAAGCTAGTTACACATTCACAGAAGGAAATATTTTGATGCATATATCCTAACCAGTCTGTGCTGGGCATCTTTCGTCTGTGCCACAACTATCCACACCCTCACCGTGTCTAGTAGTTCTAGGATGCAGAAGGGGCAGGGAATGAGCAATAAAGATTCTCAGGGTAAGACCTTGGAGTCAAAAATTTAACCAAGTAAATTTGACCCGTGCAACTAGATGGAAGATTTTTTTCGAGGTGCATAGAGCTCACTGAAATCCAAAGACAGGTCTGGAGTTCTACTTGCTGTCATTGCTTTTTAAAGGAACACTGAATTAACTGTATTTAAAGTCAGATCATGCAAGCTCTGTATTAGTCTGTCCTGAAAAGTGCAGCAGCTATTGCTGTCCAGTATAGATAGAGTCAGTGTATGCATGCACAGAGGTGTAAAAACCATGAATCAGAAGGAGAGCTTAATGTATAACTGTGCATGTAGGCTCAATTTCTCTTGGCAGCAAAGAATCAAGGTGTAACACTTAGGCTTAGCACCACAGCATTTTTTCTTGTCTTTTGTCTCTTGGTGGTGGTAAAATGGCAGAACCAGTTATAATGCAAAGTGCATCCTTCCACTCATGCAGGCTTACCCTCTCTCTTCCATCAGTTTTCATCTGTGTGCTCTCTAGCATCACAGATATTTTCCCAATATATGACAGAAATTTCAGGGAAACTAAGCCATTTATAAGCGTTCATCCCTTATCATCAAGGCCATCATAGAATTTCATTCAGATCTCCCTTGCTCATAGCTGCTATAAAACACAGCAAATTCTGAAGAGCACCTAAATTAGACCATCATCTGAAATCACTGCCATAATATGGAGTAGAATGTTTGCTTTAAAGAGTACCTGTTTATGTTATTCACTTTTCCTCAAAGCTTTGTACTTAGGTAAATGCTCTTCATCTAAGTTAGTACCTCCCAGTGAAACACCCCAGTCTACAGCTCACTCTCTGTAACTCACCACTCTAATAAAAATGTTACCATTAATGACCCGGTAAGCATTGCAATCACTCACCATTGACACAAAACCACCTCTGTCAGGCCACGTTGGCCTACAGGGTACAAAGGAGGCACTTTCTCATGCCACAGTATGAAACATTAAGAAAAATGGAGGAAATATCTCAAGATTCAAATCCTTTTTTGGTCATTCCCATAGTAAAATGTATCATTATCTATGGACAAGAGGCAGCCTCTTTTTGCCTACTGATGCCCTCCTTGGCTGATAAATATCCACAAGACTTTATGAAGGATATGAAGCATTGTACATCCTAAAATGTGAACTTCCTATCCTGCCTGGAGAGTGTGGCATCTTTAATCTCCATCATTTAATCAACTCACCTGAGGATACATCTGGTCATGAGTTCTAGGTAAACCTTGGGACGTCAACTCCCAACTTTGGCAGTGCAATTTATTTACATATAGATGATGAAAAATCAGCTCAAAAATTTCATAGAACACAATAAATCATATAAACAGATACAACAATCTGCCACAAATAAAAACACCACAAGAAAAATCAGTGCAACATATTTTAAACTGTAATTATGTGAAAAACACAGGATCCAATCACTTAAGTTAAACTCTGTTCTCACATACAAGAATTTATACTCTTATTTTGAGAGCCAGTCAGTAGAGATGGAGAGGATTACAAATATTTCTGGCTCTGCTCTCAGAATTAAGGCTCAGGTTTATAAACCTGGAGATTTGAGCTCTGTTTCTGTCTGGCTTTAGACAAACATTTTGAAAGGGTCACATATTAGCTACATTGCAAATGTCTTTACAGTTTAGTGGGAAAAATCTAGTGGTTTCGGTTTCCTGTTGATTTTACAGGAGTTTTTTGAAGGCCAGATAATTCATCTGAGTGGGATGCTAAGTGCTAAAGCTACCAGGTATCTTATCATCTCACCTCATCATGTTTTGGTTTCTTTATATTTCAGAGGAAAATATCTTGATATTTGGGGGAAAATGGGGATATTCTTCCCTTATAAAAGAATGGAAGGAAGTTAAGATAACTGATATTCATAAAATATTACCCTGGATACTGCTAACGAAAACCAGATTTCTGAATGTATGGAGAAGGACTAACAGAAAAAAAGAAGAGAGCATTGCTGGATTTGTCCTTACACATTAGCTACTTCCTCAGTCATAAAACAAGAGAGAGACAAATCCAGTCTTTATTTACCATCCTGGGAGACCATCAGCCACAGAATTCTCCCAGGCCCTGTCCCCAGTGATGACCAGTTTCTCATACCACTTCCATCTAGAAGAAGATTAGGTTATGTCCAAGGATAGAAGGAACCTCAAAAGATAATTTGGTCCAACCTTTCATGAGAAATGGATCTTAAATCAGATTATCTGTCCAAATATACATTGAAAATACCCAGTGAGGGAACTCTACTCCCCCTCTGGGGGAGGTTGTTCCAGGATATGACTGTTCTTAGTGTTAAAAATGTCTTATGAAAATATCTTGTATCAGGATGAAATCCATCCCAATGCAATCTGTACTCATTTCCCTTTGTCTTCTCCATGGGGCTTTTTTTTGAAAAAAAAAATTATTCTAATACCCATGTTGATATTTAGAACCTTAAAATTTAAAGCTCTGAAAAGTTAGATATTTATGTTTGTGTTTAGATGAAACCTGAACTTTAAACAAAACATGGCTCCATATCTTCTCAAAGCAGCAACAACAGGAACTCAAGCCATTAAAATACACATTCCATTAATTACAAAATAGTAACGGAAGAGGAAATCCACCAAAGTCGTGTAAAATTTCAACTTAAGGCACTTATTGTTTTCAGCACTTTCCTGTACTCAACAATACAATTTCTTTCTGAAGCACCAAGAAGACCTCTAGAGATTTATCAATGAAGCATGTGTGAATTCTGTTTTACTTTCTTTTCCAGCCTTTCACTCTAAACACATAACCATGTTTAAAGGAAGAAAATGT
Organism: Corvus brachyrhynchos; assembly: GCF_000691975.1. NCBI lineage: Eukaryota > Metazoa > Chordata > Aves > Passeriformes > Corvidae > Corvus > Corvus brachyrhynchos. The sequence goes on along the minus strand of NW_008237226.1, from coordinate 8,441,540 downwards.
ACATAATGGAATCAGGCATAATTTGGCAACATACTGAAACATAAGAGGGCAAACAGATGCATTTAAACCTTTCTTCTAGCTCTTGATAGATTACATAAGCATCATTGCATGGAACAATCTTCATCTTACTTTAAATATTGAGTACATGTCCATTAATGCTTTTGTGTAGAACCCTTCCCTTCATATACAGAAATTAATCTTATCACATTACAGCTGGCTATGCACTGTTCCATGAGCACACTATACTTGCAATTGCACAATCCATTTTTATTTTCTTTTTCGATTGTCACCTCACCACTGGAAACAAGGTTTCCTGGAACTTATTTCATTTCACATCTGGCAATACCAAGACTTCATTCAATACATTAGTATAAAAATTAAGTATACACAATTGCATTTATATGAGGTCAGTGAACAAGTACTGGAGACAGAAAGCCTAAAGGATTCATTGTATCTTCTGCTACAAGGTTGTAAGAGAATATTCGATGAGAATAAGAAAGCACAAAGCAAGCAATAATGAGGAAATAACTCAATTTTTTATGTGCAGATATTTTTCATATAATGCCGTTAATATTTGGGTAAATAAACTTGAAATGAATGTCTTCCTCATAATCTGTCTTCTCACAAAAGAGCACAGCGTTAGCCTCTTTTTGTCCTACTATAAGTCAGCCACTTTGTGATGAGGCACTGATGGATTTTAGTTTTGAGGAATTTTCCTCTTTAATTCTGAATTACTACATTCCAATTAATATATACATTCACAACATGCTAAAGTAATAAAACATTAAAAACAGTCACTGCAAACACAGCATAGTCCTTATGTTCTGCATGTTTGTTTGGAAAAAAAAGAAAAAAAACACTTGTGAAAGAACTTGTAAAGGAGGAAAAAATACTTGTGAAACCAATATAAAGCAGAAAGGCTGAGTATCCTTTTCAGGGCTAAAAATCTCTTCACAATACTAATGGATAATCTGGAAATATTTAACTTTGCTACAAGCAAAGGATTTAGCAGAAGAGAGCTCTTTGATCAATACTTGCAGAATTGTGTATAATTTCCAATGGGCTTGAACAGAAAAATGCTATTTATTGACTAAAATATGATACACAACATGGAAGCTTAATATGAGGGGTCATGACCAGGAGTAAACCAGTAATCTGCTCCTAGCCTGAACAATCATTTCTTGCATTGCAGTAGCACATGATCGTTCTCATTGTCATTATTTTCTGGAATCTTTCCAAACTGTAGAAAAATTCAGTCCCTGAAGTCGAGAGGTTAAAGTAGTAAATAAATTAAAATGACATTAAATAAACAGAACAAATGGAAGTATGAGCAGTGAGAAGGTAAAAAGCCTGAAAAGATTTGGGTTCATAGATTAAAGGTGTTCAGTTCATCATTCTGAACAGGAACCATTTTGCTTTCATCTTTCTAGCTTATAAAACTAATAAGAAGGAGTTATAGCTTTTATCCCAGTTTCATTTTACACTTTGCCATGGAAGCCCAAAAAGGACAGTGAATGGGAGCAGAGCAGCCTCAGAGAAGTTAACATGAGTTGTGAAATCCAGGAACCACCCACCATTGCTCTGTCAACCTCAGGAAACTACCAAGCCCTACTTGGGAAACATCAGCCTGTGTACTTAATTCTGGTCTTTTAAATTCCACATTCGTCCAGTAGCTGAAATGCCTTGAAACAAATATTGTTCCCATCCTTCATGCAAAACCCTTCTGCACATTTGGCTCCAAGAGAAAAGCACAGACAAGGAATTTCACATCGTATAGATTTCTAGTGCTAAAACCTTTCAGAGATAAATTGTGTGCTCCTCCACTCTCCACCCTTTCTGATGCAACATATCACAAAGTCCTGAAATTTAGACCTGCACAGGGGCAATATGGACTCTGGATTCAGAGTCTGTGTGAATATCTTTTTTTCTCCATGTTGAACATGACTGAATGCACCTGAAAACTGTTCTCATTCGCAATGGAAGAGACAGGGCAGGGACTTCCAGTGCAGACAAGCCCAGCTCCCTCTAGATGCACAATCTTCCAGGGCAAACTTTATTTCCCAAAGTACATCCTCTATGGGAGATGCTGGATCATATCCTAGCAAAGAGGCATTTTACATGTAACTTCTGAATAAACTTTATAAAAAGTGTATTTCAACCCTCATTTCTAACAAATAAAATGTTCAGCCAAGTAACACTGTATTTCACATTTAAGTTCACATATCCTACAACTCCCATGAGGTTTTTAAGTGATACATGTCAAAAACTGACTGTGAACATCCAAGGAAAGCAGGTAGACAAAACTATATACAATCTTACATAAAATGTCACTTATTCCTCAAGAATGAATCAGTAAAATAATTCCTTAAATTATCATAATTTATTTTCAAATATAGATCTCCTTTTTGTCTCTAAGTATTTTGAATTATCTTAGATTACTAAACCTTTCTCATGGTTGATCAAGAGTTATGATAACACCTTGTAATTGTTTTTAACAATCTGATCCCCCGTTGCTACCAACTTTAATCAGGAATCACACATAAGCCTAATTTTTGATGAGGGATTTTTGAGATTAAATTTCAACAGAGCCACTGAAATAAGAATTCTGACAGATCTCAGATGCACTGAGATCTTACGGATGCAGACAGATCTGAAGTGTCAACTCAGATCTGAAATGTCATGCACAATTACCCCAGAGACCTTGGCTCTGAATCTCCAAATAACTCCAGCATTATACAAGCTCTCATGTTCCTGCT
>NW_008237226.1:8370961-8438670 GCF_000691975.1 Corvus brachyrhynchos | reverse complement strand
CCTGCTGACAACTTTCGGGACTTGATTTCAAGGGAGTATAAAATTCATCGTTCAGAAGTACTGGGTAAGATGAGAGTAGTAACTTAACATGGAGGGGAAAAAAAAAAGCCACAGTCTATTCTTACAAATGAAGCACCAGCATGCAAACTATTAGGAAGAATGCTTCACTATGCAGGCTAACTAAAGATTTCCACACTATTTTTTATTCAATACATTGTCTGAGACTTCAGGATAAACATTCCTCTTACTGACAATGGAGCTGCCTGAGAGCCAGATTTGTAGTCTTTTCCATTTTTTATGAAAAGGACTTTATGAACCATGTTCCTGTTCTCAGCTGCTATTCATCTTCTGATATGTAATTATATTTGCAATTGCACACAAGTAAGTTTCTTTTGTATTTCTGATGATTCTTTTCAGAGATCTTGCTGTGTTAAGTACTATAACCTCAGTGGTCCCTTGCACCCAGCTACCTCTGGTGACCATTTATCTTTAAGCAAGGTTCTGTGTGATTAAATTGGAGCTTGACTCCCATTCCCCTGAAGTGAAACATGGAAAAGTTCCTTATATGTACTTTGCATACAGACATAACTGTTTGTACTCTGAATTCCATGCCTACATATCCAATGGGTACACAAAGACAGATAACATTCACTATTCAATTCTTAATGGATTATGATGGATATTAAATGAAAAACTTATTCTTGGTAATCCAATTCTACTGAACTGGCATAAGAATTCTGCAATAGTTTCCACAGCATGGAAAAACACATCAAAAGTAGAAGCAGAGGTATAGACAGGAAGAGGTTGCTGGCTTCTGCTCAGTAAAGCATAAACTCTGGGTCTTTTATATTCATAAAACGCTGTTGTAGTCCAAAGAAACAGGGAAAAGATGGAAAGAAAAGTCAAAAATAGTATCCCTACAGCATTATTTTCCAGGGAGACAGAAACTGTATTCATTAAAAAAGTTTACAATTTTGTTTGTCAAGATGGATATTCATAACATTAACTCATTAACTGCTCTTTGGTAGAATGACTTAAATAAGTTAAATACTTTTTATCATTTCTCCTCTTCAAAGAACTGTCTTTGTCCCAGATCATCATGCATGAGGACAAAACAATATTTTTCAGGAAGATTTGTTTATCTTCCAATTTCATGATCTAAAACTTGGGAAACAAAAATTAGTTTATTGGAAAATATAGATTAGGATGGCAGGTGAGAATGCATGTAAACACACACATATCACCACTGATTTGATCTGGTATAAATTTTCTCATAGGAGAAAAGATAATACATGCTTACCAATAAAGACAAGCTTATCCACAGTGTAGAGTGACTGTACTCCATGCCACTTACATTTCTCCATGGGCATGCCTGTTTTGCTTGCTATTGACCTATCACATTTTTGGTAGTTGTCTGGTTTAATTCTGACCAGATGGTTTCAAGAAAAGATAATTTCCTTAGGTTACAAATTACAGCTGTGTCAGTTTCTAATTTTTAAGTTGCTTTATGTTGTTTATTTGCTTCATATTTCCTTTACAAAAAGCATAAAATCAACATAGCATTACTGTGGCTCAGACTGAAATCCCTCCTCCCCAAAACATTATTTGTGCATCGGAAAAATATTCCATCTGCTGATTTTCATTTCTGGTGCACAATTATCATTAGCAAGAAGCCACAAATGGCATTTGAATATTGAATCAGATTTAGGTAAATCTTTCAGACTGTATAACAGCTGGTATATCTACTTAGTCTGAACACCTGTCATTGGCAAAAGAGTCTTAACTAGAGGATTTTTTGCTTAATTTATTCATTTCCAGTTACACCAACTTCTGAGTAATAATTCAGGTACTGGGAAAAAAACCTCAACATAGAATTATAGAATATAATACTTGGAGTTGGAAGGGACCTATTAAGGTCACCTATCCTCACTCCCCATCAGTGAGAAGGGTCATCTTATCAGGTTGCTCAGAGCCCAGTCCAATCAGACCTTGAAGGTTTCCAGGCATGAAGCATCTACCACCCTTTTGGACAACCTGTTCCAGTGTCTCATCATAATTTTTTATGCCTCAGCATAAAAAAAAGTCTGCCTTATATCTGTCTTCACCTGCCCTTATTAGCTTTAAACCATCACCCATTGTCCTATCACAGCAGGCTGTACTAAAAAGTTTGTTCAAATCTTTCTTATAGGACCCATTTAAGTACTGAAAGGCTGCAGTAAGGTCACCCCAGAACCTTCTGTTCTCTAGGCTGAACAACCCCAATTCTCTCAGCCTTTCTTCATAGGAGACATGTCCCAGCCCTCTGGTAAGTACTGTGACTCTGCTGGACCAGTTCCAACAGGTCCATGCCTTTCCTGTGCTGCAGACCCCAGAGCTGAAACATTACTCCAGTGAAGTCTCATCAAAGCTAAGTAGAGGGGAAGAATCACCTCCTTCGACCTGCTGGCCATGCTGCTTTTGATACAGCCCAGGATAGGGTTGGTCTTCTGGGCTGACATACCTGTTGAAGACCTTGTTATTATTCTTCGTAGCCCTTGCCAAGTTCAGCTCCATCTGTGCCTTGGCCTTCCTGACCCCTTCTACACAGCCTGGCAGTGGCCCCATACTCTTCACAGGATACCTGTCCCTGATTCTGCTGCCTGTGCATTTCTTTCTTGCCCTTTAGTTTGTCCAGCATGTCTTGACTGAACCATGTCCATCTCTTGACCTCCATTCCTGATTTCTTATTCCAGGGGATCAAGAGCTTTTTTATTCTGTGGAAAGCGCCCTTAAAGATCTACAAGCTCTGGTGTGCTCCCTTATCCCTGAGGACAGTTTCTCAGGGTGTTCTACTGACTACTTCCTTGAACATCTGGGAGTTTGCTTTCTGTCTGCAGGACCTCAACAGCTTCCCCTGGGGACAGTGGTCCTGCAAAGGCACTGCTTTTCACAGTGACAGGTATTAAGGCAGCCTGGGGGAGAAAATTCATCAAAACTTACTTAATCTAATTGAACCTGGAAAAACAGTTTGAATATTGATTTCTGGCCCCTTGACCTTTTTGAAATAACATAATTGGACCTTAGGAAGGAAAAGATGCACACTGCTGATGTAAATAAAGATATTTATTAGATCTTGACAGAATATTTTCAATCTTCTCCTAGTTTTATAAATTAGTTTATTAATTTTCATGGCAAGGAATATACAGATTATCCTCATAGTTATTAGGCTAACTTATAAAATGTGTATTCTATTGAGACAAGCAAAGTATAAATATTCAAAAAATTCAAATGTAAATCTATGTTCAAGCTGACACATCTGAAATCTTTCTCAGATACTTTACTAGAGAATATAAAATTTTAAAGAATTCTTAAAAGGTAATTCTAGACCTATTATGTAAATTAAGGCAAAAGAAAAATCAAGTTGTTGGTATTACTGAATATAATTTACCATTAGCAAAAGACTAATGAGGGGCATATATGATTGCTTATTTAGGCATGTTTACACCATTAAATAATGCAAACAGCAGTAGTGGTCAGAATTTATTCCATAATAATAAAAGTTAAATATATCATTTTCCTTACAGAAAAAAAGGTTCTGATCTGTTATTTATATTTTAGAACTTCTGATCAATTGTCAGTTAGTGGATTTCCTGCCTCCAGGTGAGGCATTTGTGACATCACCATGTTATATTGCCTCAGAAGACAGAGCCATGAATGATATGGACTTGTACCTTCCTTCAAGTGATTGTAATACTGCTCATTCATTCTGGTTTCAAAATCCAACTGAATAAAAATCTAGTCATAAACTTGCCATATAACAAGATTTCCCCAGACATCGCTTTAAACCAGCAGCTCTTTGATACATCAAATAATAGTCACATCATATTTCCTTTTCCCCATTCAGTCATTAAGATATTATTCTGAGAAAAGAAAGTGTGATAAAGATTTATTTACTTTAAGCTTTGTCATATCTGAAGAAAAATCACTCATCCTCCAAAAAAACCATCTTGTTACAGCTAGAACATAAATATCTTTATTCATTTGGAAAAAAATTCACTTTACCTTACAATCATTCACACCAATAAAATAAGAGTTACTGCACATTCTCTTCAGTGGAGAACCATCTAGAAGCAGATTAGGACCTCAGAACCCAGACAACAAGAGTTCAAAATCAATCACCTGAAGACCTGATCAGTACTTGTGCATGGCAGGAAGATATGCTCACAATGGCAGCGCCAAGCTTTTGGCCTTTTGGCCTGTTTAGTGCCATAAATAATTAGGAAAATTTGCCCTGAGGAGGCAACAAAGGTATCTGATATAATCATTAAAGATTAGAGGACTGAAAATTATTCTTAGTAGCACAGCTACACAGCTTTTACACCGTTGTGAAGTAGGTGGATACTATCATGGCTTTCCCAGATAACAACACCAAAAATATAGTTACAGTTCAGGGTATAAGCAGCAATAATTGCAGTCACAAAAAGTCCACCCTGTTGTGGCAAGAGGTTTTGTTACAGGGAAGCATTTAACTATTAATTGTACTGATCACTCAAGGTATTTTGCTGGTTAGAAAATTAAAACAATAGGTATATCATTATTCAAGGCCATATGTTTTTCTCAAGGGGGAAAAATATCCAAGGCATTACTAGAGACTTTATTTACATTATTAGGCTCAAGACACGTTTTCACTTCCTTTTTGTATTTTCAGGTATTGCTACTATAATTCAAATAGTAACTCAATTATGTCTTTGTAAAACCCTCAGTGTTTGTCCTCCCTAAAGATGACTGGACTTGTTTGTGGCAGAACAGTGTCACCAACAGCTAAAAAAGACTTTGAGGTGTTCAGAGCCTGCTCCTTATCAAAATAGTTTCCAGGATTACACTTATTTGATAGGTGAGAGCAGTGCTATTGATCAAACCTCTCAATCAGCTGCCAGACAAAGGGAAATCTACATAAACCCCACCTGAGGGGATACAAACACCAGAACAGCCAGCGTCAATGCAGTGCAGCAAACAATCTGGCTACTGACACTCTTACAGGCATCTGCTTTTCCCCTGGCACATAACATATCAGCTGCTCTCAGATCTAAGAAAATGTACAATTCCTATCCACTTCTTCCAATGGAAAAAGAACTACAGTCATGAAGATTTCTAGTCATTATTTTAGGCATGTTCAGAGGTTAAAGAGACCGTGGCCCAAATTCTGTCATTTTTATGTATATCCATCTCAGCATGAGCATTGTAGCTGGTTTTGACAGCAAAAATAGTTTATTTACATGAAGTTTAGGAAATTACTTATTATCAGACAAATTTTGCTGTGACTCTACAGTGCCAACAGATGGATAATTGTTTGCAAATTGTTTATAAATAGTCAGAAAGTAAGCTTTGAATATTTCACTGCTTTGCAAGGAACTTGCTATAGGTACACCATAATACTGTGAAGAGATTAATCTGAATTATATAGTAGATGACTCATTTCAGATTCAGAATGGGGTAGAGGGGAAGCAAAGGCCTTGTTGACTGGCCACAAATGGAAATGCTACATAAGGCAAATAAATGAAAGGAACAGCTCTGCTCCATTTCTAAAATAGAGGCTGCAGGCTCAAACAGAGCAAAGAATGGAATCAAAGTCTGGGTAATCTCAGTATCTGAAAATGTGTGAAGGGATGTGGAATTGAAAGAAGCTGCACACAGAGCTGAAAGAGCTTTGTTAGCTGCTATTACTGGACGTTCAGCAATGAGGGGCTGGGACAGAATTCACCGCAATTTATTATTAGAAGAAAATTAAATTTTGAGAATCACTGGGATCTAGTCAATGTAAAATGCAATCCAAAGTATTTCAGGATATTTATACCATAAGAAGTTTTTCAAAACATTTCTCATTTCCTAGTTACTAGAACTAATATTAGCTGCACGTGAATGTCAAATGCAATTCCAATTCAAGTATTTTTTTCTTAAAACAATATCCCAAATTCAATCTGCCCTATAAATGGTTCTGGTAAAGGCAGTTGTTTCAAATACCAGCATACCAAACCACATCTCTGCTGCAGAGGAGACAGAAAAGAAGTATGAGGAGAGAATTTATGTGCTCCAAATATAGATTGGATAACCCCTTCTCATTCTTCCATTGTATGCCACTCATCTAAATATCTCCTTTTTAATTCCGTTCTCAGTATCCTCCCCATAAGTATTTTTATACAATTTGAAAAAAAAAGTGCTTAGGATTACATTTGTCTATCCAAATTCAGACAGAAATTAAAAGCTAGCACTACTTAGTTCACATTATATGAACCAGATTTTACTGCAGTTTTAAAATGCTACAGAAGGAATTCAATTGGACTATAGGGAGAAACGGAAAATTATCTGTCAGAGGTACAAATAGTACCAGATTTTATGGCTCTATCACCCATGTCTCTCCACTACTAGTCTGTCTGTCAGGTGTGTTGGAGAAGAATGGTGTGTATTAGAGTGAGAAAGGAGTCTTCCCTAATCTGGCTTTTCTAGGAATATCACATGGGCACTGCAATTTAGAGCAGCACAGGAACTGATCTGGGCCAGTGAATCCAACACCTTTGAAAATTCTATATCCATAAGGAGACCTATAACAGCATCCTGTGGAGTCTGTTTTTTCTTTGACTTAATGGAATATCAGTGCAGGAACTAAAAGAGAAACTTCTCAGAGAACCTGTTAAATTTTGTCTATAGAGATATTTTAGGGTAGAAGAACTTTCCTAATAAAGGAAGAGGTAAAACTAAAAAGGAATGAAATCTTGCCTGTGGGAAAGTGAGAATAAGAAAACACAGTGATTTTTTTATTTCCTTTTTTAATTATCCTATATGTTGCAGTAATGAGAAAGAGTCAGTCCATTACAGATCTTTGATATTGAGAGGCACTAAAAATGCTTCATCTGGACTTCTTTTCAGTAAACCTTTGGCTTTCACATCGTTGCCTTACATCTGCGATTTCCAAATCATTATACTATTGCCAAGCTATTGTACACATTTCAGGATGCCAGCCAAACTCTAATAATGGCATCATTAAGAGAGTGATATTGCAATGGTAAGTGCTGTATTACTTTGCTCATTTTGGCAATCAATGATGTCAGTAATATCCTGTTCCTTAGGAGGCCTAATTAAATTCTTTCATTGAAATAATCAACATTCGTGTTCCCAACCACTTTGCAACTACAGTAATTCTTTGTCTGCCAGCTGTGAGAATTTCCTATCCTACCCTCTCACATCAGCAAACCAAAGGGAAAAAGTTCATTTCACACTTATAAAATATATTCATGATTGAGGTAGGTAATAGGCATATTTTGCTTGTGATACTAAAGCTTAAGCCACAAACTAAGCTTGGAATAGACTCAAGTCAAAGAAATAATTTATCAAATTCTGAAATTTAACATACTTAAGAAAGTGTTTTCAGAAACCACTATCTTTTAATTAGTAGATCAAACAGCCAGTCCACTCACTGATGCAGGGAGAATACCATCAGTTTTGATTTGGATCTAAAGTAACCAAAGAAAGTAAACAGTAGAATTTAATTGTATCAAAAGTCACTTGCAGAAGGTTTGCATGTAAGTAGGACTCCAGATCATGAATTCTAAAATATGAAACTAGCCCTAAACCATGCCAGAAGAATATATTAAAAACAAAGACACAGACTATCTGAAAAATAAAATAGAAAGAAATGTTCTGCTGTGCACTTTTGACCCTCTTTCTACCAGTGCTACACTGCATAATGGCTTGAATCTAGAGCTAATAATAATTTCCTCCATCATGCAGAATCTCGTGTCTGAACTTTAGTCTGGATCCATTGCCAAGGAGAGCCATTAGCTCACTGTAGATACCCAGAGAAATTTTCTGTCTAAGTTGAACGTATGATGCCAAAAAATTCTGTGTAGGAAATGTGAAAGAGGAACATGAGCATTCTTATCTGCCTGGGATCCACAGCCTAGAATTCTTTTCTGGAATAAAAGGACTTATTCAAAAGATCCCTTTAAAGAAAGACTCATGCTTTTCTTTGTATACGGCTGGGAGAGGATAGATATAAGCCTCCTTCTTCAAAGCCCCACACAGGAAAGGTTTGACACCCCCCACCTCCATTTTACAGGAGGATAATGGAAGTCACCTTGCATCCCATCAACTGATGTTTCAGTACTGTGGAGAAAAGAATGCAGGATTCTACATGCAGAAAATCCCAAGAATCATAATAAATTTTAAATTATAAAGGACCTCTGGAGGTAGTGTAGTGCAACCTCCTGTTCAAAGTAACCTAATATAATTTCTGAGAAACTTGATCTAACTTCATAGTCAGTCAGAGCTTTGCCCAGACAAGTTTTGAAGATGTCCAGGGCTGTAGATTCCACAGCCTATTACTTTTCTTGACCATCCACAGTGAGCAGGCTTTTCTTTCTTTAAGTACAGTTTTGTAGCAGTGTTCCTTGTCCTTTCATGGACGTCTGAGATGAGTCTAATTTTATCTTGTCTATAACTGTCCATTAGGTACTGGAAGACTAAATTTGTAGATCTTAAGTCTATGTGTCCCATTTAAAAGAGTATCCAAATGCTCAGCTCAACATTATTTTGGATGCACAGGGGAAGGAGAAATGCACAGTTCAATGCAGGAATGGTTAAAATTTTTCCATATACCATAAAAGATAATTTTTTTTTAAGTTTTTACTTTTCACTTTGATTCACAATGTGGTAATAACTTCTTTCTTGCTTTTTGCAGGGTTACTTATCAAGTGGAAGGCATTTCATAAAGAGCTAATTGGAGAATGTCATATTTGTAATTGGAACAGTCTGTATTGACTTTGCTGACAACATGATAAATCAATGTGCCAAAGCTGGGAAACTAGCTACTTCATGGGATCCACTAGCAAAAAATTCATGAAACAAGTAAAACCATTCAACATTTTGCATATTTGTGCAAAGGTTGTATAGCATTCAACTACTGTTAGCTGTTCTAAATCTTGCAGATTGTGTGCTTTAGAGTAGGCTGGAAAATTGGAAGATGGAAACAACTTCAGCAATTTCTTCAAATTCAGAAAGATGTTCCAATATCAGGAACCATTTTCTTTCCTGCTTGGTCCCTATTACCTGAGAAGATATCTGTGTATTTGACTGAAAACGGTTTAGTAATTAGGCCTCAAAGAAAATCTTAATGCCTATATGTCATGTTTTCATAAGCTGATAGTGAAATTTCTACAAATTCATCTTGGAGCCACTGTGTTCAACACATTAGCTCTTTGTGACAGATTGCATGATGGTACATACTACATCTGAAGTTAAGGGCTTCCTCTCTAGTCAAACCTATCTCAGTTTAATTAAAAGTGTGATTTCAACTCCACAAGACCAGAAATGTGATAACTTTGCCTTCTCTAATTTAATTCACACTTCATTGGCATTTTTTAGGTAATTTTCATCTCAGGTTAAAACAACAGACATCAAGACTGCACTGAGTGCACCTCATGGATGGACTAACTCAAATCCCTTTTAACCAATACGAAACTACACTGGTAAAACTTCAGTGTGTTACACACTAACAGGGTTGGTAGCTGGAGCAAAAAAAAAACCACTAGCTGGCTCTTAAGTTATATAGTCAACTGTGAAAGCCTGTATGTCTAAAAAAGAAGCTGTGGAGAAGGTAGCAAAAAACCAGATCAGCATTGCCTAAATAGCATAACAAAGATTTCCAGTTTGTACCATCTGAACCTTATTTTCACAATTCCTTGAACATACTCTCACTGTTCTATTTTTCATTCCACAAGCTGTGTCAAATATTAAACATATTAATCCACCTACTCTTTGGTATAGTACAGTTTTCACAGCTGAAGTACTTAATTAGGCTTTGATTTGCAGTTTCTAATTAGTAGCAGAAGCAACAAGCTGTAGAAACAAGCTGTAGTACAGAACTACCAGATTTAAGGAGGCAAGAGGCATAATAATTTAAATTACTCATATTTATTGTTGGATCCTAGTAATGTAATCACTTAGGAAAAAGATATGAACATATTCTAGGCAAATCACCAAAAAAAATATTATAATGTAACTTAATTTTTTTAAATGAAGCTTAAAAATTCCTGTTTAAAAATCCAGATTTGGAAATCATTTTTAAAATCTATATTACAAAAAACTGAGAAAACAAGCATAATTTCTTCAAGTGTATTGCTCTATCTCCTAACAGATATAGCATATGCAAAAGGAAGGTTGGGATGAGCAGATAAATTATTACACTACATATTGACAGTTTCTGGTATTAACTAAATAGAAGATCTTTTGAGGTATTACAACTGTGTGCACATTGTCACTATAAAAATTTTCTTCAGCTTCCAGACCAGAGGATCAAGGAGACCTGGATCTGGCCTGAGATCATCTTAAACACTGAGGAATGGGCTTAGGGATAATTTTGCCTTGTTCTAATCTTCAGTTACTGAAGCAGGATCAAATTATCACGAAGATTTTTGTTCATTGTAATATATTTTTGTTATTACTACTTATTCCAATAGTCTTGTTCATTTCCTCCTTGAACTGCTAAATACATTGATTTAAGGAGTCAGCGCTGCCAGTGCAACAGTTCCTTTTGCTCTGTATAATAAGAAAAGATAAAAGATAAAAATTTGAACTACAACACTCTTCAACTATTGAGTTCACCTTTATTTGCAGCTTTTCTAAAGTAAACACAGCCAGATTTTAAACTGCCTTTGGGTTAAAGTGTTTCTCCCTGTATCATTTCTTGTCACCTCTCTCTGACCTCTCCATAGGCCTTCAATATCTTTTCTGAGACTGAGTAAGAATCACAATTTCACTGCTGAGATCAGATTGTTGATTTATTGGTATAGCAGCATTATAATGTATTCCTTACTATTCCCCATCCAAAACTTTATTACGAGAACATCTTGTTTTGATTTTGTACAACTGCTGCTCATTAAACCAGACCCTTCATCCAGCTATACTCCAAAAGAGACAGGCCTATTTCCTGAGTTATTGCAGGTAAAATTTGGAATCCTGTATGGCAACCCAAAAGTTTATATAACAGTTCTAGAGACATTTAAAGATATCTTTTCTCTGGTCTAGAACTACAGGAAATAAATATTGTTTTCAGATGTCCTACAGGTCATAAATATCAAGCCAAACATGTCATCCAGAAAGCAATTCAAAGTAGAAAGTAAATATAAGAGATGGATTTACTGGAACTGAAGAGCTCTGACCTATCCACTAGGACAAAAAAGTATATGAACTTTTCCTTTCAAAGAATTTGGTTCATGCAGAGATGAGGCCATATTGGGAAAAAAAAAACAAACATCAGTTTTATTTCAGGTCTTGATGAGTAGAAGAATGCTTACCTAGGTTGCAGAAGCTGGAAAGGTAGACAGCTGGAACTTGATGCACCACAGGCACCAAACTGTCATCGCATTTGATGAGTTTGGTGCCTGTGGTCCATCAAGTTAGCAGTGGAGTTAGATTTCATAGTAGTGTATCCAATATTCTGACATGACCCATGGCTCTATGAGCTGAGGACTTTCTAGAGTTTTGAGTCTCCAAGTCAGAAGTGATGTAGAAAAACTTGAAGAGATCAAAAGCTGTCAAAATCACCTGTGTTTGAGAGTTTGTGGAGGTGGGAGAGGAGGTAGCTGGTGGCAATCTGACTGCAATGTAGGTGGGAAGTAGATGAGTACTTCCAACAACCTGAAAGCCAACTGTTCTTCGTGATGCCAAACAGTGTAACAAGAAACAGTGGTTGCAAACCACAGTGTGGGAAATTCAGATTGGACACAAGGAAAGATTTTCACCGGAAGGATGAAACCCTGGGGAATGGCGCCTGTACACCTTGTGAAACATCTGCTCTCGGAGGCTCGGAAGATTCTGTTCAACAAAGCTGATCTGGTTGAGAGATGTCCCTGTGCACAGCAGGAGTGTTGAACCGTATCTTTAAAAGTCCCTTCCAACCCAAACCATTCCATGTTTCTATGGATCCAAATACGTTTTTTCTTCATTCAGAAAAACATCCTAAGTTTACTCTTTTGTCCTTACTCATTTAGAAACACCTCTTTCTTGCAGAGTCCAAATTGAAGCCAATAAACTTTGTAAGCAACAAATAGGATTGAAATTCCTTCCCACTGTCCTCCACAATACTGCACAATTCCTGCAGTCATAACCCATACAAGCTAACGTTACCTTATTGGCTCAGACACCAGCAATGGCATTAATGTAGCAAGAGAAGAGCTCAGACACACTTTGCAGCCACCTCTGGGAAGATGTAACTATATTCTCAACAATATCTAACACAACTAGGTTAAAGTAGACAGAATTTGCCTACAGTAAGCTGGAAATAATTCCTTTCAGTAAGTTTGAAATAGATGCACTCACTGTTAAATGAGGTAAAGTGACAGCAGAAGTCAGTTCCCACTTCAGACATGACTGCAGCTGCCTGGGCAGTACATTTCTCACAACATTCTCTGGTTAGAATTAACCACCTTTAGATTCTGTCAAAAGTGGCTCAATTATAGTCCCAAAGTTTTCATCCTTCCCCTACTTTCATGCATTTAACATAAAATTATATTAATGCCTCTTACAACCAAGCTGATTTCTGAACTATTTGCAAACAGAAAGACTGGTCCACTTTCCCCCAAGGACACCATGTGCATCAGAAGAAGAAGCACATCATATGGATGTTGCAGTGCTCTCATGCAGTTTACTGTCTGAATGCACTCAGGAGGCTGGTGTCAATCTGTGCTACACTAAGAAATCCTTGAGAAAGCACAGATTTTCTCACTATTTTGAACCCACTTCTGTCATTATTTTTTGATTTTGTCACTCTTACTAATTCCAGCAAGGACATTTGGGACTCACAGAGTGGGGGAAGATGATGTGCTATTAGAAAAATGAGTGGTGCCGTGCTATATTAGTGCACCTGAAAGAAGCAATACTAATATGCAGAGCAATCAGAGACAGACTGTGCCAGTGATGAGCTTCAACTGAAGGCTTTGCAGTTACTCAGCAACTGAATTACTGAGAATTCTCTGCCCAGAATAATGACCCAATTCCTTATAATATCATTATATGAATGCTCAGCTCTCCATTTCCTGTCACCAGCAAGACGCTACAAAAAGAGAAATAAATAAAAGCTTATGTAACCAGGTAACAGTGCAACACTGTATTGCCATTGCTAACAGACCATAAGCTTCATGAAGAATTACAAGGCTTCAGGACTCAGGCTTGTCAGACTTGCTCTGTTTGAACTTTTCTTGACCTGCCTCTGGTTTTATTTTACTTAGTTTAGATGTGACATCAATTTCTTGTATTGACCACAAGTCTATGGCTAATTCATTGTACTTTTGTTTATCTTTGTAGAGTGAACTTTATGTCCCTTCATTTACAAATCAATAACAAGCAGTTGTCCTATGGAAAATAGGATATCTACTACTCTAACATGATAACATAGTGCAGAGAAAAACAGGACTATTACAACAAAAGTCCTTGAGTGGTGAAGACAGGATGAAGTGAAGAGGGACACAAGAAAAGGATGCTGAAGGTGAGGGGACATGCTGGCACTGGAGGTCCCTTGACTATAAAAAACTTACTCAGTCAGTTAAAGACATGTGACCTGGAGTTGGACAGAACTCATTTTAGGGGGTAACAAAAAACAGTGTCTAACACAAGGAAAATCACCATATATAGTAAATTTAGGTGTAGTGGAGAACTGCAGACCAATGAAGACAAATGAGAGGCATAAAAGCATGTTAGAAAATGTATAAAAATCACTCCTGATCAATCCTAGAACAAGTGAGAAGAAACTATCTACACAAACATATATTCCTCATGGCAAAATACTCAAGATGATGACAGTTCACTGTAATGCCCCATCAACAGCATCAGCATGAAACCATCAACCAGAGCATCAGTAGAGACATGAGGCTAACACATGAAATGGGGTAGGAACAAGGAATTGTGCACGTAACAAGTTTACCTATAAGTATTACTTTCTTTTTCTATTAGGACTACACATAGAATTTCTTGAATTAGGCTGCTAAATTTTCAGGCATGATAACAATAAATTCTTAACTATATATGAAGGACATGTTTCTACTGTGCCTGTAAACAAGAATTTGAGTGTAGCAATGAGCAGAAAAGAACACCTCTATGTGCTAAGAATAAAAAAAGCCACCTTTCTGGAGTAGGAGTACTCTAATTTCCATCAATGTTGAATATACACAGATTACCTCAGCCAGCTAATTTAATCACAAACAGAGACCATATTTATACTCTCAATTAAGATGAGCTATGATAGCAGCAGTTAAAATGTAGTATGATACAGACAGAAGGTAGGTCAGAAAGTTCTGGTTACATTTTGATAGAATACAACAACCTGGAAGGTTTCAGTGATATCAAAGCATATTACATTTACGTCTGGCTACTAAAATAATTGCATTTTGTACATAATTAACCTCTAATATTCATTGCGATGATAGATTTTAGGATCACTTAATAAGATTCTAAGAAATTGATGAAGGTTTAAAGCAACAAGCACATCTCAAGAAGAATAAAATGGACTGAAAACAGAGATTGTATTTCTTCTGCCAAATAGCAGACTCTCATCTGAAACGAAATGGCACAGAGCCACTGACATCCATTGGGGGTGATCTATTACAGGCATAGCAATTCACATGTTGCAGGGCACAAAACAATCTCTAGTGGAGGTTAAGGAGAATCCCCATTTCTGTTATTCTCTACCATTACTTGTTTGCTTGCCTATTCCTCACTGTTCAAGACAGTACTCTAAACTATAGAGACAACTCATCTGATTCCGTAGAGCAATGAATAAACATCCAAACACTATCCTGAAGACCTAGAAAAAATCCTATGGTTTTGGTTGTGAAAACCACTGTTGATCAATGACACCTGGTGCATATGTTCTTGCACTAAAAAGCTCCATCATGTAAGAGCAGTCATTCCTCTGCTTAAATTTGAGTTACCACATAACTTATTGTCCTTTTCCTAATGAAAAACTGCCTCAGGCAAAATAACAATTTAGCACATAACCACTGATAGAAAAAGGCATTTAAAGAAGGTGCTGAAAAGAGAGACATTTATAAAATCTTTACTTGAGCCATAAATAATAAAGCCTACATTTTCTGTAATTTTATGTAACTGTTTGATGAATTTAGAATTACCTTATTAAGAAAATAAATTCCTTCATGTAATTATTACTACACAGTTACCTAGATGTCCTAAATTCTTTTAGGATTCATTCAAACTACACCTAATAACAAGGAGAGGAACACACAGAGGTAAGTAGCCTTTCTGATATCAGTTAGAAGAATCAGTACGCATGTAAGCAAGGTATATATGACAGAAATAAGATTTTTATATAAATCTGCTAATGCATAGAGCTCAGTCTGTCAGAGTCAGTGAGAAAAAAATTATCCATATCCTATAATAAAAGCAGGTGTACTATATATAAATTGTGGTCAAAAGTACAGTATGATTTCTATTCTTAACTATGTAACAGTGTTTTCTGGTAAAATATTGGATATTAACCTAGCACAAGGTGCCCTTTAGCACAGGGAGACAAGAATTTCTTTTTCATAATATTTCTCTAGGCCAAATATGCTTCAACTTTCAGAAGTCAGCTACCTGTTTTTCCAGTATACATTTTCCACCTGTGATATTTCTATGCCAGAAATTTGGGTCCAGAGATAATCCAATGCTACTTCTGGAATAAAGGGAATGGAGATGTCAAGTTTCTGAAGACAGATTTGATAGTTCTGAGAAACAGAAAGCATGCTTCCACTAATTGCTACTCAATTTCATAACAAGAAAAATTAATAGACCACACGCAGAGCCCTGCAAAAACACAGCAGCTCGTCATAATGCTCTTTCAATAACAGGTGAACCTTTTTGCCTTTAAGTTGCCAATTCCTCTTTGCTAACTGTAAAGCAAAGCTTTTTGTAACCTCTTGGTCTAATTTGATCACAGCTCAAAGACAGGCACTTAACCAAGCACTTGGTAACCTAAAATGCTATTTGTGTACTCAGGAGAGCAGCTCAGGAAAACTTTCTGAACTGGTTTAGACATTGAAAACTCCTTGGGAATCAGTTTCAGGCTTTTACGGAGCATCAATAGGAGAAAATAATGGTCTTTCAACAAGGTAATATTGTTTGTCTGTCATTTTGCAAGAGTCTGCTTGTTCGAGCACTTTGGCAGTAAGGTGGGGATGGCATTACTGGCATTCCCCTGAAGCTCATGTTGGTCCTCTCTCAGCTGCCACAGCTGCTTCCTCTGCTGGATCCCTGCATTTTCATTTCCTCTGCTGCCCCCCTGCTCACTCAAATCCTCTATTTATAACAGAACAAGGCATATGATTTGTATTGAGTATTAAGATAAGCCAGTTTTGTGCCCAAATAACATTAATAATCACACAATCCTGAGTTAAAGCCATCATCATCTATTTATTCACAACCTTAAATTTGCACAGGGGTACTGAATTCATCTCCAGCTGTTGACATAACTGGCAACAAAGTCAATTAAGGTTCTCCATATGGAAAAGAAGGCAGAATCTGATGCTTAGTTTTCCAAGCTTCATTTCTAAGACTCTGCCTTCCTTCCACAAGGAGCAATTTGAGTAAGTGGCTTCTCTGTAGGCAGTCTTCAATAGCCTTGTCAGGAAGCCAAAACAAAACAAACAAATGAAACAAACAATACAATGAGAAATAATGGCTAATGAACGGGGAAGTGCAGCAATCTAATCCTATCATAATTTTCTATTTTTATACACTTGGGGCAAAATCCAGAAGTGATGTGAATCATTCAAAATTGATATTGGTCCTAATTCTTGCTGTCTAAATCTCTCTCAGTGAATCAGAGAGTCAACTGGGAGGGGTGAGGGAATCTATCTAGTTGAATATTCACCTCCCAGTTCTTATTTTTGTATAGGTGGGTGTTCTACATGCAAATTCCAAAACATTTTTTTAAAAATTCTGTATGTGCACATAGATATATAGATATATGTATATACATACATGCACATCAATATATATACACATGTACACACACAGACAATACAATGCATTTGTTTTAAAAGCCAGATTATTGTTTTACTGTCCCTAATCACTGCAGTACCTAATATATACAACCTGTATATAGTCAAGGAAGAAACAAGTGTTGTTGAGCAGTTAGCACAGCAGCAGTAGCATTGATTTTTGCAATGCACACAGGTTTTACTGAGAAAAGCAGCAGAATTAAGATATTCGCCACACTTTGTCTGGCCTGCACTTAAATTAGTTGCCCACTGTGGGGTCAGCTGTTGTAATATAACCAGATTTAGGCTTTTCTCATAGGATTGTCTAGAAGGTAAACAATGTGACATTCCCTGCATTTGCCCTAACCAACAAGATGAACAGTTTTATATTTTCTGTTTCCATAATTGTGAACAATCAACTTACTTCAGCAGACACATGGAGAAATACCACAGAGAGCAAGAGATATGCACCACCACCAGCTTTTCAGGTCAGCATCAGTTCTGGGGTCAGATTCTTGCCCGTGCAGTTCTGCTTGTATGCCCTTACTGCTTTGCCTTCCTTTTGTTATTTCACTCTTGTCACATACTGGGCAATATTTGGTATAGGGTTTTTTGTTATTTTAAAAACAAAATATTTAGGCAATAAGAGAATTGTATTCTTCTTCATTGTACCTCTAATGGCTGTTGGCAATTCTTTGTTTGATGAAGGCTTGGCAATCATTAGGTAAATTTGGCCCCACTAGTGAATAAAATGTTTCACTTTTTCTTCCTGAGTGGGGTCTATCCGGGAAAGAAAAATAAAGCTGGGTCTAGGTACTGCTGAAAGAAGAACAAAAATTCCTTTTGTACTTTTTGATTTCTGCTTTGTTATGAATCTTTCCCATTTCATGTGGCCAGTAGGTGGGTTTGGTGCTCTGAACAGTAACTACAATCCTCTCCAAACTGGACAACCTCTTAAAATTTGTCATGACACAGTGTCATTGGATTACTTTTGACCTTAGAGGAAAATAGCCCATGATTAGATGATGCTCTTGCAAATACAGCTAGACTTAACAAAAGTTAGATGATGAATAATAGGGGCAAACCATGAGAATTTCTTCCTGTAGGAACAACAAATATGAGAATATCTCTTCTAGAAATCAATCTGTATAAAAGTATCACTCTTACTTTACCCATACTTACAGTACAATGACAGTTCCTATACTCTGACAATGTTCTCAGATAACTGTAACAGTATTGGGAATATTTCCACTAGTCAAAAACTTGTTAGATGTTAATATCTCTGTAATGGCCTTTGACACAAAGCATGTTGTCTATTAGCAGAATACAGCACTTTCTTAGTGAAACTAACTGTTCAAGAGGGAGGTGATATCTGGGCCCTGATTTCTCATACTCTGGTGGGAGGATTTTAAGGGGCAAGGAGTCCTGTTTTTTTAATTCTGGTTTAATAATTGGTAAACCAGTTATAAGTCTATCCTTACCTATATTTCAATAGTCAGAATCAGTCTCATTGAATAATTAGTGAATTTTTTTGCGGAGCTGACTCGGGAATGGAAGAATTTGTTTAAACTATCTCTTTAAATACCTCCAACAATTATGCATCATTTCCTTGACTGTTGTGTGGATGTTCTTTTACTCCCTCATACTTACAATCAGGGAAAAGAGATATTGATCACTGCTAATGAAACAAGTGTGACAGGCAGATAGGTCTTATTCTTTAGCGCTCTTTTCTAATCTCAGACTACAAATTGCATAGCCAGGTCAGCTATTGAATAACATGCATTCATTCAATGACTTCTAATTGCTTTTCTAAGTATAATTTAAAGCATTCAGTCATAATAATTTCATAAAATTCTCATTAGTTATACCACAGTCACTCTCGCTTCAAAATTAACCTAAAATATGTGGGAGGGAAACAGATCAAATTATTTTCTCATAATTTTGCTGTTTAAGAGTTTTGTTTCAAATTTCAGCCAGCAAAGAAGCCTGAACCCAAAGCTTCCTACTCCCATCTTTATCGAACTCAAGGAACCCAAGTCATCACTTCAGTAAGTGCTTCCTCTCATGAACACAATGACTTAATTGACTTTGTCTCAAATTTGTAATCTGATATAGGAATCTCCTGTTCACTTCAGTCTTTCAATATGTGGGTATTTCTCATAAGCCTTCATACTTTTAATTAGTAGTGATGAATATTTCTTAGATGTGAAGGTTAAGAGGTGTAAATTGACCATTAAGGAAGTTTTGTCAGACCAATGTAAAACCATATATTGGTAGGAAAGTAGCTTTAAATTGAAAGAGGACAGATTAGATATGAGGAAGAAATTCTTTACTGGAGGAGTAGTAAAACAGTGGAACAGGTTGTCCAGAGAAGCTGTGGATGTCCCATCCTTGGAAATGCTCAAGGCCGGGTTGAATGGGGCTTTCAGAAACCTGGTCTAGTGGAAGGTGTCCCTGCACATGGCAGGGGGTTTGGAACTGGGTAACCTTTAGGTCCTTTTCAAATCAAACTATTCTACAAATCCATATTCAGGGTTTTATATAAAATTGGCTTAAATTTTGATACTGTGTAACATCCATGACTCCTACTTGCATTAGAAAGATTTTCAGAAAAATTATGCTACTTTTATTGAGGCACCATATGTCATGGGATTTATTCAAGGTCTGTACACAATAGTGATATAGGACTTGTTACACTTCAACATGAAACATTAAAATAATACTACAATTTTTAGGGACTTTTTATACAAATGAAGGGACTACAATGACAAAAGATCAAAGAAAACCAAAGCTGTAATCGCTCCTGCAGAACCTCACCCACAAGCCAGGTACAAAGTCTCTGTCTGTTAATTGGAGTTTACCAAAATCAGTCCATATATATGTATGTATATATACGTATATATGTGCTGGTATTTCCTTTTTCCTACCTGTCTCTTTCTAAAAAATAGCTTTTCTGTTTGCTTAAGATAAGCTATTTACCCAGCTTCAGCATGGCTTACATTCCTTGTGTTTGAGAAATACTAATTCCCTTTCCAAAGAAATGAAAAGTCAGACAGAGTGTGGTACCGTGTCCTACAAGCCTCATATGAGGCCTCCATGATTTGAAGCACTTAAACCAAGGTCCTCTCTAGAATGGAAAACCAAACCCTTGCTGTCCAGTCCAGCTCATTAATTAAAAGACCCTTCTGATTTTATGGTCCTAATTAAGAAACCTGTAACTTCAAAACTCTTTCTTTTTTCCTAATAGTGTTTCTGCTGCCTCTCATTGGTTGTTTTTTGGATAAAGGTTGAATTATGTGCTCCTTTGAAAGAGCTGCCACTTCCACTCAAGCACTCATCAACATCCTTAAATAAAGTTTTTTCTCATTTGAATTAGGAGAACTGGAATCATTTGGTGACAAATATAAGCAAACATGGGGTGCAGGTGTCCCTGTTAATTCACCCACAAATATCACCGACTTTCTATTTAACCTCTCACCCTTTCAGCTTCCTGGGTTGATATGAGCTAAGGAAAACAGGAACCATTACCTTTTCACCTTACACTTATCATTGTTAATAATAATAATACCTTATTATTGCACATAAAACTGCCTATTGTAATGAACACTGGAATAACACTTATTCCATTTAAATAATACATGCGTGCCCTGGTTTTGGTTGGGACATATAATCAGTACCTCGAGAATACATAATTTAATTTTTTTTAAATCACTGGGATTTTAGTTATTGTTATTTTTGTCGACGGAGTTGAATTTTATGGTCATTTTCCACTTGTTTTCAATCCAAACATATCTTATTAATATGTGGTAATGCTAAGCCTTTTGTCAGATATTGATGCATTCATCATGTTACACAGGCATACACCCATTATGAACTTTTCTAACCAGCCAGCCTGTAAAAGTAACTTTTTATCAAAAAATCTTGATTCTTAATAAACTTGCCTTAACGTTTCAAAAATTCAGGGAGTATGGAAAGATCAGCTTGGAGTAAGGATTTTGTCTTTAATTCAGTGGGAAAAGCAGCCTGCTGTTTTAATGAATAACCACAAATGACTGCTACACTAGCAGATATTGATTTCAGCAGGGGCTACTTGTCTCCTAGGCTGACATTTAATATCTGTTAAAGGGATTTTTCTGCTGACTGACTTCAGCAAAAGCATTACATTAGGACTTCAGCCAAACTTGTTGGTATTAGTAATTCTCCTTGAAAATATCTTTCAATCAGAATTGCAAAAAGCCAAAAGCAAGGCTAAGTTTGATTTGGCAAAATTAGAATGAATAGCAGTAGAATACAGAAGAGGGGAAAAAAGCCTCAACAATTAATTCCAATAGTTTTCTACACTGCACATAATAAGTTAAGAGATCTCCTAATAGAAAGCATCCTGCCCCGATGGTGTTGCAAATACACTCTGCACTCCCATGTCACTTGTTACGTCTGTGTGAGTGTAGCTGCATAGTCTCCTGTTCAGATAACAGGATAATAGATAACAGGGATAACAGCTGCCTTGTCCTGTAAGAAGCAAAGAGCATGGATTCACAACACAGTTCAACACATGCCCTTGTTTTCCGCTGTTTACATCAAATGAGCAACTCTAGTTTACACCAGTTTTTATTCATCCTTCTACTACATTTGAAGTATGAATCCAATCTTAACCTGCATTTTTTTCCTGACTTTGGTAGTTTTCCTTCAGCCTTACTTTAAATGTTTCCTCTGCTCTGGCTACTCAGATGCATTACATGTTCACATGTCTAAATCTAAAACTGAAAGTTTTGTAAGAATTCAAACAGAGGATATTTTATTTTTGTGATGCACTTAATTTCTTTTCTGCTTTTTGATGCAGTCAAAACCTATAATGTAAAAGCTGGCATCAACTTTTCAACTGAGACTTTCCTGCACCTAGAACTGGACTTTTTGACCTTCAGAGTCTGATTCCCAGAATTCCTTACCTTCTGCCACAAATAGACTATCACAGTAAATTTCCCTGTTTCTACCTTAGAACAAGGACAGTGAAAAAGAAAAAAATTGCTATGGTCTGAATAAGATAGCCCAGTATCTTACAATGAAAGGATAAAAGTGTTATCTGAAAGATGAGAAACCATGTTGAATACCACTTTTCCTAGTTTGGTAGAAGATGAAGGATACAGGGCTTCCAAATTTGAGGCAACTAACTCAACCATAATTTTTATGTTTTAGGAGAGAAAGATGTCACAACTCAACTCTCAATTTCTTTTGCAAGAAAGACTCAATGACTAGCCAGGGCTGTGAACTTTAGTGATGGCTATAATTGGATTTGCTTATTTTGAGGTTTTTGTTTGCTTTATACTTTGTCCACTCATAATGTCTCTCTCCCCTAAAGGAGCATCAGGGTGAGATGAATTTCTGTGGACCAGGGCTCAGGCACCTCTTCAGTTCTTATCTGCTCAAGACTACCAGGTGGGCCAGATAGGAAAGTCACAGAAAGGACTGTGTGCAACTGGGTGCAGACAGCCTCAGAGAGGATGTAGATACCAAAGCTTCCAGCATGTAGTTTTGTTGCCACTCAGAAAGTTACAGAGCTGGCTGGAAATTAGGACCTTCCACAAAGGTGAGTAAAAAAACTGCTTATATGATCCCTATCACTGTCCTTTCTCTGACTTACTCAGAGTTTTCCACTTTAAACAGTTCTGTTGCTAGTTTTCTTTGAATTCTGTTTCTACTAAGTCTGTATAAGCATCAATGCTTTTTTCCCTGAAGTGTGTTTTTTCATTGCTGTGCCCTTGTGTAAAACTCATATTTTGATTTTGCTCATGCTACCACAAAGCTAATAGCATTTTAACACACTTTACACTGTCATGAATGATGACAAAACAGCAAGCAGTGATAAAACATCTCAATAGATAGGAGATTTCCTGGGAAACTGAAATTGTCTGAACTTTTCCAGAATCAAATTTAAAATATATAAATAAAAAGTAAATGGTTACAAGACTTTTTCCTTCCCATGATGGTTCTAATAGGATCTCCTCTGAGAATTTGCTGTTATAGTTGGCCAGAAATCTGGATGAATGTCCTCTCCACATTACCATGTATTGTAATACTCTCCTGCTGTTCTGTTCCAGATTAAAAGAAAATGGGAAACAAAATAATACCTTTTATACAGAAATGTATATAACAAGATTTCTTTTCTATCACTTTTTAAGAGGTGAATTTCTTGGAATTTTGTCATGAAATTTTGCCAGTGAGTCTGCTTTTTATTTAGAACAAATAAAACTATATATAAAAAGCCCAGAGGAATACTGCAGGTGAAAGGGTAAATTCCATTTCTAGGACATGCTGTTTCTGATTCTAACTTCATTTCCCTAACAACAGTTGAAGAAGTTCTTAATGAGCTTTACATAAATCCATTTTACCTAGTTAGAGCAGCAAATCAGACGTAAATGTTTTTTAAGCTACCACAAAAGACCATTTTCTAAATTGGACTGAACTGATGATGGCCATGATATCTTTCAGTATAACTATAGTTGCTTCAGTATAACTGAAACAAACATACAGAATGGTGGGTTCTGTTTTATTTTTTCATGTATTTTAGGGCCAGAAATTCTCATGTCTGAACCCTTCTCTAAGACAAGAATACAGAGCCTCATTGCAGCTCCAAGTTCAGCTTGAAGTTCATTGCATCCTCTGAAAAAACAACCATCCTTGATGCTAAGTGTGCGATGGCAAAATATTTTTCTCAACGATATAAGGGTTTCTTACCTACAGTTTTAGAAATATGAACCCTTTCCTGTATTTGACTGACTAGCTCTAAACCAGATCTTGCTGTACTGCTGTATTTATATACTGCTAGGTTAAAAGCTGACAATTATCTTTTTCCAGAAACTTGATCCTGTGTTAATTCTCCTCAAGTCATCACTAAAAGACATATTGGAAAAACTTAATAACATTCATTTTCCTGAGCCTCTCAAGGCAGGTGAGACTCACCAGGTAGTGACCCTGGACCACCCCTACTATTCCTTCTAGGACACCTTCTAGTTTGGAGAAAGGGCTGTTCTCATGCAGGAATGAAAGGCAAAACTGGAAATATTCTGTGTATGAGGCCAGATTCCATCTTGTACAAGGAGTAGTTCAGTGTTATATTTCCCTGCTAAAAAAAAAGAAAAAAAGGTGGTGTGAGTTATTATTCAGTGTGCTGTGATCACAAATGTGACACATTTGACTCATTTTCATATGCTCTCTTCAGACTTTTTATTCTTTCTTCTTGTTCTTTTGGTTCTTGTAAATGATAAGAATGTGTTTTCTGCAACAGATGAGGAACAAAGCTATTTTTTCATTCATACATCACGAGTAGGAGGTAAGTAGAAAAAAGGCAGATCATTTCTCAGGCACTTTAGCAGATCATTAAATAGCAAAATAAAATATTTATCTAAGTTTCAAGAGCTGATAAGAGAGCAGGAACAAATAATGAATTAATATTTTCTGCAGAATTTAAATATCTGTTATTGTAAAGTTTCCTTAAATTTTATTGAATTTTCCAGATTACTGTTTTTTTCTGTTTTAAAACACAATATAAAACAGAGTTCAAGCAAGTACTACCTAACTAACAAGTCTGCACAATATACAAGAGAGAAAGAAACTCAGTGTGAGAGTGAATGACAACAGGAGAAGCACTTGGATATTTACCAGAAACCAATTAAATGCTCTTAAACACGGTTTTTTACAGCCCACTTCTCTGCTGAAGAACACTATATTACAAGATTTCTTCTGTGCAATTCTTTCTGGTACAAGGATTTTAATCCAAAACCTGCTAAACCCAGTCCTAATCTGTATATTCACCGAAGATCGGGCCTTATATGAGCAGAAAGGAGAAAAAGGCTTCTGAATTTCTTTTAACACTTGCATTATAAAGGCATTTCGATCTGTAGGACAAAGACACCCAAAAGAGCCAGCTATGATTTGCAGTTTCTAATTACTTGCTCTAGGAGAGCAGGAGAGCTCTGCATCTCATTTTTTTTATATTTGTGTAATCATCTCTTGAGAGCAGTTCCCAACATGAGCAACACTCCCCTGTTTTCATAACATTTCAGAAATGTGCTGGCCTATTGCCCCTTCCACCTCTCCATCCTCAGGGCACTGTTCAGCTCAAATTGTGCTACTGAGAGTGAATTTGGCCCTGAGCACTTTGCCAACAATATATTAGCTACGATCCACATGTTATAACTCAAGCATGGTGACTCTCTATCCTGCAGTGCTACTGTGCCCCTGGGCTTGCAGCTAAGCACTTTGCGATCTCAAGCACTCCTTCCATTAGCTACAGGGCTCAGGGTGTTTTAGTGATTTTTTTTCCTCCCTTTTCTTACGGTATGTGCCTTTGTCTTGTTGTTGTTTTCAGCTTCTGGCCTCCTTCAGCTATGGAAAGATACAGATTTGTTTATGTGCAGTAAAGCTGCTGCTTCCAACGAATAGCTTGCAGTGCAGAAAATATGAGAATTTCAAAGTGCTCCATTAGTGAAACTTTCTCCAGTTCAGCTGCCATGTGGGTCTAATATCACCAGTGCTGCTTTTTATGTTTTTCCTCAGAGTCTGTGCACTTTGAAAAGTACCATAATTTTCTATTATATTGGATCTTTCTTAGTTAGAAAGATGGAATCCAGAAAAAAAACACACCTGAACAAGAAAAAGCACGCATGAACAGTTTGGTTGCATATTCAAAGTATATTTTACCAGGGGCTCTCTGCATGTTATGCAAACAGTAATTAATTACTCATTCTGTGAGGCACACACACATTATGATCTAAATTATATAGCTGAGGAAACTGAGTTTCACCAAATATCAAGGTCTAGCATTTCCAGAGGCTGGTTATCCACTGGTCCCAACAAATGCAAATACCTTCCTGCTAGGCTGCCCATAAAAAGCACTGCAGATCTGGAAACAAGGCAGGAGCCCTAATTCCCAGCCCTATATTCATTGTTTTTCCTACAATTAAAAGAAAATGACACTGTTTATGATGCTTGCCTTCACCCATTTAAGAGATCTTCAGTTACTGACCACGGCCAAATCAACTACTGTAACAGTTGTTTTAGCACAGACTAGTCAATGCTTATCATGGACTGTAAAGTTTTTCTGGTTTCAAGAACAAGCATCAAGAGACTGATCTCCATGATTCAAGAAAATAGCAAAGTTAAATCCTGTCTAGTGAAAAAAAGAAACAAAGTTTTTCTAATCTCTCTGACACTATTCCATGCTGGTGGCAAAATATTCTGCTCGAAGTTCTGCAGCTAACAATATTTCAGGATAGGGGAATTTCAAGGGCAGTTTCTTCTTTTTAAGGTTAGACAATTCTACTTTGATCTTAAGTGCTTTATGAAACAGGAAAAACTCAGAGGAAAGTCTTCTCTCGCTGCCCAAGCATTAGGGTGTGATCTGCTTTAGCCTTTTCTGTGGTAAGAGGTATTCACTTGGAATAAAGCCTGGAGTATATTTGCTATTCACATGATGGAAGAATGTTTTGTGTTTGTAACCATAGATACTGGGGCTCACAGCATCCTTTTACACCACTTTCTTACATGGTGTGGCATTTTTTTTCCGTATTTTACGATCTGATTCTCAAGAAGAAAACATTAAAGATAGCAAGTAAGCCCAGGGAGAAAAAAAAAGAAAGGTATTTGTTCTTCATGCATACTTTTGGGATCTGATGATGAAGGATTTTTTTTTGTGATTCTGATGTGATCTGGTGGTTCCATCTTTTGGATAAAAATTCCATTTCCTTTTTATCCAGCAGCAATGCATTACAAAAGAAAACATCCATCACAGAAGCACTGGGATATGTAATTTTTGCAAGTCCTGGTTCTATTCCCTGCCACTGTGCTAGATATGGAAAAACCATGAAGTTTATATGAATATAGTTGCTGATATGATTATAGGGATGCATGTTGTTTGAAATCTGAAGCCTTTAGAATATATAACATTTCACTGAACATATGAATTAAATACAATTTCCAACTTTCGTTGTTCACTTTTGTAATAAATTATGAAAATAGTTCATAGTTTCTGCTACACCATTTTTTCCCTTCATCAGGAAGATATGTTATTTTAACAAGGGATGTGATGTAATAATCTTTCTCACCTGTTTTTCCTTTCTTTTTAGTTTTATTTTTTTTGGAGAGGAGGGGAGCTGTGATGTGGAATCAATAAAGAAAGGATGAAGTTATGCAGAATGGAGGATTTAATGAAAAGCAAAATACTATTCAACCATTCACTTCTCCAATCTGATATTTGTAACTAAATGGAGTTAGAATGTTGGCATCATCTCTTTGCATGTGTGAATTCAAATGAATTATTTTGCCATGGAGAACATTAGTTTAATTTTGTTCCTTAACTTAAAGCCCTGAAATCCCTGGAGATGTTTACGTTATGAACCGTTCAGGCTAGATAGCATATCTGTCTTGCACAGCACTGAACACACTATCAGATTTAAGCAAATAATAAATAACAATAACAATAAATTGTACACACAATAAACTGCCCTTAAAGTGTGCCTGGTAAAATTTCAAAGGTCTGGAATTTCTGTCTGAATACATGTCTTGAGTCAAAACAAAGCTCCCAAGTCTTCCGTTTAAACAGACCCTTTTCCCCAGAATGATCCAAGCCCAGCTGTGAAATCCAGACTTCAGGATTTAGTACCTGGGTATATGTAATTTATTTCCATGTTTTCTGTGTCTCAGTTCACTCAGTTGCTAAGAGAATACTGGAGCTGATGTCAGTGTTACAAAAATATTTCCTACTATATTTTTAATATGAAACAGTGTTGAATCTTGGGAATATATATTTTGTTCTTAGTTACTTCTATTGTGAGACTCCATAGAAAAAAATTGCAAAAAAAAGCTACAAGAAAAACCCCAAACAAAAATAAACCTCAACAACAAGACTTCATCTTCTGATTCAGAGACAAGAGTGCTCTCTGGAAACTAAATATGACTAGAAAAAGAGGGGCAGGGGGAAAGACTGAAAAACACAGAACTCAAGAGTAATGCTGAACTTTCAATCAGACTTTTTTTTCATGAACTTTTAAATCATGGTTTTCATGACCACCTCCTACTGCTTTTCTAAACCCACAAAGCCTGACTTGAAACAGCCTATAGGCACTGAAAAATCTTTTTAAGACTAGCTCTCTTATGGTTGACATACCCTTGTTTCATAAGCATCCTGCTCCCTTCTGACAGACACCAACCTATCCTCTAACTATGCATTCCTTCTGATGTCTCCACCAAACCACTCCCATTATCTCCCACTTCATTCTATTCCAATGGAACTCCAACCTAACACATACAACCTTGAAGTATCCTAAATTCTACATTGTCTGTCAGAGGCAAACAGACCTGCAAGTTCATTTGTTAAAAGGCATTAACAGAAGAGCTAGACTTTCCCCTATGAGTTAATTATCATCCTTAATCTTATTTCTTAGTCAGATTATTGTATCAATGAAAAACTATAAAGTATATTTTTCCTCTGCTGATTCAGTTTGTTGTTCATGTGTAGTGTTCTGGATAAGACATTATTTTTAATTTTAGAAATATAGCAAGGAAATACACTTAACCATATCTTAATGAAAAACATGTAAATGGAGATTTAGAAAATAATTAGAGCCTCTTACTGCCCAAACTCATTTTCCAAATAATTTTAAATAGTCAGAATGGGCCGTAACTAAAATAAAATTGTAAAACTGATTTCAAACAACTGCACAATAACTAAATATCGTTCAGAATTAGTTTTTATGGGATTTGGATAACTAATTCACCAAAGCTCCTTTGAAAATCCCAGTCTGAGCTGCGTTAATTCATACTTGAAGAAGTGAAAGGAATGTGTATGCTAGTGCAAAAGTTAATTAAGAGGTGATTTTACATTCCAGATAAATGCTATGATGTTCTGGACTGGACTGGGTGGATACCAGGAATATATGACATATTTGCTCTTGCATCGGAGATCAAAGCAAAAGCAAAACATGGCTCTGATCGGGCATTCAGCCATCAAAACCTCGGGAGACATTTTATACCTCAAGATTATATATATATAAGATATAACCCCTCCAAACCCATTAAAAAATCTGTTTTGGTAATTCTTTTCAGTTGCTTTTTAAAATAAGACATTTCTATTTACTCTTTGCTCTCAGAGTAATACATTTTTCTTGAATTCCCTGCCACCCATTTCATCAGTTCACAACTTTCCACCACTCTAATCTACAGCAGCGCCTCTGCTAAAGTCTTCTAAATAAACTTCCTGGAATTTCACACAGAGAAAGCTTTTCTTTTACAGAACAACATTGATATTTTTAGAACATATGTAAATCTTTAAAAACACATGCAAACCAAATACACGAAGTACCACTTGTTTCTGGCTGTTTGGGTCGCAGCATTTTAGAGCTCCCACCAAAGCATCTGACTACCATATACTCTTTACAAGAGTGAAATCGTCAATAAACCCAAGACAGAAAAAAGACTTTAGCAAAGCCAACATTTGATAACTATTATAAAATAAAAACCCATGTTCCCCCTCAGAGGTCCCTGGTAGGAGAGCAGGTGTTGAGTAATCTATTAACAACTTTCTGCTAGTGCTGCATATATGATGATTGCTTCCCATCTTTCTCCTTTGCTCCAAATACTACACAGCAAAGAGCAGAAGACCCTTAGCAAGGCAGAGGCTGCTTGACAAATGCTCAATTGACCAAATGATTTCAGGATCACAAGACAATTCTGGCAGCTGTAGTGGAAAAAATATCCCTGAACCCAAATCGTGTAAGCAGTGAGAAAATCACCCTCAGGAATCCTTAAGGCAATCACACTGTGTACTCCAATAATTTTAGTGAGCACGAAACATGAGACAAGTTATACAAAAACAAATTCTAATTCCTTGCTGACTTGTTAGTATGTGGAATTATGTCAGGCATGGACAAGTTGTTCATAAATTTGTGGGAAATTGATGTGAGGAGTTGGGGGAATGGGGAGAGAGAAAAATTATACCTGTTCCAAGAGAAAGGACAAGATAAATTATCAAAAAAGCTGCATATGTCTGAGGCCAGGCTATTGTTTTAATCAGTTCTGTGTGGTAGGATCATATTGTTCCTCACTAACCCAAGTGATGCAAATCAGAATGAATAGTGAAAATCACAGCTCCTTCTTCATGTGCTCAGCAGTTGCTGATGGCCACTGGGAGCCCTGCCTTTCCTTGGGAAGTGCTGACACCAGGAAGGAGAAGCTGGAAGGACTGCAGCCTGCACAAAGGAAAAAGCTCTTTCCTCCTTTTTCCTCTCACATAGCTGTGCAGAACCAAAAGGCATAAAACAGCACTTGAATAAATGATTTTATTATGCAGGATACAAGAATAGGAAAGGGCTGAGTAAACAAACGCAAAGAATAAAATTCCAAAGCTTGGTGTCATTAAGAGGACCATACTCCCCATTTCATGTCTGTATATCATTTCCTTTCCTACAGAGGCTAAAGTCAGTACTGTGACTGTCAGTATAGGAAGCTGGAACAGTCACATTACAGAGCAATTGTTTGCAGTAGAGCTGTGTCACAGAGGCAGTGGACTTCATGGAAGAAATCTCCCAACTTTTTTAAGAGTTTGCCAGCTGGCTAGCACTGCAACATCGGGGTCATAGATTTCTGACTTTCTTTTTAATAGGAACTGTATTTACGTGCAGAAAGAAGGAAGGTTTTGAGAGTGCAGGATTAAGGTGTGTTTATTTTGTGCCTGATTTCTACCATACAAAGGACTTTGTGTTAGTTGCGCAGTCATACAATAGTCTGGAGGGTAATAGAAAACCCCTGAATAGAAGGAAAGAGAATGGTATTGGAACAGGAAGACAATCACCAATTCAAGTGAAATACAAAGGAAGCACTGTGAAGGCCTGGTCCATAACCTTGACAAAGTTTTACATCATCTATATTTGATTAAACTTCATGATTTATCTGCCCTCTGAAATTAAATCATTTCAGTAATGTTACTTTGAAAAAGGAAGTCTATAAGAAAGGGGAGAGGTGGTTCCAAAGCAGTGGTACAATATGCCTCTTCTTTTGTCTTTCAGTAATATACAGTGTGCAGTCTACAAAGATACTGGAAGTGCCTCCAGGTTTCCTGTTTTGAAGAGGGAAACGTGATCATACAAGAACTGTCCATTGAGCATCTTAAATCTGGTTCAAAACCACATAGACATTAACACACAAGTTCACTTTCACAATTGCAGAATACAACAATTCAACAGAATCAATCCAATGGAAAACTGTGGCTGCATCTAATAAAGTTCTTTTGTATATGTACAGTACTATAATAATAGAGGCAGCGTTAAACTTTTGCACCACTTCCTCTGAACATGCATTTTCTGAAGCCAGAGTTAGTAAACCAGAGAGGAAGGTGAGCTGCATGGTGGAAAGCAAAACAAAGTTCATTTAAACATCTCTTCTGGAATGTTTCTGTCACACAGGGATTGTTAGAGTTCCCACTTCTGCAAATTCTAAAATAATTTATTGTCTTCTAATTATTCATTTGTTGGACTCTGAATACTAATGATAAAAAAACAATTTTTAACAAGGTAGCTCTTGCTTTGTCCATGAGCTTCTAGAAAGGGTGTAAGTGCACATAAGTACTGCAGGGTTCCCAGCAGAAAGGTTGTCACTCTGTATGCAGAGGATCTATGATTTCCCGACTGCTGAAGTATGACCTTAATTCTGCCAGACTTATGGTCTTCTGAATAAGAATCTGGCAGTCAATTTTGCAGTGAATCAGAGATGGAAAAGTTGGTTCTGGGCTAAAATCAACTTCTAGATCAATTAAACATGCTGTGTAACAGTGTGAAGATTTTGTTCTGTCCATTGTAAATATGAACACCTACAGAGCTCCTCTCAAAGCTAGGATTCCAAAAGCAACTGGCCAAGTCCCTTTAAAGAGATGAGCTAGAAGCCCCATTTTCTCAGTTCAACAAGAGCAACTGCTCAGTGATGCTGCAAACAGGACTCACATCTTGCTGCCTGTTCTGGGACTCCTGAGCCTCACTATTTGTTGCCCTACTCTGGAACATTTTCCAGAATGAGTATAAACATTTGTCTTGTAGCTCTTTTGGATTTAAAGTCACTGCAGAAGCAATAAGGAGATCTGCTCTCTCATTTGTCTTGTTCATGGAAAAGTGCCATTTCCTTTGGTTTACACCTATGGGTGACTCTGAGTTTTGCTTTTGTGCTTCAGCAAATATCTAGCCTGAATCTGTCTCATCTGCTGAGTACTTCAAGCTCAAAGTAAAACCCTGGCAGGCCATGTTGTGTAGAATTTCTGTGTTCAGTCTGAAGAATCAAATCTCTTTGTTAAGACAAGATTTCCTGAAAAATCAGAGCTTGCAATGCTTGTATTTTTCAACTATCAAGAGATAACAACATGTAGATGCTAGCATGTTCCGACCTGGAAGCCCTGACTACTAGGACAATTGATGTAAAACTTACGCCAAGTTTTGCACTGCAAAATCTTGTGAAGAAAGGAAGAACAAGAAGATGGATACAAATGTCTTGTTTATCTCAAAGGCATGTCCTGCAACTCTTATTCCCTGACTTTGTATTATAGAGTGGGGAATATCTAGGGTATGACAAAAACGTGTTTTGCCCATGTCTGAATTTTCTTTGTGGAAAGCAGGGCACAAAAAGAGCAATGACAGTCTTGTTCCAGCATGAAGCTGATCCACTTCCAGACTCAAGAGCTACAGTCTTGAAATACTTGGGTGTAGAATCCTTCCTTATCAAGGAAAATCCAGTAATGACATCTCTTCTGAATCCAGTACCAGATGCTTCTGGAAGGAAGAATAATTTGAGGAAAAGACAACTTAAACCTGATATGGTCTCATTCACATTTCGTAGTATGTTAATATAAGTATTTGCAGAAAACCTTGTGATTTACATCTACTTGTGGAAATGCACAGATGCAAACACCATGTTTTATTTCTTACTATAGATAGGATTAATCAAGTCTATAGTGCAGAAAGCAATGGCTATAGTTATAACACAATGCAATCTGTTTTCTGGAGTGTTGTCTTATAGATAAGAAGCTACAAATTAATATTTTGTATTTAGACCAGAAATCAGAATTCCTAAAAATTTACAGTAGTGCAGGCTTTTTTTTTTCCCTCTGGTTTCATCCCAAGAGTCTGGGACATGTCCACTGAAGCACATAGCTGCAGTGGTTGAAGATATTGCTGCATCCACTGCTGTCTCATCTCTCATCTTGAGGCTGCTAAAGGCAAAATTATCTGCCCACAGTTCAGCCAGTCTGTTTCATAGTTTTCACACAAATTGACCTCTGTGGGTAGTTTAAGCTCATGTGTGAACAGCAGCAGCAGAGATCTGAGCATGATCCTGCTGCTGCTTCTCAAGGGCAGACATGCAAGGAAATGAGCTGCGACAGCTGCAGCTGAAAGCTCTGCAGCAGGGCAGAAGGTGGGAGACCACTGGGAGAAGAGCTGCCCACCCCAGCTGTGCACTGTCATTGCTCTGCAGAGCTGCTGCAGGAATTGCCCCTGTGAGGCCCAGGACGTGGCTTCGGCTTCAGAGAACAAAGGTTACCCACTACCTAATATTTAAACAGTTTAAGCTTACATGTATATTGTTACCTCAAGTGGCTTACAGTGAGCTAGTAGAGGAGCCTCTGTAAAGAGATCTGAGAGAGAGAAAACAGGAGTCCTGAGAAGGAGGGCAGTTCTACAACAGGGTGTCTATTCGCACAGCACTAGACCTCACAGGGAACAAATCCCGGTGGAGTGAAAGCAATGTGGCTTCCAGAAGCTTTTGCTGATGGGAAGCACTGCAGATCTGCAGTGTCTCTGGTTAGCTAGCAGATATTTTATTAACTAAGAACTATGGGAAAGGAAAGCCCTAGGACAAACAGACTATTAAAAATGCAGAAGAACAGTTCAGCAAAGGAAGAAATGGGCTTCCAAATATTTATATTTTTTACACTTGATCAAAAAATTGAATAAGCTTGATTGTTTATAAACTCCTGGAATAGTTTAGTCTGGAAGGAAGCTCTGCAGAAGGCCCACACTCAAAGCACAGCCAAAGCCAAATTTAAAGTTGGACCCAACTTGGAAATTAGATCATGTTGCTCAGCTATTATCGATGGCTAACCAACCTGAAAAAAAATTTAAACAGCTGTTTGCTAAAGGGTAGCTTTCTCATCCTTTAAATAAGCGCTCACTGTGCCTCTTACCATGAGTTTGACATCACAAGATTCCTGTAAGAGCTACGTTGAGAGAGCAGTGCACACACCCAACCTTACTTTAAAACATGACCATAAAGTGACCATAAAGACATGCTGAGGTAAACTGCAGTGCGCAGCTCTTCCTGGGACAGACCACAGTAAGCATCTCTCACAGCACAGCTAAAGCAGCTCGTCATGGGATGACTCACAGCATTAGGCAAACTGAAGTAAAAATACTGCTTCTTTAACATTTAATTAAAGGTTAAAAAGAAAACTGTGTTATAGAAATATGTTTTAAATAATAATTAAAAAAAATACAGTCTAGTACCACACAGAGAAGCAAGAAGACATGCCTCAACAACTGTGGCTGCATCTGCACTGTTTTCTCTGAAATCACAATGCAAATACAAACTCGTTCTATGCAGGTTATGTTCTCAGCTACCAGGTCAAAAAGTCAATAGAAAAAAAGCATGTTATGAAAACCTTATGTTTGACTGTAAACTGCATTGAGAATTCACTGAGGTTCTTAGCAGGGTAACACTATTCAGTGTAATTCAGACGATGGGCACACCTGCCTCAGAATGGAGGAAAATAAAGCCTGAGAAGACATGCTTCCGTGGCTGACTGAAGACAAACAAAAGAGTGTACAGTGAGATTTCCAGTCTCAATGCATCAAAGTAGATTTGGCACTGTTTGTGAGATCTTATTTTTGGACCAATGTTCCAATCTCAGATATAAAGTCTCTTATTTTTAGTATGCCAATGTTTGAAAAAAATAATTCGAATATAAAATATGTTTAAAAACATATCTGCATAAAATTAATTGTATTGCTGGATTAAACACTTCTAATTTATTTATTTATTATTCAGCCAGAATTATTTAACAACAAGCTCTAGCTCTTTTAATCTCTCTGCCTCTCTCAGAGTTGCCGATAACGAACAGTATTTCTGGTTCTCCAGCTGCAATTAAGAGTGCTATTCTTCTCAAAAGAAAGGGAAACATCTGTGTTTGTATCATGTTATGTTAACCACCTAGCAGCTGGATCACAGCACTAGGAACATAGCCTGGCAACTCTAAAGGACTCTAGAGAATTAGAGCCCAGAGACCATAGAATAGTGACAAGAGTTTGGTACAGACTCATATCAAGCTGCTGTGAAAAAATACCAGGTTTTTAGGGGTGCTTGTTCTAGCATCAAAATACGTAAGGTATGTTATCATAAATCAGCTTTACAAGCAAAGCTTGTAAAGAGAAATTAGCTACACCTAAACTATATTGCAGAGATTGAAACCACAATGTCAAAACCTGTCTTTTTTTTTTAAAGCAGGTAAATTTAAGTTTGCTTACAGAGCAAATTATTATTTAACTCCTTTCTCCCACAAGCCTTTGTTGTCTGGACAGACAAGTTCTGACAAATCTTCCTGGGAAGGTTTAAGGAGAATTCAGTTAACCCTCTGCTACCCATCCCACCCCTTGGAAGGAAACATTGCCTGGCCCTAGAAAGAACTATTTAAGCCAGAAGCACCATTCAGCCCAGGGGAGGTAACAGCTTAAATTGGCATCTCTTTCTTCACTGCACGTGGTTTGGAAACTAAGAGTTTACAAAGACCACACCTACTCCAGCCAAGACAACCTTGCAGATTATCTTTACCAGAAACTTCATGCTTTGGTAGCCCTGAATGAGTCTGGTTTGACGGCTCATAAGACAGACTGTGAGCACTGATGATTATACCAATGCTTTGATGCTTTCTGCCTTATGTCAGTAAGGTTCACTAGGCCCTCGAAAAATAGCTTTATATTTAAACTGCTCTTGCTTATGCTTTCGGATGTTTCATTTCTTTTAACTGTGACCTTAATGGCTACTTTTAACTTATTTTAATAATTTTCACTCACAAATTACTACCATCTAATCTCGGTTTTGACAGAATTCTTGGAAAGCTATTTCTGAAGAAATACACACATTTTAGTGGCCTTAAATGAAACTTAGGTTCAGAATAACACGCAGAAGCTTATTGGCACAGTGTACTGTGCCAAATTAAATAACAAAAAGTTCATGGTTTTTTTATTTAGTCATTGACCAAGAGAGGCCTGAAAATTCCTTATGGAAGATCTGCAGAATAACCTCTATAATGTTGTTTTGTATTTAAGAAGCTTCCAAGTTAAATAAAAAATCCCTCTGCTCACTCCCTGGAAGCACATTCAGATCTCCTCCCTATAGCTGCAAAGCAACATGTTGCACAGCCCTTCTCCTGAAAGCAGTTTGTTCCTTCCTGAGCAAGCAACTACCGGGCACACAGCTCTGCCTGTCCCGCAGAACGATTTAGAGTGTAAATAAATGTAAATGTCTCTATCAGATGCACAGCTGGAGAGATCCTGCCTGCTGGGTGCATGACAGAGAGCACAAGGGTGTCCAGCTCATTGTAGGACTGTATGAATACCTGAATGAATGGGATATGTCAAAGTAGTGACATTAAATCTTTGCTTTTGGTAAAGCTGCAGGGAACAAATAGTTTCATTGCCAGTTAAAAAGGGAAGGCATTTCAAGTCAATACCTTTGAGATTTTTTTAATCTTTCTTTTTCACCATAATGAATGATTAGACTGAACCAAAGCACCACAAATCTGTTTCCTATCTCTTCCTCCTCTTGTAAACTAAAAAAAGAAAAATGTTTATAGGTCTTCCAACTACAGAAAACTGTATATTTATTTTGTTCACTGGGAATTTTACACACTACAACAATACAGAATTGTGCAAGGGTTAGTAGGAAACCTGCTATTATTTCTAAAACATACATTGTGATATTATTAGAAAGGTTTATAGACCATGCTTTCGCTTTGATGCTAAAAATAAATTAGACTAAAAATAATTTCTGCTGCTAATAATTTCTCTGATTATCTTTACATTCAAGCACTTATTCATTTTGTTTCCATTATAAAAAAATTTATATTATCCTGTACCATATAGGCTTGAATAAAGATGTTCAATGTATGTTGCTCTTTTCCCAGCATAATTAACTTGCGGGAAGTATGTGGGCTCGGTCAGCTCAGGCATATCCATTTACTTTTCCTTTGGAATGTCCCACAGGGTCAAGCAGTGCACAAAGGACAGTAGTTTGTGGTGTGATTTAACATTTGTAAACCCAGTGCACTCATCTGTCTGCATTGCTCTCATGTTTTAAATGCTTTTATGTGTATTGCAGCTACACCCAGCAGCCCGAGACACACACCGGGACTAAGTGCTACACCTGCACACACCAATCAGCCACCCTGGTTTCAAAGACTAAGCCTAGAGGTTGTCTTCTGGGTAAACATTTGATTGCTTTCCTTCATCCCCACACACACTGATGTTAAGTCTCACTGGTTACAACAAACAATTCCAGGGAGGTCTATTTTCAGGATACCTCCTCAGCCTGGCGGTAGGATTTGGACTTTATTGTTCCCAAGGCCTGTCTAACATCAGATGAAATCAACACACTGCTCTGTGACAGTTGATCTAGTTTCATTAAACTAGCCAGTACAGTACTAAAGAAATGCTATTTCTAGCAGTGATTTCTCACAACGTGATTGCACAGTCAGTGGAAGCTCACGAAATACCCCAAAGATTCAAGGAGTTGGCTGCCATGAATGTTCAGATAGAGTTAGCCATGGGCTCCAGGGCAGGTAGTCTTTACCAAAGAGCACAAGAGAGGCTTATTTGACATAAAGTTGCTTTCAAGCACTTCAGAAAATCAAAAGGACACTATCATGACAAAGATAACGATGAACATTTTCCAACACCTTAGCCGTCTTTACAATTGTAACATTTCCAAATGTGGAAATGTTACAGTTCTGCCATCCAAAATCCATTTCACAGTCTGCCTGGCTGCTCTATTGGGCTTTTTCATAGAGCAAAAACAAAGCATAGATAATCTAAAGTAACTTTCCCCCCATGCCTAGAAGGTATCGCTGTCTAGGCTCCCGGCCAGATGTCATCATATGCTGCAAATGCTCTTGGTCACATGGATAATTGCCTGCTGACATTCAAATCCACCCTTCTAGCCTTTCATATCTGTGTTATTCTCCTGGGTCTGTGCCTACATAGATATCATTTAAGATCAGATCACATAGTCATGACAAGCAGGGAACTCCAGCCCACTGTGGTAACTGAACCTTTGACACAATTTCTGGACTTAAGTACAGAGAAGAAAAAGACAACAAAGGAGATGAAGGCATGGCTGGAACTCACTGGGTATTCTTTGAGATAAAGAGACAGTAGAAACAGTAGACAGTATTTAAAGACATGCAGAAATGTCTGAGGCTTGTTTTCCAGATTGGCATTTTGACTACATTTTAAAAGTTCTACTTGCCAGCTGCAAAATCTCCATTGCCTTCCAAAGTCAAACCCACCTACCACATCTATATCCAAGACTGACCTTAAATGGTCCAGCTCCTGACAATGCAGGTCTTCCATACTTCCAGGTTCTCTTGAAATAGGGCTCCTCTTTCCATGATCAAGCAGGAGCTACAAATCGAGAGAGGTTTGGTTTTGTTGGGGTTTTTTGGGGGGCTGGGAAAGGGGTGTTTATTTGTTTGGGGATTTTTTCAGAAGATTCATTCATGGTATTGACACTGAA
Organism: Corvus brachyrhynchos; assembly: GCF_000691975.1. Lineage (NCBI taxonomy): Eukaryota > Metazoa > Chordata > Aves > Passeriformes > Corvidae > Corvus > Corvus brachyrhynchos. Next base: position 8,399,851 of record NW_008237226.1, on the reverse strand, counting down.
AATACCTATTTTAAAAATGTGATTCTGACCCTTCCCTAACCACTCAATTAAATAAATGTTTGAAGGATAAACTACAGTTTGATTGGAACAACTATATATAGACACATCTCATATAATTCAAACACAATCATCTGTTTAAAAGGTAGAGTTTAATAGTCAGATATAGTACATTCAGTATAATGTAAACTACTGAGAGCTTAATCAAGCGTTGATAAGGATAAGATTTCCAGTATGGACACCCAGCCCATGAAATGTCTGTTTTTCTTAGCATACAGACAAGTGAAATAATAGGAATGTAGGTACAAAAATGCTGTTAGTGAGGATCTTCTTGTTATTTTTCTAAGTCCGTGAGAGACTTTTCTCTCTCACAGAAGAGGTAGCAGGGAATGTAAACAACCAAGCCACCTGCAACCTTGGAAATTCTTGTTTATGGTATAGTAGAAAATATTTTGATAATGGATGTTTTAGGATTTTGGCCAATCACCCCCAAGGGGTGGCTGGTCCTTTGTCCAATTAGACTATGAAGAAAAAAGTCTATAAAAGAGTTTGTAAAATAATTAAATAGATCAATCTTGCTGCACAATTCCTGCCTGCTGGATCTTCTTCTCCTCCTCCTCCCTATAGCTGCGGGACACGGTGATATACCGTAGGAACCAGGCCTGCGGTAATATAGGAACATATGAAACACACTGAGATATCTCATCTCTTTCTGTGTGTGCTTTAAAATGAGCAATTTTCATGTCAGTGAAGATTTGATTAGGATTTTGCTTGGTTCTCTGGTTACTTTCCAATATCTTTTATAAACAATTCTGTCATTCTGTACTTAGGACAAGAATATCTTGTACATCCTATACTATATATAAACAGAAGAAGCTGTGCCTAAAATATATACTTACAGGCCCGAAGACAGCATATTTTCCAACAATACTGCAGAACAGCTTCTAATTCCTTTTTTGTAAATGGAAAACTTGACCAGGTTAAAAGAAGTGCTACTGTCCTGTGATAGCACATACATTTCTTACAGGGTCAGGTAGAATACCCATAAACTCCTCTTTACCATCTAGGCTTTTTCCACTTTAAAATAATGGAAATAAAATGCTTATACAGAATATCAATTTTGGAAGTCTCATGGTATGCATATAAAGTTATATGTATTTTCCCTTATTTATGGGTGCACAAGCTCTACAGAATATCATAATCAATAGCAGATTGAAGAAACTTTTCAAATTAGTAAACACCAGATGATTTATTGTTCACTAATATTTAATTTAAAAGTGTATTATTTTTGCTGCATTAAATGCTGTGAAATTTTCATAGTAAGCTATACAGAGCTGATTGGAAGCATATTGTATAATTATGTGGCAATAATCTGCATGAATTATTCTCTTAGTTTCTTTTAATCTTGATGCCCTAACAAAGGCTACCTTGAGAAAAAGAATATCACCGCAAGTTTTGTTTACTATAATTGATTCGGGAAAACTGTAGAGAACTTGTGGATCTAAGAATATTTGTCAGAATACAGAACTGCCAAGTCAGATGATAGCTATTAATTAAATATAATGGAACTCACACTGTAATTTTAGTAGTTACACACTAACAACTAAAATATAACTACTAAGATAGCAATCCAAAACCAAATATTTTTTCCATTTTTCATAATTCCTGAAATAGTTTCAACCTCAGTAGGAATTTTCCATGCACTTCCAACAGGTTAAATACTACTTATTATCCTAACAATCTTACAAGTTTAAAATTACTTAGGCTAAGTCTTGCAAACATTTGAGGAAGCAAAAATAAATAAGTTTTAAACTTTTTTCATTAAACTATATTGCTGAAAATCAAAGGAAAAAAATAAGTGCCAAACAAACAGCTAGCTCAAAGCACAGGCAGAGTGAGCAGCCACTTAAAGCATGTGCACAAAACTTCAATTAAACGTCTCTTGTGGCTGAGTTACAAGATTTGTCTATTTTCCTAGAAACATGCTTTTCCAAAATTTCGAAGGACTTAAATTATATCTGAGAACTCTACAATCTCATTTTTAAACCAGATGAAATCAACAACAGTCAAAACTGACTTGAGTTCACCCACACACAGCATGAATTTTTAACATATCTTTCTTTGACCTTATAAACTTAGTAAGGCTGGAGTTTTTCTGGCTTCAGAAAAACACTCAAAAATGTGTAGGATAAGGTGAAATTTTGCAAGAGGATTAAAAATGAACTTTTCCTTTTATGATTTCTTGCAGTTTCTGGAGACCAATTTTTCTCACACTGGCCACGAACAGTGTTGCAGTCATATCACTCTCTTCCTCCTGTCCTATCATCTTCAAATTTCCACCCTCTGTAGCATATCTATTTCAGGCAGGTACTTTCTTTTCCTTTCTTTGCCTGTATAGTGTTTAGCTTACTAGGAGTTAGTATGTGAATGAGTTTTCCAATGTTACCACAATATAAAATTATTATAATAGTTCTTCGTGCTTTCTGATTTTGTCCAGTCTGAACACAGACAAGTAGCAATTAACCCAAATAAATTGACCAGGAGTAGTTCTTCCCTTATTGAACTGTACACAGTCATGGGCTGCAAAACATGTGTGGCATTCAACCCTTCACTTGATTTGTTTCTGACTTTGTAGCTCACTGTGGCAGCAGATGGCTTTGGTACAGTTATTAACTATAAATATGATAAATACGCAAGACTTGTCATCTTTGCCATCTAAGCTATTCTGCAGCCGTACAAGCAACCCAAAATATAAACAAACACATAGGCAGTGGCTAGCTAATTTAGGAGATACCCAGTCTTTCTCAAACTGCGGGGAGTCAAGTAACATTCCCCTGTTGCTCTGGAAAGAATGCTCCTCTGGCCAGCAGACTCCAAACCATTGCACATGGTCCCACAGCAGCTGCTGCTGCTGCAAGGCTCTTGTAGGCAAAATCCCCCAAATCTCCTCCCAAAATCTGGCCATATTTCTGGATGTGCCAAGAAGTTCAGTGCCACAGTCTTGATTAACATGGGTAAAAAATCCCCAAACCTGGTTTGCTTATTTTCTAATACATATTTCTTATCTTCAGTGACTGCAGAATTTAAAGAAAAAAAAAGAATCTTTTTCGAACAGAAACTTTTTTGAGTGAGTTACTGGTAAATTTCTGCTTTCTTTTTTCTTTCCTTAAAAAGTTCCAAACCTTAAAAAACAACCAAACAATTCTCAAGGATCTACACAGATCAGAAATTTCTTACACTTGAGCCAAAACTGAACCTGAATTTTGAGAGTGGAAAGGATTGTTAAATGTAAGGAGTACAATGGGAGGAAAACACTTAGAACTTTGTCAACTTTATAAGGAAATCAAGGACAAGATGGAAATATTACCTGCCTTCTGCAAAGAAATATGTTGAGTGTATTTTCCCTGAAGCCGTTGAATGTATAAATTCCATATTTTCTGAATTAAAAGGCTTCTGAGGGGGGGAAAAAAATAATTTCACCTATCTAGGCTGTTGCCTCTCCACAGACAAACCCCCAAAGCCAACAAATGAACAAGAACACTATAATGGACGACCTAAATTGCCAAACCTAAAAAAATTTACTAAACATGTGGTAGAGAGTTTGAGATCCTTTGTAGAAGAATAGTAACCCATTATCCAATCTAAGAAAGATATAGGCTGAACCAGTAGTAGCCTTTTTCTAGAACCCATAGGAAGTCAGAGTCTGGTTTAACTGGAAGATAATTAGTTTCCTGATTTTTTTTTAAGCAGCATTCACTGTTTTGAGATGTGCTTTTCTCTATCATTCTTTAACTCACATAAATAATGATTTAGTGCATAAATTCCATTCGGTCATGAAGTAGCAGCTGCTTCATCTCTAGAGACACAAACAGCCTTGCTGGACATAGTTTTTGTTTGCCATGATATTGATGGCTGGAGCAGAGTCCGGCATAATACTGATCTCAGGTGATTTCACATCAGGAAAAATGCATTGATTAGAAGCCTCATACACAAAGCACTAAAGGCATAGCAGGAAGAAGTCATTACAGCCATTGATGCATGGTTTCTGGGCAAAAGCCCAATGAGCAGGGTATTTAACAATTATGTTTGCATGCCTTTTGTCTCTTTATTCTCCTTGTGAGTGCTGAGAAAAACTGCAGCCCTTATATGGAAAAAACCCACAGGAATTGCTCAAAGCAAGAGTACAGTAATTATTGGTCTCTCTGACAGCAGTAATATGTGTGAGACAAACCTAAAACTCTTCCCCTGCTCTAGCCAGTATTGGCATTTCACCTATTTCATGATGCTGCCTGTTCCTGCTGTGTCCTGGACAAAGACATTGACTTTTGTAAGTCATTCTTGCTTCTCTATTCTTTAGAAAGAAAAAAAAAAAATTAGTAACTGTGAAATCAAGCAAATTCTAGTTGGCAGCCACATTTCAAGTATTAATCCTGTTATCTAAAAGGCAGGTCCCTGACATATAAACAAGTTAAGAGCACAGATGATTAAATGCCTGCAATAACCTAGTAGCTGTTATGACTGATAGAGGGAAGCCTTCAATCTTTTGTACTTGTAGTTAACAGTGGTTATCCATAGCATTACTTTAAAATGGGTTTTCCAAAGCAGTCTGTAATTCATAATCAATTTGTTTCTCAATGCATGATTTTCAATATACAGAAGCCATATTTTGAAGATGTGTAAGTGGCACTGTGACTTAAAAACTAAGTGACCTAACATCAGCAGTGAGGTACCTGAGAATAAATGCTGCTTTCAACAAGGGCAGCCTGGAAACAGGATATCAGGTTCCAGCTTCCTACCTTTCTGCACCACCAATCCCTATGATCAGTTACTTGAATCAGGTGTAGAGGGTGGTCTTTATCTACCTATTAGAAACTCTTGGATAGTAACATCCTAGCATTTCCTGGGATGCCCTAATAAATAGATTTCTAACCCTATCCCAGAAAAGTCGGCTACTGACTTCAGTTTAGGACAGAGGCTACACCTACAAGCCAGAAAGCACATTCTACAAGGGCAGTCCTAACCAAGAGCAAGTTTATTTTGAAGCTAAATAGAACGTTTTAGTAAGCACAGATGACGACCTGAAGCCTAAAAATGCCTACATAATTCAGTGACGATCTTATTGAATGATACATTCAAAGGTGGCTGTACCATAAACACAGTGATTCATTCCCTCCTCTCTTTAAACACTCTAGAGCTGGGCACTTAAAAGTGCACACATATAGATGCAAAAAGACTGTTTTCTGGTCTCATGTAAAGAGATAGTAAGAACAGTATTGCAGTATGTCCCCTGGGACACAAGTACCTGAACCAGTAGGTACTTTTGATCAGCACACAGAATCACAGAATGGGGTTAGGTTGGAAGGAACCACCGTGTGTCACCTGGTCCAACCTCCCTGCTCAAGCAGGGTAATCCTAGAGCACATAGCACAAGATCACATCCAGATGGTTCTAGAAGTCCCTTATGAGCAATTGCACACTTTGTGGCAGCATAAAGCAATCACAGCCCTGGTTTTTATGCAGATTAAAACCTAACTTCCAGATGATCCTTCATGGAAATATTTCTGTAGGGGTTGCTTCTGGATTTTCTGCAGTAGCAAACAGCATGACTCTCCTACACCATCCAGGTAATAAATTTAGTAGGCAAATTGCACTAACAGTGCAGATGCAACTTGCAAAGTTCACTGCTCCTCAGTTTGAAAGCAGATATGATTGCTTTTAAAAAGAAAAAAAAAAAACTTTTTCCTAGGACTGCTACTGTATAAGCAAGAACACCAAACACTGTTAAGGCCAATGTATGGTATGTTCTGTAATCTTGAAAAATTGTGTATGTGTAACCATATATGTGATTATTCTTTGCACCAAAGGTCTGGTGAGACAAAATTGTGTATGTGTAACCATATATGTGATTATCCTTTGCACCAAAGGTCTGGTGAGAGCATGGCCTCTTTTGGACTGTTATTTATTAACTGGAGTCTCTACCTGATACAGATAAGCACAGCCCAAGTACTTTTAAACACATAGGTCCTCACAGCACTCACCATGCAGAGAGTATTCAGCTCTATACAGGCACAGCAAGTTCCCAAGTGCTTTTGCTGAGGCCACATAGAACTGCACTGATCAGAGCTTGATGCAGAACCTGTCCTGCACAAACCGTTCATTACTCACATTGTACTGTCCTGTGCTTGCCCCAGCAGGCAAGATGAGACAGCAATTTACAGGAGCAATCAGACAAGTACTCTGTGCTCAGAACACATTAAATCTGTGTAAAGACTAAAAGTGCTGCTATACAGCTGTCATTATTCTACCCTGCACCAGTGGGCTGAAATGTTTATAGGCTCTTTGCTTTTTCCAAAAGGCAGATAACAAAACAAGTTATCCTATTCATATATTTAGATCCTAGGCATGTGCTTCTTTTCATGTTTTATCTTTGGGAACCCACCAGCAGCTGTAGTAGCCTTTAGTAAGAAGTTTGCTGAATTCCAGCCATACTTATTTCACAGCTGTGCTTCCAAACCCTGTGTAACTCTCACAGCTTTACTTACACTGCTGCAAATGACAGCCCTTCCAATGGACAGCTCTCACTGCTGGGGCACAGCTTTTCTCTTTGGACCACTATCCTATCTTGTAGCTCTAAGAGTGTGTGAAAGGCTAAGAGAAAATCAGCAGAACAGTACAGACTTTATTTCACTCCCTTTTAGGTCATTAGTAAATGGTGTAATTTCTTCAACAGAAGCATGAATTTTATACATTTAACACCACAATTTCCTCACAGAATGGATTCATTAGCAGATCGACGACAGATATTCATGCTGTTTATAAAAGTACATAGAATTAATAAGAAGCAGTAGTGCTAACATCCCATTTACCATTTAAATTACTGAAAGTCTAAGCTCAATGCATGCACAGAATCCTATATCCTGCAACAGATCGGAAACTGCAGATATATTTAAAGAGACTCGTGACTTTGCCATTTCCACTATCCCAAAGAACTGAATTGCATTGAAAGTTGAACAAACTGTTATCCATAATTAAATTCTTTCATTAAAGACACATCGAATTTAAGCCGGTCCATTTCACAAAACGTATAAAATAATCTTTGTAGAGTAATTTTGATATTATTTCTATCCATGGATACAACTATTTGACTTAAATTTAAAAAAGCCACTATAATTTGTTATGTAAGAAAACGCAAGCCTGTGCACAGTAAAATGGCATCCTGGTCAACCCCTGGAGAAAAAATACCACCATCATATACTGCAGGAAGAAAACCCCCTGGCAGTAAAAAATCCCATTCTCACAACTCTGAGAGGGAAAAAGTGTTGTTTGGCTTTTCAGAAACTACTGAGAATCCTGAGATAATTACTATTCATTAACAAGAAAAACAAAAGTTGATTTGGGTGTTAGGTATGTACTATATTTTAAAAGCTACTGGTTAAAAAAATCTTGGTGAAGTATCTAATGATGTTGAAAGTCCTTAAGAATATTTTATTACTTCTTTTCTTGAATGGTATTTTCCAGTCCCCATGCATAGGTGTGGATATTAAAAGTTTATACATGGCTCTGATTTACAAATACAGTCATTACCCTGTAGTCATCAAAAACCAGACTTGTAAATATGCAAGTAATGTAAATAATGATATATTGATAGAAGTAGTGAATGTTTACTTCTCCAGAGGAGTAGACTGAGCTTCCCGGAAAAGCTTGAAATATCCTAGGAAAAGAACCTAGACTAGTTAAAGTTAAGTGGTTCTACAACTCCAGAGAATATTTAAATTATGTATAGGGTTTGGATTGGTTGCTTTGATCTTTTTGATACTTTATAATTAATTTATTTGGATCTAAAATGTAACTGTTAATGACACCAACAAATTTCAGGACAGTATAAGATTAAATTCTTGAAAAAAACCTTCTTTCCATAGAAAAACTAGTAAAAAGATTACTCATTTCCTCAAAAAATCCTAAACGTGAAACTATTCTGAAAGGAATATTTTTTTCAGTACTCAAATATATTTGCACCAATCCTGACAGACTTCAGCTTGTGCATGTTGGTGCAGCTCCCAGGCACACGGAGCTGGAACTGGGCACCTGGCAACCATTATCTTAGGTGTGAAATATGGCTGTCAGGGAAAATGATGGCCAGTCTGCCTAGTGATCACAGCTGTACTTCAGTCAGATGGTCAATCTAAGATTAATATTTGTCAAAGATAGAAGGGAGGACAGATGCATCCAGTAGTAGGAATGGGAAGTCCATACAGAAACACAAGGCTTCATCTCCTGCGGAGGAAAGGTCTTAAGGGGGCAGTAAAAGAAAAAACTAAATATATAGAGAGATTCTTCTCTCACATGGAGTAAACTGCAAGCACATAACACAGTTCTCGTTAAGTTTACTAGAGCTGGTTATTTTATGACTACAAAAAGAGAGCAAGCCAAGCCTTGCTAAGACATTCCAGTATAGCAGCGTTCTATAGCACACTACAGCTTTTCAAGCACTCATCAATACCTTACTCCAAACTCCTTTAGAGCAGGCTCAAACAAATCCCAAGGGTTTTTCTGGCACCTCAGTCTAGGGAGCAGCTCAGTCTGGGGTGAATTCTGCCCTACTGTGAGGGCCGGTGCTGCCCTCCCTCCATGCCCAGGCATGGGCTGCCACCACCCCAACTTAACCTGAGCTTTACCAGGGACATGAACCAACACTTCTAGAAAACATGTTGGAATAGTAACTATTGCAGATTCAGCTCCCATGTGTGGTTCACTGCAGAGCCACTGCAGATGCACAGGAGATTGCTGTACTGGCATGAGGAAGGATGAAATAAGCAACCTGGAAGAGGGAAGAGTAGAACCACCTCTTTTAACAGACAAATTACTGTCTGAATTTTGTTAGCCATTTGTTTATTTCCTCAGAATTTTAGTTGAAAAATAATGGCATAATATAATACTGTGACATTATAGCATTATATGCCATATTTAAATCAGGTTCACCCCACAAGATTAATGAAGGGCATATTACAAAACACTATGAAGTTCAACTCTTAAATATGAGGAAAAATTGAATGACTCATCTATGATCACATATACAATGAAAGCATATTAAAACAGTGTCACTTTAAAGCTCAGAAAAAGATTATTTTACTGCAGCCTGGTTCCAAAAAAAAATGTCAAAATAACAAAGAATGTACTGCATAACCAGAGGGTTTTTTTCCTCAATTTTCACATCATTATAATAGCACTTTCACAAGACTTCAAATTAGACTTGGTTTGAGATATTTTCATACTGTGTCGATCAGATGGAGAAAACAGAGAAGTTCATACATTTTGCAAACACCTACCACATTACCAGTAAGCAGGAGCACACTGACTTGGTTGCCTTGGGAACATTTACTGGCTGCAACACTTTTGAGGAATGTTTGTTTGCTTTATGTTCATTTGCTGTCTAACCACCCCTTTGAAAGTTTTGTACAATTCAGGAATGGTCAGGCATGTTTCCAAAAATGTGTTCCTGAGGTAGTCACACGTGTGGGCTGGTGAGGGGGAAAGGCAGCACAGTCAGGGTGGGGTTTCTGCCCGGAACACAGTACTGAGGCTGAGGTTGTTTCCTTATCAACTTTACATTTCAAACAACATTATATGTTTCCTCTTTGGATAAATTGCCTAGAAATAACACTTTCCCAACTGGGAACTGTACATTTTATACATCTCAGTACTACTACTCACGTGATGACTCTTAAAAATGTACATTTTGTGTTTTTCCCAAATATTCATTCTTGGGAGAATTCACAGTAGATTCAACTTTTATGAGATATCTGGGGAAACAATGAGTTCTGTCCATAGTTTTCTTAAGGGTCCAAAAATATAGAAAGCAAGGGCCCTATTAAACTGTTGCATAAATACGTACAAAAGCCAAATAAGTGCCTATGTAAATTCTTGGTTCCTCTGGAGCCAAAAAACTTAAAACTGTTTCTGAAATATGAGAATCTGAAATATAAGTTTCAAGTATTATTTTCAATTAGCAATGAGACAGAGTGTCAAAGTTTTGAGTTCAAAGAACATAGTACAAAGGCCATGGGAGTCTATTTTAGTTGGGCATATGCATGTTTATGCAAATATTTTATGAATAATTAGGCTTCTAAAGTAATATGAAATAGGAATTGACTTCAAGCTTGTAAATTGCACTTTTCAACAGTGTTTCTCAGTTTTCTTGGAAATCATCTAGAACAAATTTAATCATTGTGAATTTGCCCCATTGAGTTAACCTTTTCTTTTTTCTCCACCAATGAAACCCTGGGCTCATTCAACCAAAGCAAACAGCATTATCAAGGTGTACACCTGTGTAAACATAATTCAGCTCTGCCTGCTCCTATGCCAGGATTTTCCTGCTATAATGATTGACTGACAATTCTTGTTTCTTTATAGTACTCTAAAGCTTGTTGTAAAATGTATTTCTGAAGTGAGTAGCAGCACTAGCTGTGTCTACCAGCATGGTGGACTTAATTATTTCTAGTGAATCGAAAGGAAACAATATTGTATAATTGAAATTTAAGAACAAAGGATGCTAATACTCCAACTCTCTATTATGTGTGTGCCTTTATAAATCTAGATTTCACAACATGATGAAAGACAACCTAAAATACGAGGGAGTACAGCTTATTATACAAGTATATTTTGTCTGTACTTGACCTAAATGGCAGCCTTTGATTCTGCTTAATGACAAATCACTTTTAACTGAGAACAAAGAAGTCTAACCATAATTACCACTTGGACATTGGTGATTTGTTTTAGTAGCTCCTGTCAAAAACAAAAAAATAAATGGAGCAGCTACAGCCTCTTTCAAGGTGCTTATGTACTTTTTATTTGTCACCTTTTTAAAAGTCACTTCAGGTACTGCATATAAATGTCCCTTTTCTGAATCTTAACAAAAACAGGAAAGTCTGTATAAAATTTGTTTACGAACCAGCAGATTTAATCAATGTTGAATGTTCAGCTATTCTTTACAAACCAGTTAAACCAAACAAATCAAGGTTATTACTGAATAAAAACTGTATGTTTATTTATCCTTATACATTTTAGAGTTTGGGGATACATGATCTAAAATATAATACCTGACTTGGGGGCTATGAGAGAAGTTGACTTTATAATAGACTTCTTTTGAACAATTGAAGAGTGACAGTGATGTATACCAAAGTGACTCTAAACTTCCCTAAATTTGCTGATAAAGCCCTATAGGATATTGTGAAGTTGGGTAAAGTAAATGTACCTCTTCCTAACTGCTAAAAGAGTTGCTGCTAACTGCTAATAAATTGCTGATGAAAGGATTGTAGCATTAGCTCAGATTGTATATTTTGCTAGGACTGCTTGACATGGAGTTAATTTTCTTCAACACACACTGCATGGTGCCATGTTTTAGATTGGTCACAGTGCTAATACATCAATGTTTTAGGTATGGCTGGACGGAGCTTACACAGCAACAAGACCCACTCTTTTTTTTTTACTGTGCCCCGCAGCAAAAGGCTGGGAGGGGAGGCAGCCAGAACAGCCATCCCAGCTGGTCAAAGGGACTTGCTGCCAGCCAGGGTCAACCCACCACACGTATTCATGAGCTACAAATATACAGTACAAAGAAGCTAGGAAAGAATATTAAATGTGGTCCTTAGATCCTAGCCATTAGGATGGTCAATCATAAGCATCAATAATATAGCAAGAGAGCTACTTTTTGGCTTTCTTCTCCAGAAGAAAAACCATGAACTTTTAAGCAAACTAGCCTTGTTGTCTTGAAGAACTACTATAATTTGGGGTACTTTGAAGTGTTTCCAAATGCATACACTGAATTGCAAGGGAGAAAAATTAACACATAGTGCCTGATATAATAAATATTGCACAATATATGAAGATGAATACAAAAGTTTAAGAAAACATCTCAACCATTTGTAGGCTTTCTGCCGTGCAGTTGTACTAAGCTGCTTTACCAAGCACTTTTATTACATCAACCTTTAATATCTTACTTCTATGTCAGACAGCCAGTCACGCAGATTTTTCTCTTCCTTGTAAGTCTTTGAAGCTTGACTGATGAGTGAAGTAAATCCAAGCTTCTTGTTTTCCCATTTTCCTGTGCCAAAATGCATTTCTCTTAGAAAACTACAAAAGGCTTCTGATTTTATTCTACTCAAATCTCTTACTTTCGTTTTAGTCTTTCCCATTACCAATATATGGCAAAAAACCAGAGACAGTTCTAATGAAATCTATTAAAAGAAATACCCAAAACACAAAATTCTTTCCATGGAATACTTCAAAGAAGTAGCACCACTGCTATCTTGTGGAGAACATGAAGTTTATGAAAGATCAGGATGTAACATTCCCTGAACACATTTGAGTAAATTCTTTTAAGAGCAGAATTTATTTCTGGTCAATGTCAGAAGCACCACTAGAGAAATGGGAAAAGAGAACAGATGGATCAAAGGGCTGTGTTCCTCTTGCCTGATGTTTATGGTGTAAAAGTTTGTTATCTAGTCTGTGCTACTCACATCATCTCCTTCTATTGTCAGTGGAAGACAATATCATTTTTTGAAGAGGATCTCCATGTCCCTATTTAAGGCTATTGTAGAACGAAGTCCAACACTCTTTTCAATGCTAGAGAAGGCTGTCACTCTCTACTGACAAGACGAAACATCTGGCTGCCTAAAACCAGGATGTGTTTCTTGGGGGGGGGGGACATTGGGGTTTTTTGAATGAATCCTACTCAAAATCCACAAAGCTCCTGAGGGTCTCTACAAGTCCCTGAAATTGCAGGACTGGGATCATAATACAATCTGCCAGTCCTTTTTATTCATTTGCTCTACTCGCTTGTTTGCCAAAACATTCACTTTACATCAAAATAAAAACCTTTAGGCACAAAACCCAAGTATATTTTGGCCAGCAGGTTGTTCAGCAAGTTGATGAATTGGGGTTTCTTCACATAGAGCTCTGGGCTCAGAACATGTCCTTCAGCTGAGCAGAGCCCAGTATTCATTTTAATGTCACTGTCATAATTTCTTATCTTTTTAAGAAGGGACCTTGCAGTTGCTGTAGGCAATTTCAGGAGCAATGCAATTCCCTGACATCACTTCCCACTCTTTCAAATGGCTTTTGCTCATTGTTTCTTAAGGACTGAGTTCCTGCTGCACACTGATTCCCGTGGTCATGCAACAGTGGTAGCAAAAATGTTTATGTTTGATAAAAGTGCTGAGAATTTCCCCATCCTTTAACTAACTCCATAAATATCAGCGCCCAAGAGAAAAATGCCAACACACTTTTCCTGGCCTCCTCATTCTTGGGAGTTCTCAGTGACCATGTCAGAATCCCCTACAGATCCTCCAGGATCTTCCACTATATCCACTTACTTGCCTTCAGGTTTCTGCCTAAAACAGTGAATTTCTTTCTCTGTCTTCCACTTGATAAGCTGAAAGCTGCTTCTTTTCTTTTGGACACTGCTAACTGATCTTTTTGACCAAGTAAGTCAACATTATGTAGAGATGAATCTGTTAAAGCATTTCCAATATATCCTTCCATCTTCTACGTATGGAGAAGAGAAATAACTGGAAATAAGAATACTGGTCTATGTAGACAAAACATTGTAAAAGACAATAGTGTAATTTTCTTCAAAGTTTAAACAAACAGTAGCATATGGCAATGTGCATTGGTCATCCTGGGTATTAATCCTTGGAAATTGGATTGTATGGGTCTGGAAAGAAAAATGAGAAAAAACACAGGAATAGAGATAGATGCAAAAAAGTTAAATCCAACAAATGTCTGTCCATAGAAGAAGACTTGGAAATCATATTCTTTCAAAGGACCCCCTCTGGAATCAAACATAATATATTCTTTTCTCTTTTTTCTTTCTCTACAGAATCAGTGGCAGCATTTCCATTTCTCAAGCTTGTCTGTGGGTACACAAACTTCCCTGAATACTACTGAAGGTCTCCAGTTTGTTTCCAAAACACAGAAGATCTCTGAGTACTATTGCTGCTTGCCCTCCCATTCCATGCGGAAAGCCTGACAGTTTGAAAGCATTCTGAGCTCCAGGTTACAGAAAAGTAGGGCAATGTTTTCTAAATTATATGCCAGAATTAGCAGAAGGCTCTTCTATATGCAAAAGGCACAGCATGAGCTGAGGTACTTTCAGAGGTCTGTCCTTCTTTCATCTTTACAGCATAGTGTGTGCAATGTCTGTTCCACTTTGGGAAGCCTCTGTACTGTCATGTGCAAGCTGACAATGAAGCAGAGGTTTCATTCAAACTCCAGGTAATCATACACGTGCATTTGCCTCCACCCTCCCACAGAATACCTCTGTTATACATTTCATATTGGAGTAGTGAGGTGATGGACATGCTCTCCTAGTATTTCAGCCGTTTTCTGTACATTAGGTCAAGCGAGGCATCCCATCATTTGAACATTTATTCAGTCTGCTCCCACTCCCATAGATTCAAGCAACTTCAGGACCTAATGCCTGCTCCAGTCCTGCTCATTGTTGCGATGCCACCAGTTTGAAAGAGGGAGGAAAGGGAGGTTTCTTGAGCTGTTCTTCCAAAGCATCTCAAAGAGTGATCTACTCGAGTTTTAAAGAACAATTCCAAAACAGGCACTCAAAAGCATAAAAGAATCATTACAGAAGATCATCACCCAAACCTTCCTGTCCCATGGAAATATATGGCAAAAAGCTTGGCTCTCTAGCAGTACCCATCTGTCACAACCGCTCACTCTGTGCAGCTGAGCCAATAAGTCAGAAGATTCGGGTATATCAGTCTCCAGAACACAACTAATCATCTGTTCCCAAGAGAGAGACAAGTATCAGACTATGTCAAAATGTTGGCTTTGTTCTGGGAATGTGACCTAATTCTGCAATATTCTCTTGCCTAAAGTTCAATAAGGCTTTAAGAAACTGGTGAAGAACTGTGTTGGGTTTTTTTTTTTTCTCAACTATCCTCCTGCTTAATTAGATGAGATTATAAAAAATTTGCAATCTCTTTAATCTGACTGTGCTTTTAAGAAAAAGTGCGGTTAAGTCCTAGAACAAGCCTTCAAAAGTAAGTGGAGATGGACTGGAGATAGGATGGCAGCTACAGATTCGCATAAATCACCAGGTATTACAAGCATCATTAGCCTTATTGGTGCTGTGCACGTGTTTCTCCTATCCACTACTTTCTACAAGAAATACATTTCATAATGACTTTGATTTCATATTAAAACATTCTAATCCATGAGGAGAATCTACTTGCCTGAAGGTACGAGCAAAAGTGAGTAAGAAAGACTCAATACTGTCAAAACTTGCACAGTCCTGCTAACACACAGGGAAAATCCAGCTGTCTCTTTCCCAGTGACAAAGTTGTGGATAGCCTCAAACTGCCTCCGGCAATAAATTTGCTACACACTGTACCACCACATGATAGAAAACTCAGTTTGAGCTAAGAGGATGAAAATAAATTAGTTTTGAAGCTAGTTATATCAAAACATTATTCTTTCAAAATATGGTTCAACAACGCAGGTTGAAAACCAATGCAACCCCAAGTTTTAGATTAAAAAAACAACAGATCACATTATAAGCACAGCCTGCTAAAAAGGTACTGATCAGGGTACCAGGGCAACTTGGGAGCTTCTCACAGTCCAGACTATAGCTTCAGCACAGCATTGATTTTCAAACTAGAATAGTCACAGAAAGAGAGTTTTATTTAAATAATCCATATAAAAACAGAGAAATACACATGCAGGTGTCAGCCCCTCCAAGGCAATGCAGATACTGCCATTGCTTTTACTGAAGTCTTTCATTTTCCTTCAGATCAATAAAATATCTTCTTAATGCTTTTTACTCCATCAAACCAAATATAGGTAAATGCAAGTCTTGTCAACTGCGCATTTTGGTTCATCATTATGAATGTTAATGATGCACATCCATACTGGGTCCATTGCACTCAATAAAGCACAGCACATCACTGGGCTTCACGAAAGGACATTCATCCATTCTTCTGATGAATGCCCAAAATCTGTAGGTGTTTGGAAGCACTGGTGACACCAGTCACCAAGAAGATGCACTCAGAGTGATAGTGAAGAGCCTGTGGTTGGTGGTCCCTCTATTTCAAAGAGTTCATAGTGCAGGTACATGCACCCAGTGGCACCTTCTTCAGAATGAATTTCTTCATCTACTTCACATTAAAATGCACGTTTTTTGGAGAAAGATAACGTGTTTATGTTTGATGGATAAAGTTTAGTAACACAACATAAATTAGCAATGCAGACTCTGTCATGGAGCACACAGATTTTTACAACCTGAAATGATAGACTTTATTTAGACTTCCACAATCTTTAAAAAGCACCTGCTTATCAACATACACTTTGCAACATACTGTAAGGGCTCTGATACAGCACAATAAAGATAATTTTGTTACAGGAACTAATAATTATGAATTCTCAGTACCAGATTAAATCTGCAGAGACACTTTGGAAATGAGATGCTTACTAAATGTGGTTAATTTTTTTTAGTTTTCCCTGAAGACTTACTACAACTGAATGCATCTCTGTCACTTACCTGTTTCTGAGAGATTGAAAGATGAGCAGAAAATCCTGGTTTCCAGAGTGACTCTCATATGCATGTATTGCACATACTCCACCTGAAAAATGTCTTTCCAGTGCGGACATTTCTCATGTGAAATAATTAATTTGGGCAACGTTCAGTTCTATGGACCAGAAAGGGCAGTGCTTCTGCACACCATGGAATAATTTAAACATTGAGTCATAGCTTCAAAGAACGCGATGTTTTGCTCCCTTTTCATTTGCCGCCATCTAATAACTTATATCTAAAATTTAACAGAAACATGGAAAACCTCATAAGTGTACTCTTGGTGTTAAACATTTATATCTGCACTAAATATCTTACAATAAATATTTTAATGCACTGTACACATTCCTGTTGTCTTATTTTGAACATTGTTCTGAATTTTATGGGCAAAATTCAGTGCTACACTTTTCGAAGGTCTGCTAATATTAGCTCTCAACTCATCTGCAATTTAGAAGGTTCTCTACTACAAGCTTTGGTCACTATTATGCAAAGTTAAAATAGCTTGTTTCTGGGATTCGGTGCTTTAACACAAGCACAAGTGCAGCAACAATAGCACACAGCCATCCCAGCAAATCTGTACAAGTTTACTCTAGTACAAAGAATTACAAAGCAGTCAATCCACTCAAGAATTTTAAGAATCGTACACAAAGCGAAAACAAAAGGTTATCCCATTAAAAATACATTGTTGCTCATTCACCTGGTTGTATCTTTCAGTAAATAGCTCCCAAATTGTCCCCAAAATACAAGCTCAAGAGGACTAAAAAAACTACTGCCAGTTGCTTCAAAGGAATTTTTTTCACTAAGACCCAGATTGTTCCGAATCACTAAACTGAAGTTAATGCACAAAACCCACAACAAAGTTGTACAATTTAATCCTACATGCAGTATTTCTCTCTCAGGATAGAAACCAAAATGTTGCCTTTTTATTGCTACATCTTTAACCATGTGAGAACGAAATTCTACATCACAAGAGTGAATAAGGGCTGCATAATATTATCCAAAATCCAGATGCCGCGTGAATAAAACAAAATAGTCATTACTGAAACATCACAGCATTTAGTTATTTATAGACTCTATTCAGACTCCACCACTAGCAAGACAGCACATGCTACAACATTCTTTTTGAATAGCCTTTCAGAGCACTTGAAAGATCTATTTTACAAGTCTGTACAACCAGAGAAGAGCCATGTATATAAGGGTAGAAGTAAAACACAGCAGGAAAACACATACACTTGAAGGAATAAAGAACATCTAATCACTTTTTATGTAAAAAGAGTGTTGAACTGTTTTCCTGTAATACTGACATTAACTCTGAGAGCCCTTCTCATAAAAGATCTATTACCCTCAGAGATGCAGCATTTTGGAAACATGTGCTGATATTTTCTAAGAGACCACTTGAAGAAAAAAAGAAAACTGCCTATCCCCAGCTGGCACAGCCAATCTGTTGTATGTGTTTTTCTGTCAGTAAAGACTCCAAGACAAACTTCATCAAGAAGTATAACTTTCCCTTTTGACCCAACCAGCTACTCTTTTCAGTGTGGTCCTGCCTGAAGGGCAAACTGATAGAAAAATGTTTTTGCAAATAAATAGATCTGTTCAAAAGGCAACTTATGAAATCCTGTTTCAATTGGCAAAGGGAAGAATCAGGCAAGACAGACTTATGAACAGTGATGTCCAAAAGTTGCTTTTGCTGTTCTTGGTCTAAAACCTTCCGCTCTCATTGCTTTATTCAAGGTGGAAGGAAAGACAGAGATTCACAGACAAGCACAGACCTACTGAACTCCTCAGAGGGTTCATGCCCAGTACAGAGTTACCCTGCTGGAAACACATCTGCCTGCACAGCTGGAGCAGCCCACACCACGTTGCACCATCAGTTCTCCTTTGCTCCTTGTGTTTTGTATGGCTCTTTTTTCCTTTCTACTCCTGGTGCACAACAAACTTGCCTACACAAGCTAGTAGCCAGGGGCCACTATGCAAAAGGTAATTTGGACTCTAAAACTCACACCTGTGCTTCATCTTCAGAGCTGCTATGAAGATATTCTTTGGTTCCCAGGTAGTGAGCCACACTCCTGACCAGTCAATGCACAAGTCTCCTGCTCCAACAGGTCCGTGGGCAAGGGAGGCCCAGGGGCAAAGGGCCTGCAAAGATCTTTCTGATAGCAGTGGAGAGGTTATTTTCTAACATTTATCCTGGAAGGCATAATGCTTACCCAAAAGTAGAGAAGGAAGCAGTGGTACAGCAATTCTGGCCACGAGCATGGAGCTGTGATGGCATTGTTATAATAAAGTTACAGGGCAACGTGAATAATGCCTTTGTCTGCCAGGCAACTCTGCCAGCGCTGTGCCATTAAGACAACATGGTCACCTGCCAGACCTAAATGTGCTCTGCCTCATAAATGTGACAGGCTCATGTGAAAGCAGTATTTGATTCGACGGTTCTTTCCACCTGGATTTTTACATGCAAAAAAAGTCATTATTTCCCCTTAACTGTGTCACTTCTGTTGTCCACAATGAGATAAATACAGAAACATCTGAAGGCAGGAGCTGACATGGCAGCAACAGTTGTAGATCTCTGTTCAGAAATGAAATGAGGACAGATAATACCTACAGTGTTTGACTCCTCCCTGTTTTCCTGGGTTTGGAACAAAGCTCCATATTGTATGAGCCAACTCCTAAAAAATACAATATGTACAAAACAGCAGTGGTGTAATACTGATACAAGAACACTGAGTTCATTTCATAAGAATGATGCTATGCTCTTCAGCTACCTAATTAATGAGTCAGAGGTGAAGAAGATTTTAGGGTTCCCCCACTTCATTCTCTTCCATGTTGTATTTTTATATATATTGTTCTGCCACACTCACAGTCCTCCAACAGCCATTGCAGGATGCATCTTAGCCAGTGAGTGAAAACACTAGCAAAGGAGAGAGGGAAAAATTTTATTTGGCTTGGGTTTGATGGTTTTTCATCTTGTCAACACAATTTTTTAAAGTTTTATTTAGTATCTGATCAAGCTTTGACCTTTCACTTCCTCGGCTACTACTCAGATTAGTAAAGGTGTCTCATATATAATATATGCCATCAGATTGAGTCTAGGGAGTTTACTATTTTCAGGACAGAACCACTGATGAGATACTATTTACCCCCAGATTTCTCTCAGTCTTGCTGGCCAGGCTGCCTTGTTTGCACTGTCCATTTTTGTCCTCAAATTCAAATATTTGTTTGAGATTTGAATATCATATCTGCACTTCATACATATTACTCATGCTATTTCCTTATGCCCCCATAAATGTTGGTGAACCAGGTTATCATCTACAGGGACAATTTAATGTTTCAGTGTTGCACAGGTCAAGCAACATCTAGAACACAACAAACTAGAACAGTGCTAGTAACATTGCTGTCAAAATGTAAACTGAATGTGTCAACTCTGTGCATTTTTCCAATTCCTCTGCCCTCCTACAGATAAAAAATTCTAAATTGGAGATACCACAGAGCATTTAAAGGCCAAGTCTTTGTCTTTCCAGTCATTAGATGTATTTCTGAAATAACTACAAAATTAGGTATTCTATAAAAAACCAAATTCTTTTCTATGCTGTCATTTCCAAAGGAAATATGTGACAATATAAATTAAACATTAAATGCAAAGCTTTTCGGTGAGGCTACTGAGTCAGAAACAGAAATGCAGATAATTAATAGAATATCTGTCCTCACATATTCACTTCTGTCTCCAGTACAGGCCATTAATCTTTAAAAGTGTATGAAAAGGACACAAAAGTCAGCACAGAAAGAGCATGTATTAAGGACACTAAATAAATTAAGGACACCTCACATGTCAGAAAAAACAAAATTATACTTCTAAACTCTCCAAGCCACTTCTGCACAGTAACTTTTCTGCTCCTGTTACAGGGTTTACCAGGAATTCCTGGAAACCAGGGACAGAGGAACAGGGAGAATCCCAGCTCTACTCCAAACTGTTTCAATTTTTTCTAAGCAATTATTAAGACATCTTCAGTTTTGATTAACCTGTAAAACATTTTGTCTTTTAGATGGATGCACTTAAATGTCACAAATAGGGAAAATCATAGTTACGAATTGAGTCTTGTTGAGGCAAATTTTTTTGCTTCTGCAGAAAAGTTCTTACAGTCTGTTCATTCCTAATGTCAAGATGTTTATAGTGAGGAGGAGATATACCTGTACTTTGAAGCTAAATGAGGCTTTTTAACAAGACTAATTCTGATTGTGAAAATAAACAGTGAGATGAAGGAATGACTACACCTAAGTGTTCTTACTCCTTATCTATCCCAAGATCTTCAAACACTTCAAAACCTGATACAGTCTGTTACGCCTCAAAACATGCTCTGTGAGGACAATTTCCAAGCAACATACTGGGATGGCTCATGGGTAGCTGGATATTTGAAATTCTTTAGCTCTCTCCTGCACCAATCATTTTGCCAGGTAAAACAGTTTCAGAACAAAAAAAAAAAAAAAACCAAAAACAACAACCCCAAACCAACCCAAAGAAAAAACAAACAAAAAAAAACCTTAAACAAGCAAACAAGCACAAACCAAAGCACCCCACCACCCAACAAAACCCGCTACCAAAGAAATACCTCAAGACAAAACTTTTTTCTGAGCTTCAAGTCTTGATGCCTGCTTACAATGGGCTCTGTCTCTTCACTGAAGGCTAGGCTGCATTTCAGATTCTTGGGGTGAAGCACCTCATTCTAATATTTTAGTTCCTTCCAGGACACTCATCTGGGTTTGGAGGAACCGCATCTACATTTTTGTTCAGGGCTGCAGCCAAGAGGTTCTGCACTGCAAAAACAGTGTCTCCTCAAGCTGCCAAAATTTCGCATCCTAAAGGCCACATACATGGTCATTCCATCTTCCGGTCTTTCTCAACCATCTTATGGGCTTCCATGTGACCATTTGCAGACTCTGGTGCCACTTGTTCTGCATAAGAAATTCTAGACAGCTTCATACCTTACTTAAATTTTTACCAAATTTCTCTAGTCTGAAAAGAAGAACTCTATCTCCTGCCTCTGGCCTCAGGCCACACAACTCCAGCAGCCACATCTCACACAGGAAGACTTTTGAGACAGTATTACTCTGACTTATAGGTTAGAAATTAAAGTCACAAAGAATGGGATTAACTAAAGATGTCTCAGCTGCTTTTCAGTAAATCTTTTCAGTGTAGAATGAGGGTTTTTTTTAAAAAAATCTGATATTTGTGATATTTAGTCCGAAATACTCTAAGTTTAGCAGTTTTTCATGAAATTGAAGGCTTGCATTAAAATACCATGAAAGCCAGACAGTGGGTAGGGGTTTCTGGTTGAAAATTTCCACGTGAGAATAGTAATAATAATAATTTAAAAATCAACCTCGTGGACAGATTAACTAGTAAAAAAGGAAAAACAGGGCAGAGCTGCAGAACAGTCACTTTCAGACTTTACCTTAATCATATGTTCATCCTATTGTAACCCTTCAGACATCCCAATAAAAAATAATAGGTAAATTATCTGGCTAAAAGTGCAGCAATATTTGTTACCCTGAAAACAGAAAAGCGTTTCACCCAAAACTGTAAAGGTGTGGGGATTTTCTGGGCTCTAAATTATGCTAAAAACCTGTTTACTCAGATGTATGTGAAAACAGTATCCATTTTCCAGAGATACCTTGTCTCTTTTGCAAAGAAAAAGTAAACACAGCTTCAGAATGTTCCTCCTCAGGTCTATATTTCATGATAATGTGAAAATAAGGAAGTTAGTGCTACACATGGGTGGGAATTATCTGAACAATAATGGTGATAATGGGAATAAAATGGCATCTTAAATATCTTTTTTTGTGGAGGTGCATATCTCTTTATATTAGATCTCTAGGCCCTAGGTAGGTTTATAGTCCCATTGGAGAATTATTTGGCCAAAAAGCACATCATCAGACATCTTCTAACACTGAATTAAACAATATTCCTTTCACTTATGGCTCCTACGTGAAATATAGAGAAATAAGATTGAGTTCTTCTGCCTAATACAGGCAAGGACTTAAACACTATAAAAAGCAAACATCATTGGGTTCTGGGATCCAAACATGCTACAGGAGTTCTTTAACTACAGGATGATTCTATTTCTGACAGCACTGGAGAGAATCTGCCTCTTATTTTTTTGTTCTCCCTACACAAAATGCTTCAAAAGAGCGCAGCTTTCCTTTAGTCAATATTAAAAAGAGAAAAAAAAAAAAAATCTCTAAAAATTCTGTGGGTATGAAAGCTGATATCAAGAGCTGCAAGCTCTCTAGGCAGGAACTACTGCCCAACAGCAAACACAGCTGTGAAGTTTCATCTCGCAGGAATGTAGACAGCAGCTTTTACAGTCACCAGCCAGCCAAACTGCCCAGAAGGGAGCTCCAGCCCTGTGAGATCTGTGAGATGCACTGAGATCTGCATGGTACAAGCCTTTCCCTGAGCTGCCCTTCAGTCATCACCTCCTGCCACCCAAGATACATTTCAGTACAAACCACTCCAAAATTTACAGGTCTAAAGGATTTGCCCTGATCAGGGAACAGTGGCTGAGCAAAGTGTTGGCTGGCAAGTGCCAGCCAAGGGGTGAGATTTCACTTGCCAGCTCAGGCAATTCCAGTCTGCAGCCTTAAGAGGAAAGCTTCCCACCTCCAAAGCTTTCACCACTCCTGCCTGCACACTTCCTCTTGTTCCTTCATATCTTCTCTGCTGTTTCATGGATCCTTTTTGTGAATTAAATCAGCTTGGTAACCTGGTAGAAAAGTAACCCAGCAAAAACATGGATGGTTTCCTATGGAGCTGCTGAGTTAAATGGCTTCACAAAGTGAGATCCAGAGCCACCAGGGAGTTGGACATAGGGGTCAGCCTGAAGGAAAAGGCAGGAGGAGAGATAGAGCAACACATCCCCTTCACAATGGAAATGAAACACTGACTCAGCTCAGTTTGCTCCTCAAACAGCAAAGTACACCCAACCTGTATATGTAACCTATACACAACTCTGCAAAAAATTCAGGGTAATTCTTGTAATTCACATTAAGCTGGTTAAGGCAAACTTTTTTATATGCTGTGAGATCACTAAGTTTGGGAAATAAAGGTCACTTTTTATGAGAGATCAAATTTAGCAGTTTCTAATTACCCAAAACTGATGGCCTTAAAGGATTACAGACCTTTGTAAGATTTGCATTTGCTTCAGTTAAATTAGGATTAAAGTCTGGAACTTTTACCATTCTACTATAATTACATTTTCTTAGATACTCACCTACAAACATAAAAATACTGCCAACATCTGATATGGAGAAACATATTTACACAAAAAGCTGTTTTGATATGCTTTGCTAGCATATTCCTATTTCTGTTGTTATTCTTGATTCAGTCATTAATTCTGATGGGTTTGACTGAATGAAAGCATAAGACCACTTGCACTAGAACACTTATCATGTCATTTTTGCATGCCACAGAATAATGAGTTAGAACATTGTTTGGTTCTGGTTTCATTGAACCTGGTTTGATGCCAGGTTCACATATTACAGAAAAGGGAAAAACTAATTTAAACTTTGATTTTAGGTATATTTGTATTATCAGTAAGTACAATACAGTCATGAAACATTTAAAAGCAATGAGCTAGGACAAGAATGAAATGGGAATACTGCAGTACAACATTTACAAATAATTTACATTACATTTACAATGTTGAGTAAAAAGAAGAGTACAGATCTTGCAAAACAGCTACAATTTTTTTGTTAGCTCACTGAGACTCACATTCACAAGACTGTTATAAAAATATTAGCAGAATTAGAGTTTTGATGTGCTCTAAGGCCAAGAAGATTAATGTGGTTTTTTCCTAAAAGCTTCATCAAAATTAGGGAGGTTTTAGCAAACTTAAACTATTTCTTCTTTTTACACTACCAAGAATCACAGGTGTAGATCAAGTCATATTGACAAAAAGAACAGAAAAATTCTGTACTTTAAAAAGCAGGTCATTCTTAGTTCTTTCTTCCTTAGGTTATGTCACTGAACAGCACTACTCTGTCTACTGCCCAAAAATAAAACCTGGGCTTGTTTCTGGGCTTTGGTATCTGAGTGGCTTCCATTAGCACACCCATCATTGACATATCCCAGGTTTAAATACGGACAAACTAGAAAAGTTATACATCAGAAGTCACCATGAGCAAGCTAAAGTAGAAAATCTGCTTCATATTTCAGATATCTCTCAAAAAAAACCATCCGATCAAATGAACAGTGACTGACAGCCCACCTAAACTTCTAAATTGGAATTCTGCAAACAAGATTGCTCACAAAAAGAAGTATTGGAGCATGCTGAATAGAAGCAATTTTTGTCTTTTAGCACCACAATTGCTCATCATAGCTTTGCCAAAAGTTTTCCTGATTAGTGAGGAAATTCCTGAAATTCATCTTTATCATACCTATTTATTTTCTCGGTGTTTGCCAAATGCACCCACAACAGAGCACACGTGGGAAGGCTGTGGAGCACCCTGGTCACACCCAAGCCAGAAGTTCTGACAGAACTCTTTTTCCTGCTCTGATGGGATATGCCCCCCCTGCCACTTCCATTAAATGAAGGGACCATAAATATTCAATTATTTAAGCAATTAACCTTGCTGGGGGAAAAAAAAAAAAGCTGTCTTCTCTTTGATTATGCATTGAACTGATTCAGCCTGCAAAAAACAATCAGCAAGATCTCTGGATCAATAGACAGCAGGTCATCAGTCACAGGGGAGGGTGAGCAGGCTGGTCCTTTCCAGTGTCACCTTTCCATTAGATCTATTTAAGTTTAAGGTCACACAGCATAATTGGAGTGGTTTCATTCAAGTTCCTCTTGCCTGGGTATGAACCAAGACCAGAGAGCCCTGGAAGCTGAGATTTGTGTGGGACTTTTGACTCATTTGTCACTGAAAGGGGAAGTGTGCTGTGCCTGAGGAAGGAAAGCAGACGAGGGATAGTCTGATGGTTGGGGTGACTAAATGACCCTCTCTAAACTCAGCTTCTGTCCTATTCATCTTGCTCGTGTGTGATGAGAAAGAGGTCATGAGGACAGCTTCTCAAATACAGTTACTAATTGTGTGCACCCCAGTTTCTGGCTGATAAGTGGAGCTGACAAGTTATTTAATAGAACATCCACCTAAAAATCCTAATCCGGTAAAATAGAACTGGATTTTCTCTGCCAGTTTGTCCAGGTGCACAGCCTGCTCTCAGTGCCTGGCTGTGCCTCATCCCACCAGCCAGGGCTCCCAGCTTGGACATCCCAGTCTCTCCCTCACAACCATCTCACAGGTACCCCTAGTGCACTCAGCATCCCTCTGAGGTGGGGATGCTCCCATCTCACCCAGCACTGACACAAAACTGTGCCCTGCTGGGTCTTTTGCACCAGAGTTGTCCAGAAACTGAAAGTCTGATTCACTGCCAGGCAACTGCAGACTTTTGACAGGATAATTTCTCAGAAAGCCTTTGCACAAAAAGCAGTAACACAGTCATGAATTATTCCTTCAGCCTTTCCTAAGTGATATTATATACCATCCAAGACACAGATCCCTCAGATACTCTCAGTGTACTTGATGAAGAGTGCAAATACATCAGCTGAGCCCTCCTGAGCCTACTCTTGACCATTCTGCTGGAAAGAATATTTCTGAGCTCACAGTACACTCATTATCCATACTAGGAAAAAGGGTGAATTATTCAGATACTCTGTTTAATGCAGTAAGATCTTTAGTGGCCATTAACTGAAAAGTTTATTTGCTAGTTTATTTGTGAATATAGTTTTACCTTAAGGGATTATCCATCCAAATATTCTATGTATACTATTGCAAGTGTTTATCAATGCATACCAGAAAGCAATCCCAGCACAATTAATCAGGAGTACTAATATATTAATACTTCTAATATAACTGAAGTCAACAAGACAGTCTATTCCCAGTTTTATTTGGAGCTGCATGAGTGACACCTTCAATAAAAAATTGTTGTCAGACCATGATGATTTACAATTCAGCACTGTCTTCCGATGGAGTACCAATTATGCTTTAAAATTTACCGGTATTTTTAAATATTTAATACCACTATTTTCCACTTTGAGCTTCTGTTTTAAATAATAATCCTGATCTGGTAAGTCATGCTGATTATGTATATATACACCCATTATGAAAATAAAGAAAAAAGTGACTAAAATTAATAAATTGTGAAAGCCTAGAATCATATTTCCTCTCCCTTACATTTACCAGAAGATCATTTCAGGAATGTGAAAAGATGCTATTTTAGACCTGGCTAGTTCTGGATTCAGGAGAAGTGGATCCTGGTTTAAAGCCAGGGTTGGTTTGCCATCCTGAGCTCCTAGGATGTTTGTTACACATGTATACGTGCATATATTTGGGGCAAATAGATTGTAAGTGCTGTAATATGAATTACTCCAGCAAATTATTGGTGCAATACTTAAAATGAATTATGAAAATAGCTATATTTAGTCTGAAGCTCTAGATGCTACATGGTTTCCTCACCATAGTAACAAATTCTTTTAAAGGAAGAAAGGAGAGGAAGGAGCTTAAATTCTTGCACTGCAGAGTCTCAGAAAGTCGGGGGGAAGGGAAAATGCCCACCTCACAAGCTTATAAACTTCAGATAGCAGCAAAAGAAAGAAAAAGGAAAATAAACCAAAAAAACAAGACAGAAAACCAACCAAAACAAAAAAAAAAACCAACAAAACAAAACCCAAAACAAAACAAAAAACCCAAACCTATAATTGTATTTATTCTCTTTTGCCAATACATCATTATAAACTTACGGAAGTATATCATAGAAAGAGTGACTATTCAATTAAAGAAAAATCCTCATTTTTTCCAGCCAAAATTAAGTAGATGAATTATGAAAGTGCATTCCACAGTATCCCAACAACAGCAGTTAAGGAAGGTTGCTTTTTCAGTATTTTACCCTTCACAGACAGAAATTTACTTATTCTACAAATGGAAGCAGGAAAGAAAAAAAAACAAATCTTTATTATGTCGTGGCCACTTGGTGATACAGAGTTTGCAGACTATTTGGCACTACAACAGAAGGATTCTGTTCAGCAGAGTAAAGGTATAATAATGAACAATACATCCTTCACAACTGCCAAAATAAAAGCTGATGCTGGAAGGGTGCTGAAGTCAGTGGCCTTTCAGTGGTGTGATCAGGGAGCACAATTAATGTTCTCCCGGATTTCATTGGCAGATTTCATGTTTAGGCAGAAAAGACACAGGAAGGGTAATTTTGCAAGCTACCCCACAGTTGATATTTATACCATATATTTAATTGTCAGCACCCAGCATTTTGTTTACAGTGACTCTGCCTGGACACAAAGTTAAGATACAGGCTGCCTGCAGCACAGTCCACAATGTCCTTGCAGTACAAAGGCAACACCAGGGAACCCCTTCTGCCTTCCCACAAGCATCTGGCAGTGCTGCCAGACAAGGGCATTGCTGCCCCTCCTCCTTAGAAGGACGTGCAGGATAAAAGAAGGTGCTCAGGCTGCTGCTAAGATGGAGCTCACAGCTGTGTCCTGCTGTGCACCAGTGCCTGCCTTGAGCCTGTGTGTGAGCATGGGCCTATTGACATATCAGATGGTCAGTTCAACTGCAGACACCTCCTGTGTAGGTATCTAAAACTCAGAGATAAAACCTGTGCGGGACAATTTTAAACTTGTTTTTGAAATGCGGTATTGATCTAGCAGACAGCTTTCATTTAGTGGTATCAGTTTAAAAGAAAATTAAAGTCAATTATCTTATTCAGTAATATATTTCAAAATGTCAATCAGTAACACCAGAGTGGCGGCATAAAGTTAGAAACAAACCAACAAACAAAGTAAAAAACACAAACCACAAACAAACCTAGGAGTACACACATCATTAACTACTGCTTTGGAAGAATGTGGTAGAGCAGGCCAACCACGTTTAACACTAGATCCATGCTCTCAACACAAAGCAGCATGACTCCATATGGCCTAAAAAGGGATTAAAGCATTGTATGCTATTATTATAGGATATATCATGAGTACATAAGAATTGGACCACGACCGCTTTGCACACCCACTCCTGATGATTCTTTGTTTTCCTGTAGATTATCTGCAATTACCATTCCAAATTCTTTCCAATATATATCCTCCATGCCCTTGTCTGTACAGTCCACATCTCTAATACCTATTGTAGTGGTAAGTAGCATTGACAAGAGTGGTGAACTCAATACATGTACTTCAGCTGTACAGATCACAGTAATCTCAACATCTCTTTATTAACAATGCAGGATTAAATATGGCTTGCAG
>NW_008237226.1:8359460-8370917 GCF_000691975.1 Corvus brachyrhynchos | reverse complement strand
GGAAAGAGCTTTTCCTTGGTGCAGTGTTATCCTCAGTAGGCAAAAGAAAATCACTGTGAAGTACCAGATGCTGAACAGTTGGTTAAAACTATGCAATAATGCAATATGATTTTTTTTTGTATGGGTTTTGTGGTTGAAAGGGAAATAGGACTAGTAAAGAGCCTTAGAAGAGGAGAAAATCTCAATGATGTGTTCTTTATCAAATAAACATTGCTAAGATATTAAGGACAGGTTCCTTATTTTTAAGTACAAGTCCTTTGAAAATAGGCCTACAAATGCTTTTGTTTTCCTTTTAATTTCTCTGCTTGGTAAGAAAATCCAAGCCTGAAAGTACCAGCCATCAAGAAAGTCTATGCAGATGTTTAGAATTCTATAGAACTGGTCTAATTAAAAATAAATACATAGGTAAAATAAATGCACCTCACAACAGTGCACTTTTTGTAGGACAGAGGTTTCTGTACTCTGCCCCTCTCTCTTTGTTACGTACATCTGTGGAGGGGTAAGACTCTTCCTAGACTTCCACAGATGATGATTTTCCCTTTCTTCAGAATAAGGCATGAAGTGTGTCCCACTAATCCTATGCCCCTTATTCAGAGAGTACAAAGGGTTTTTTAAAAAGCAAAACAACCCTCTTAGCTGAAGTATGGCCATTTGCAAGCTCATTACACAAGAGTATTTCTGCAGGAGTCTCACCATTCCAGTTTCTGCTACAAGCAGCACACCTGTGGTTTGAGAACTTGAGCATGGTCTCATGCCCTATTAGTCACAAAACTGTCACAAGGAGTTGGAACTGGTGTACAGAACTTCCTGAGCAGCTGGGGCTCCTCCCTTGCCCAAATCTAACTTGATAGTTAACTGAGAGTAGCAGAACACATGAAAAATTCTTGTTTAGGATTTTCTACTATAGCTGTGCATGCTACAGGGTCTCTGGAGGATAAAGCAATCACTGCTTACATATCCATTTAACACACTAAATGTTGTAAAGAGGCTGTCTTTTACAAATAAACTAACTCAACTGTGTATGTACTATACAACACGTATGTTCATAGTCTATTGTTGCCAGAAAAAGTAAACTACAGAAAGCCATGTTGGCATAAAAACTAATTTCAGCAGTGCCTTGAACCATTTAAATGGCAAAGACTGCAGTATCTTTAAAGAATAATCATCTTCAGCAACTGATCATTATTTCCATAATAATAATTAAAAATGTGGTTTCTTCACAATCTAATCACTTCTTTCAGAGAAAAATTTCCAAAATTTTACTCCGATTGTCCTTCCTTGATAAATTATTCTACCTTAGATTTTGAGTTTTACCATTCTGCTCTACAGATGTTTTACTATTCTTATTTCTGAGCAAGCTGAACTCTTTGGGAATTAAATTTAGATTTTTAAACACTACAAAATTAACATTTGGGAAATCTTTACTCTTGTTCACTAAGACACTAAATCAGCTCTAGTTCTCAATTTTACTGAGAACAGCTGGCTTAAGAAACAGTTCCTAAATTTAGACTACAAGTAGATTGCTTGAGAAATAATTAGGTATTGTTACATAATTAAAAAAAAAAAAAACAGGCTGTCAAAGACTCATCCCACTCTTAGACTCTTAGTAGGGGCGTGAATAATTATATACTCATTTCACAGTAACTTAGTTCAATCAGTCACTGCAATATACAGCATTCTGGAACAAGATATCTGTTTCAAAGAAGAAGAATGGCAAAATATCACAAGACCTCAGCATTTCAGATAACGCTTCAACCATTGGAAGACTGGATTCAGTGTTCAGTGCATCTTTATCTTATAAGCTGAGTTTCCATTTCCCTCTAAGTTAAGCAGCTCTGGCCAGTATAGAATTATCATGGTTTTTCTTTTGTATGTCACAAAGTTAAACGTGGACACGTGCTCTGTGTAGAACTGCAAGTCTGAGTTCTCTGACACACATAGAAACATTTGCACACAGAGCAGATCTGACACAAAGCAGAAGTACAAATGCATTACACAAAGCATAATTACAAGTTCGTTAGAAGGACATCACAAAACCTCCCTGTGCACATTCAGTTGGTGTATTGGGATTTCTCCATGGCTGTAGCCCCGTAATGTATCTAGAAATTCCAGCCAAATTACAAAATTCCTGACTCTACTTGAGCAAAAATGCCTAGAAGAGAATGAACAGAGTGCAAAGATAGCTATGGCATATGGTTATTCCTACACTGACTAGAGTGTGAGCACATATTTTTATAATGAGGATCCAAGGTTTTCTTTCTTATAAAGAGTCCACAATTATTTGGTTATGGTATTTTAAAATATTTAGCTGTTATTGCTTATGGCAGTGTGTTCCAAATATTAACAGTATGCTACGTGGATCAGCCTTGACACTTAAAAGCAATTTTATCTTGGGAGTTAAATCACAACATTTAGTAAACCTGTGGCAAAATTTTCCCAGTTTTGAGTTAGTGTAGATTTAAGAAGATGAGTTAATGTTCTAGGATATTATAACAAGCATAAAAGAAGAATAAGACTCAATTTACCCTGGGAGCTGGAAATAAGAAGATCATCTAGAGACTGTCACTTCTGTGAACATATCTACTAGGAAAATCTCACCTTTCACAGGCTGCAGAATCTGTGTCAAAGTGAAATATAATATGAAAATCATGGAAGAGAAATCAAAGAAAATTTTAGTACAAGGTCATAGCAATGTATCAAACATCAATATGTTTTGACACCATAGGTAGAACTTCTCTAAAATCCACAGTTGTCTTTTTAAATAAACCCATCAAATAGTGCTTAAAAAAAATACAAGGTCTCAATTCAAACCAGAATAAATCCAGAAAATATGGCAAGAAGCAAATTACCTCCTGTGCAAATACAGACATTCTGCATTGATTTTCATTAACACATTTCCACATCCCCTCTCCTTATTGTTCCCCATATATTTTTCCTATAAAATTAATATTCATATTAAAAAGCAGCTCGATTATTCAGATGCACATTTCTGGGCCTACATCCAAACTACATAAGACTCATTTCATATTGGGACCATCAGATGGTGGGGAAATAAAGATATTTCCCAGAAAAAAGAGTGAATTTAAGTATGCACAGAGAAATACTGCACTGTTACTGAAGGGCAGGCACAACCTCAGGCTGCCCCCGTGGTAGCAATTATACAGCCCTGGATGACACCTCTGGAAAGGGGAGATGTATGAATTCAGATCTGTTATTTCCTGGGTCACAAACTTAGCAAAATTCTCACTTAAATTCTGACTTAAACAAAGGAAAATAATTGGATGCTTGCAGTTTTATGAAGGAAGGAAAAGGCAGAAGAAGACCAGAAAATTGAAATATTATTGTGTAGGAAAAATGAAGGTAACTAGAGTAAACCTAATTTTAACACAGAGCTCATTAAGTTTAATGGAAACATTTCTTTTCATTTAAGTTAAGCAAATCAGGTCAATATAGAATTGTCATGGGGTTTTTTTCAGAAAAAAAACCATGTCACAGAGTTAAACATGGATACACGTTCTGGGTAGCATTGCAAGTCTGAGCTCTGAGGGACATAGAAACCTCTGGAAGAGATAGTTCTAGGAACTCTCCTTTGAAGACGAGTGGAGCAGCCTGCTCCCAAAATGTCATCCCCAAATGAGACTGCCTTCTCCCTCTCCTGTCCATGCTGAAGGAATTCAGAGTTACACTCATGTGGAAAAAAAAAAGGTGGTGAGAGCAGGCAAAACAACAGGTCCAAAGGGTTCACTTATCCAAAGACTGAAAGAAGAAAAAGATCAAAAGTGAGTGAAAAGGACATTTTTATCTGCTTCAATCAGTTTAAGTTAAATCAGGATATTTTTTTCTGCAGGTGATGTGCCTTATCAGCTTGGGCAGATGGGCCATTTAGTTTACCCCCAAAAACATGGGATTGTGATGATAAATTAAAATTTGTACACAGCACTCTCAGATCTCAAACCCACCAAGTATTCTAGTATTTAATTTAATACTATTAATACATAAAAATAAAGCAAAGCAACATGGTGGCAGGTGATTTCAATGTCCCCAACTGTAAAGCCTCTACAGCAGCTGTCAAAAAGAGTAAAAGAAAAACATGCAGCTAAATTTCATCAGCTGAGATGGGGGTAAGTGCTGTCACTGAGAGAACATGGTGTGAGAACTAGAATACTAATAAGCAGAACAACAAGTAGAGGTCAAATGCAGAATGGGTTTTTTTCTCCAAGTTGGGGAAGTGATTTTTTTGCCAGTTTTTAAAACATTTTATATAATGTGAGAAGCTTGAGAACCTTTAAAAAACCAGAAGTTTGAAGAGTGAGAAAATATCCTTTTCTTAAAAGAGAGCCCTGCAGAGAGGTGAAGGATAGGCCTTTAATCGCAATCTGGGGAGTTGCTCAGCAATGTTCTCAGGAGAGCCTAAGGCTGCTCCCTTTCAGTGAGCAGGCATGTTGGTTCAGATGTCTTACCTGTTTCTGAAATGTTGCCTGCCCTTGTGTAACCTCTAATTATAAGTTTCAGTGAGAGTCTTTATAAACTACATTGCAACTGACCTTACTTAAGCAAGGTAAGACTTGAAATGGTTCAGGACCTCTGATACACTTCCCTTTTTCTTTTGTGTATATCGACCTTTTATCTTTCTCAACTGTCTCTTCCTGCCCCTACCTCAATTTCAATAAGATCAATTCTTACAAAACCATTTCTTCTGTGGGGTACTAAAACCAGGAAAAAAATAAGCCGGACAATCTAAGAAGGTAAGTAATAAAAGAAATTAGACCTGTACAAGTGATTGGGGCAGGGTAAGCCTGGACTCCTCCTCCTCCTGCGTGACAATAAGAAGAAATACACTTCCTTAAAACTGTAC
The DNA here is from genome assembly GCF_000691975.1 of Corvus brachyrhynchos. Classification (NCBI taxonomy): domain Eukaryota; kingdom Metazoa; phylum Chordata; class Aves; order Passeriformes; family Corvidae; genus Corvus; species Corvus brachyrhynchos. The sequence goes on along the minus strand of NW_008237226.1, from coordinate 8,366,062 downwards.
ATCCAATTCCTGACCATTTCCCTGAAGCTGGATATTACTTTGCTCATGTAGCTCTACTTCACCATGCAACAATGTCATCTACTTACTCAACCACACGACTCAAGAGCTCTAGGATTTGATGCAAGATCTCTGCAACCTAGTTCAAAAGGACAAAGGTTGGTAGGGTTTCTCCACCTGACAGCCTCCCACACACAGCCAACAGAAGCTCTGAAAATGAAGAAGCTCTGTGCTGAGCTAGAAAAACACAGTAAAACACTTACACAACATTTTATTTATCATTCAAGAAAACACGGTTGTGGTTTTCACCCCAAAAAAACAAATCTTCATCAACACAATGTCAACGTAGCACCTCATCATTCCAGCTGTTGAATGTAAAATGCTGTTGAAATGTACAGAAAAACCATGTCAGAGTCTGCAAAACCCTGATCATCAGCTCTTTGAGCTATTGAGACTGAAAGATACTTTATTGCAAGAAAGGGTGTTTCAAAACAACCTTCTGTAACTGCATATTCAAGTCTAATTTGAGGCAAGTAACACTTGCATTTGGCTTGACACTTGTTTCTTACACGTTCCTCAGATGGAAGACTGCCAAAAAAATACTTATTATTCCATTTATAAACAAATGGTTCTGCTTGGGGAACAATGAGTCTGACCCTGGGAAACTTCATGCACTCCCAGGTATTTGTACTGTACTCGGGAGTCTTTACATGCTCACATTTTTCTGTGCTTTCCCTCTTAATAGCATTTAAGCTAAAACAAAGCATGGCACACCCACTCTGCTTCAAGGTACTGCCTCACAGGTGGTGACACAATGACAGTAATTAGAAGGGTTTTGGTACTGTTTTGAAGGCCAGCCAAATATGTATGTGTCCTTTCTAGTAACTCCAGTGAAAGCAAAACAAGTTCAAAGCATTCAATTTACTCTCCAGAAAAGTAAATACTGCAGACTATTAACTGAGCAGGCTATTAACTGAGAATTATTGGGGAAGAGATATAACTCACAAATATACACGTATACATATTTGTGTGTTTACGTGTGTGTGTATCCACCTATATAGACATCTACACTAACACACATAACTTGTCCTTTCAAACAACAAAAAGAAAGATGAGACAAAAAGTTTGTGACCAAAGACAGTGGTTGGCAAACACACAAAAAGGATAATGAGGAGCATTCATTTCCACAGTCTCCTGTCCTGCAGGCACCTGAGGAATGCAGTGAATTAATCTAGAGGGTTTGCTAAATTCAGAATGAAGCCCTACAGAAAGGGTGTTGGCTACAGAAAAATAAATGAGCTGTAGGAAAAAAAATCAAAACAACTGAAACACACACTTTGGACAAGAGAGAACTGATGAAACAATGGGAGTAGTTATTCTTTCTAACACAAGAAAACCCAAATACATCCATCCAAAAAAGAAAAAAGTCAATTCAGATTTGAGAATTCAGTGTGGAATCCAAACTTTTCAAATGTTCAGCGCAAAAGGCAAAATGGAACAAAACAAAACAAAGAAAAAAAGGCCATTCCCAGACAAAAAAAAACCACAAAAAACCAGTAGCTCAGCAGTTAATAAACACACTCAGTTTGTGGTAGACAATTTTAAATTCTCAGTCTGAAGGTCGGGTCTTGACATGCTAGCAGGTCATGCTTTCACCTTTTGGCTGCGGGCAGTACACTCTCTTTTTCTCTTTCCTACCCTAATTCCAAACAATATTTGGCCAGATTTTATCCCTTTCAACAGAAAAAAAAAAGTTTTGACAACTTAACAGGTTTCAAAACCAGTACAATTTTAACCAGAGATTTTCTAACAAGCTCTTTCTCTTATGATGAAACAACTACCATGACAAAGATGAGGGAGATGTTAACAAACTGAACAAACTGCTAGTAGTCCAACTCCTATTACTCTGGTTAATTGCGCACCTTTTCTTTGAAAATCTCACCTTTGGGGCATACTGCTTTTATGTTTCTCTTACTTCCTTACTATTTTTCTTGCTTGTCTAGTCATTTTTATGTCTCAAATTTGTCTAAATTTCTGCTTTCTATTATCATTTCTCCTTTCCTCCTTTACTCTTCTTACCATCCTCCTCAAATTTTATTTGTACATTGCATGCTCTTGTTTTCTGTATTTTCTTCCTTCACCCAGCTTTACATTTCTCTCTTATTTATTTCTTTCATTAATTTCAATTTGGTGTGTTGGAGCAGATCATCTATCGTACATTATGTCTTAAAGAGATAGAGAAGTATTATTGAGGAATAAGTAGCTTTCTATTTCTTATACTTTTCAGGAAAAAAAATTGCAAATGCAGGAGTAAATGGAAATATAGATAGTGTAACATCTGGCTAATGTGCACAGTTAAATCCTGTCTTTGATCACAGTGCTAAATATGTGTGTTCTTTCTTGCTTCATATTTCTTCTTAAGTGATTGCCATTTACTTTCTTATTGAGAAATGTCAATTTAGGTTGTTTTATTTTTAAATAAATCCATAAACTAAAAAATATTAAAGACATTTCACTTACCTTTTATGGCAGCTTTCATTCACTTTTAAATATTAAAAGTGACAATCAAACCATGTTATTACATGGATACAATTCAGGATAATTATAATTCCCAAATTTGGGCAGCCAAATCTGCAATAAGACCCTTGGTGCCTTGTCCAAAGGTATGTTTAGGTCTTACACATACAGCTAAAATAGAAGCCCCAAGCACAACGTGTCTCAGAGTTGGGTACAGTCAATACAGGTCATACGTGCACCCCTGCTGTAGAAGTGTGAGCTGGCTGTACTGACCCTCAACAGGAGCACACTGAGAACACCAGCACAGAGACACAGAAAGAATCACAATAAATGATCCTACCAATTCTTTTAGTTACCTTGTAGATTTAGGATCCCTTCACCACTTTTCTGCAGAAAGGTCTCTTTGCATTTTTCTGATATTCGAAAATCTCAGCTTGCCTGTTCCCAGAGTCTTGGGCATGAATTGTCTAATTTTTTTCAATTTGGTGCCTGACCAAAGAGGAATGGCCAACCCTCTTCTAAAGGGTTTCTAAGTGGTCCTCACAGTAAGGAACTATGAGTGGGATTTTCGTTGAATCTGACTAATATTTGGCCTTCCATAAGGATTGCTTTGGAAAGCAAAATGAGGCATTTTTTTATCCTGAGGTCTCTGAGGAAAAAGATCAGCTGAGTTATTACTTACCATCATATAATAAGCCTGTCTAAAGGCCAGCACAAGATGCATTAGGTCTCTAAATACTTTATATCCCACTGCTCTGCCACAAATGAAACTAAACCCAGCAGATTTCCCATTTTAATTCCTGGAAGCTCTGCAGCGTCAGAGTTTCATAGGAGATGCCCTTCATCCCTTCATAAAAATAATGGTCTTTATTGTATTACCTATATCTTGTTGCCTTATCCTTGCTCCTTGGTTTTTGTTTCAGTATTAAGAGACACTATTTCTCATAGCAGAACAAGTGAAAAGCCCAGAATAAAGGTTGTTAAAAGATACTAACAGGTTTCTGATTTCTAGCACATAGGATTTACTATTAGTCAGCTATAACAGATTGAGTACACTAAGGAAAACACAGTCACTAGTCATCATGTTTCCTCTGGGAAAGCCCTGAGACCTTTTTTCAAGGAGGTTGATTGTATTCCTAGCATTACCTTTTGTATAAAGCAGTTCCTTTCTATAAATTTTTGATAGATGAATACTTGCTGCTAATTTATAGTGTGTTACCCCATTTACTCCTTTTGTATCTTTAACGTCTTACACACATGAATTTTCATATTGAACTATTCTTGCCTTCATACTGGATAGATTTAGGGCAGAAAATGTTTTCAGGGGCTACATGTCAGAAAATGTAATAAATTATTGCAAAGTCAGTAATTTATTCTCCCACTGAACAAAAGAAATCTGCAGAATAACATCCCAAACCATAGATTTTAAATGTTGTGTTCCAAAGAATCTTCATCCCAACAAATCACAGACCACAGTTAGTACTTAGAATACCTTTGGTTCAAATGAGAGAAGCAAGAACAAACATCTTATTTAAACAGATTTTTAAAAATTCCTATATGATGCAGTCCTGGCACTTCAAAACAAGAACATTTCAGAATTTGGACTGCCCAATCTACCAGCTTCATGTCTAACTGGCAGTTTTGCTCTAATAGTCTGTTTGGAATTAATAATTATGCTGCAAATACAGGTTTTTCTTTGGGTTGTTGTTCTGTTACATGGTCTTGCTCTGCAGGAGAAATGCAGGATCAGCAAAGCTTATCCATTGATTTCTTTGACGACAGATTGCTAAAAATGATAGATTTTTAATGGTATGCCAGAAAGTGTATGAAACTGAATGGCTGTGAGGTAGCAACTGTCAAAAAACTGCTCCAAGTACTGCAAATAGAAAATATATATTATAGTTCACTTCTGTCACTGACAGCCAATTCCGATGATGTACATTTTACATTAGGAAATTCTTCCTTTTTCTATATAAATGAGGTCAGATAACCATTCAGAGGACTGTTTTGGGTTTTTTTAAATTTGTGAGTTGCATATTTTAAGGAAGCTAGTGGAAACTTTTTTTTTTCATAAAACTATAGCAATTTTTAAAAAATATGCAGATTTATAAGGGAATTTGGTTTGTATTATGAAGAGAGTAAAACATAGACCACTATATCAAGGAAAAAGTGGAAATTAGTTTTTGCAAACAGATTAATTTGTGTATTTAATACATGAAATGTCACAAAGTTCTTTGGTTTGTTATAAATAAAACAGCAGAGTAGCTACAGACACGCTGCAGCATTTTTTTTATCATTTTGAGTCAAAAAATAAAATGACAGATGCAATACATGCTGGTCAACAATAAAGATTTCCCTCAGACATGAAAAACTGCACCAGCTGTCTCTTTATTCCAATTTTACACGTAGTTTCCATGCTATCATAGAACTGCCAGGCAACAGTCCAACACATGCCATGCTGGAACTGATTTACCTATCAGGTTATGTGGCTCATGCCATTTGCACAAAGAGGCAACAGACATGTTTCTCCACAATACACTGAAAAACACTCCACTTTCTGAAGCACCAGAAATCAGGTTGTCATGCCTCTAAAAGTCTTTGCCACAAACATAAAGGAGTGGGGGTGGTAGAGGGGGACTGATGTCTGACACTGTTCCCACTACCCCCCTTACCTGCCTCTCCTCACTGTCAGTGCACCGTCTCTGGAATGCGAGAACTGCTTCCCAGGCAAGGTAATACTGAAGCAGAGTGTGGAGGTGACTGTCTCTTTTAGATGAACTCCGGGATTTGTCTATAGTAAGGATTTCAATATAGTGCCAATTAACAGCTAATTTACAGCCTTGATACAAGCACATAGAATTCCTGTAAACTATATTCTGTACTAATACAGTTTATCTCAACTTAGAAAAGAGATAACATTTTTCTGCGTCCATTGCAGATGACAGCAATTTTATCTATTCAGTAAAGGGCGTAAGTAGTATCATTCATGTGCTGGTAGCTTAAATACAGACACTTCAAGAAGAATCTAACATGATCTGCCAGTGCATCTTTGAGCCATTCTTTTACAACTTTCAGGAACTAATCATCTTGATACAAGAACTGATCCGCAGCACACTTTATGTCTGAAGTGAATGTCTTCTCCACTGAATCTGCCATAACAAGGAAATAGGATGTTGCAACCATTGTTTGATTATCCCCACAGCAGTACAGGAGATTTAGTCACATTAGAGCTGTTAAAATGAATGCAGCTAAGTGGCTTGTACTGCTTTAGAAAGCTCTATCAGAAGCAAATTAGCCATTGACCTCTTAGGGCATATGTAATCTCTTCAAAGCTGTCTTCTCTCAGGTAGTTCAGCTGCTCTGTGAAGAGGCCTGCTTCTCACTACAGCTGCTAAGTGTTGAATTTAAAGAGTAAATACAGTTTTCAGAGGCTTTAATTAAAAATATTTCAGAAGTGTGAGGGTGCATTTGAAACCTAACAAGCAAGATTTTAATCTCCTCACCTACAGTAATCACTTCACAGCACGGGTGCTAATGAAGGCAGCAAGGATGGGAGATACACTCATGACCCAACTGAAATCAAAGAAAAATACAAAATATTTTCTCTTAAACAAGGCTTGCCCAGCAATGACAACAAGCAAGTAACCAAAGGTTACTCTGGTTATCTTGACATGTGTCAAAGATATTCAGAGTCAATAACGTGCTTAATAACAACCTTGTAAACTTTCCTTGCTGTGTTGAGATTGATTTCAGGTTGTGCTGCTACAAAGGGCTTTGCCAAAGAAAAATCTGGAGGCCCCAATGTCATAGGTTAGCAAGCATAGTCCCGGAAGGGACGTCCTTGCTAAGGGGTGCTTACAGTTTCCTCTGGGAACTGATAGAACCTATCAGCTGGCCAGTTTGAATATGGACAATTCTCTAAGCCACTTAAAGTTGTGATCACCTCTGTGATCCACATTTAAGAATAGGCAAACTCCCCCTCCAAGCTCTCTCTCGTTTCCGGCACTGGGACAGGTGGCTTCAGGGCCCGAGTGGGGGCCAGTGGGCCCGGCCAGGCCCTGCCTGGGCCCGGCCGGGCCGGGCCACGG
>NW_008237226.1:8346863-8358698 GCF_000691975.1 Corvus brachyrhynchos | reverse complement strand
GTGGTATAATTTTTTTTTTTCTTCTTTTAGGTCTGTTAATAAACTTCTTTATATTCTTTCAAGTTTGGTGCCTGTTTTGCATTTCTCCTAATTCTTATCTCACAGCAGATAAACAGTAATGAGTATTTTGGACCAAACCACTACACTAAATTGGTGCTTCCGCCCGGGAACAAACCGAACCCGCGACACCCAAACATATCACTGGATTTGTCTGAGTACACAAGTCTCATTAGCAAAAGAAATCATGGGATGCTCTCACAGAACTGTATCTTTTCTGTTTAGTTTACCTGGATTCTTGATCAAAATTATCTAAGATGTTGCGACTTCTAATATTTGTCTTATCAGTTCATTCCAAGACCATGCAACAAAACTGTCTTAAAATACAATGTGTAAGCAGATGCTTTCAGTTCCACTGCATACCAATACATTTTCTGCAGTGCAACACAGAGAAGAAACTTGTGAGAAAAACACAAACATGCACACACACACAACATCTTGGCAGTCTGTGGCTGTCTTGGGACTTTTGGATTGAAATTCCTCCTCCATAAATCCACAACCATTGTTATATTTCCTGAAAAAGGAGAAGTTGCCATATTCTAACTCAAGGGGGCTATGTTTTAGAACATTCTTTCAGATCACCACCAGGACATCTGTCCTGAAAAGCAGACAACAACTCTTGAATCAAAAGGTATCAACTCAGAATAATCCTGTTTGATAGCATGTACATACATGTCTCTTAATCTAGACATGTATCAATTTTGATTGGCATCTGCACATTAGGAAAAGTAGGGACCACCAATCCATTGTGCCCTACTGGAGACCTCAGGAGATGCACAGATACAGAAGCTCATATACTCAAATAGGGCATGGCAAAGCACTTGAAAGCCAAGGCAAAATTGCTTTTTGATTAAGGTTCTAGGCAGCGCTATTTAAATATCACATATATTTAAAAGAAGTATTTGTTGTTGTAACAGAAAATCTTATGAGTATCATCGCTTCACCACTTGTACAGTACAAGTACCTTGCTGAAATAAAGTACTCATTAACATGTCAGAGGAATAGAGAAAATGTTTTGCTTAACCTTAAGCATAATCGATCCAAAAAACATGAACTCCTAGTTTTAACAGAGAGTTCAAACATGTTACAGAACCATAGAAGGGTTTGGATTGGAAGGGACCTTAAAGTCACCTAGATCCAAGTCCCCTGCAATGGGCAGGGACCCCTTCCATTAGACCAGGCTGCCCAGAGCCCCATCCAACCTGGCCTTGAACATTTCCAGGAAGGGGGCATCTCTGGGCATTATATGTGGAGCATTCCCATCTCCTTTGAAGTAATCCTTAACAGTAGGGGTTCTCTGGTAAACTCTATGGTAATCATAGACAAGAGCAAAACCAAGAATAAGAAATAATAAAATTCCAAACATAAAATCTTCAATGCTTTTCCTCTATAAGGGAGCAGTTCATCCTGTGACTTAACACTTCTATTTACAGAGAAGCCCCTTAGTAACCAAACTACTAAACAAATTGTCTCCAATGGCGGGTATCTTTAACACCATTAATTTAGTGAGGAAAAAAGCACCAACAAAACAGCAAAAAAAAAAATAACCAACAACATCTAACAGTATATAATTACCTTCCTGGTTGAATATGTTCAGCTCTGCATTTATTGATTCTCACATATAACAAGCTAAAGAATCACCAGTCTTTCCATATACGAAACATAAAACAGTCTGCACATACTGAGAAAGATCAATACAAAGACAGGTAAAAATGGCATCTCTGAAAGATCACCCAGAGAGCACAGATGATCTCTTCTGGTTCTATTTCATTATATATTCTTTAGGAGAAAACTTACAAATAAATTTAGTACTGGTTGGAGACATCCATTTCTTAATGAGAGTCTTCATGCTCATCAGTGACAGTAATACTATATGGTTATATATCATTATAGACTATTGAATAATTAATCATTATTACATGTGAAATATTCAATATATGGCTGACAAGTTAGGTCAGTACTAACACTATTTCATTACATACTAGATTTCAGTAACAAGTTTTATTGCAAGCAAGTTGAAATTACATTAGTATTTCATGTGACTCCATTTTTATCTCCGCAAGTCTTTCTATAGCACCAGATGATGCTAGGAAGAGTACTGGAGGCAACTAGCTGGCATCTTTACATCTGTATTTACTGAGATGAGGTTCTCCTAAAGCCAGCTGCTTTGTACTGCTTTGGTTCTTAATCGTAAAGTAAAACTCAGAATTGCAACAAAAAACTGTTTAGTTCACAAAGTTCATTTATCATCATAATTAGCCTGCAATGAAAAGTTAAGCTGATACAGCATTTTTTGTTGAAATTGCCAAATTCACTCATTGGAAGTAAAAGTCTTCTCAGGAGACCAACACTTCTCAGAAGAAAATATGCTGTTAACAGTTTTCAGAGAGTCTCTCTCCCTTAACCTAGTTTTTCATGAAGACACTTAAAAACTGCCAATCTCATCCTGGGTGGTGAAACAGGAAAAGTGTAGTCACAAAGTACTTTGTAGAATCAGGAACCACTTCCTGCCCAGCTCCTTTGATGCATTTTGAATACAGAAAATAAAAATTAAAAAAAATTAAAACAACCATTATCACATAGATCCATTTGCAACGTGAAGACAGAGCTAAGCAGGAGTACAGATATACCAACAATTATTACTTAAATGAGGATGGCACTGCAGAAGCAGATCTCCTAGTAATGTCCATTTCCTGAATTCTCTTTCGTGTTGCATGAATTGGATTTCTTTCTGAGAAAATAAGCTGGAAGATGCTTTCCAGGAGGGCATCCAGTATGCTCCATCCTCTACTGGACATTCAGTCTGAGGGACCAGGCTACAGCTACCCGAAATGAAACCGTAAATACTACACACTGCACAATCAGTTCCTCCCATCCAACTGCTTTGCTGTACAGGTCTACACGTGTTGCACCAACATGAATATAGACTGGACATAACTGAACGGTAGGACTTTTCTCCCAAAACCTGCAACTTCACAGCCCCTGAATACCTCTAGAAGCATTTTAACCAAGGAATCTACTCTGGGGGGCTTAATCTAAAGAGCAGCATTTAGTGGTATCCAAGGTCAAAAATCCCTATACACTTATGTAGCAGCACTAATGTGTTGATCCGATCCTCATGATCCTCATGATCAAATCCAGTTTATCCTCTGTTAAATTTGAATTCAAAGATGTGATACACAAACCACAACCTAGAAAAGTATGCCTAAAATTTCTTTTGGGGAACAAACTACCCACATGCATACAGTGCTTTAAGTCGCTTTTCTTTCCTTATTCGATTAAATCATAGCAAACAGAATTAAGGAAGAACTGGTAGTACAGATAATGTGTTTCTTCCCTGCTCTTGACACATTATCCTGATGGAAAAACTCCTACCAGTATGGGGTGCATCTGTTAATGAAAAAACACTGCAGCTGCTCCTTTTTAAAATAGTAAGGTTTTCTTAGATCATATTTGTGATTCAACAAATAGTATTCTAATCTTACAATTTATTCTACTCTTACAATTTTTCACATCCTCTTTCACATGTGCATATTTGTATAGTTTTATAAATATGTGTATTTACATATATGTTCATTTGAGATAATCTCATATATTGGAGCTAGAAATTGATGTATCTTTCAGGAGAGCACAACTTTGTAATCAAACCAGCAACCCCTGGGACAAAGCAGATCTCCAAGCTTATCACTTCAGGGTGTGAAATTTGTGCACTAACATAGGCAGAGGGCTTCCAGGCTTGAGACAGTCTACTCCTGTCCATTCATACATCCTAAAGCAACAATTTACAGAGGCATTGAAACCAACAAGTTTCAGCAAAATGTTGCTCTGGCTCCCACAGGCTGTAAGTACACTCAGGAGAATCTCAGTGCACTGAAGAGTTGAAATGCAAGATGACACTCAAGAAACTCTACAAACTTTGTGCAATCGCTAAAGATGTATCTTTTTATAATTAGAATAATAGAACAGCTTGGGTTGGAAGGGACCCTTAAAGGTCATTCAGTCCTACCCCTCTACTTTGAGCAGAGACATACATCTTCAGTAAATCAGGTACTTTAGGGTCCCATCTAGCTTGACCTTGAATGTTTCCAGGGATGGGACATCTACCACCTCTCTGGGTAATCTGTTTCTGTTACAGTATTACATGTAACAAAAGCCATATTAGGTAGAACTGAATAAAATATGTTCTGAGATTCACAGCCCCATTCTGAAAAAAAAAAGGTGGTTTTTTTGGTTTGATTTTAGAAATCAGATCTGAATTTTAAATAAATCATATCCTCTTAGAGCGAAGAGTTGGTAAATTGAATCTCCCACTTACCCACAGAGCACAGAAAATTAATAATGTACATTTCCATCACTATTTTGCCAACGTATTTTCTTTTGGGATGGCAAAACATCTCTCAGAAACTAATGGATCATGTAACCTTCAGGCTGGTAACTTCATATTTCAAAAGATCAAAGCAAATAAAAAATAATAAGCTATCACACACTTTGTTTTCCTCATTTTGCCCTCTCAGTTATGCACCGAGGCCCAGCTGCCTGGGCATTTACTGAATCCCAGAGCCAAATTCAAACAAACCTGATCTCAAAATAATTTTAAGCAGTATTTTCATCTGTAGTCCAAGGCAGTTGACACCATGTTATGTTGCTGTAAGGATGTCTGGGTATGTGGGACACAAGGAAGGGCTTGTGAGTGCTGTGATACCTTCTTGAGGAAAACTCTGTCATAAACTCAGCATCGAAGCTTCATTTTGCTTCATTGAGCATGTTTGAAACTTGGAAATCTGGGCCAACAAAACTATTTGTGAATGAAATAACATCCTTGTAGAAAATTCATTGTGCTCTAGCACTTTTTCTACATTTTAGCTGGAACACTGTTCTTAGGAATTCTTTACTTACGGGTCCTTAAAGAAATACTGTACACTATATCAAATAATTTGCTGTCAGTGTGATGTCTGTGCAGACAACACACACCAGGGCCATGCATGAACTAGGCGTTTCTTGCCTCTTGGTCTCAAGTGTAAAAAAGGACTGTGTGATAAAGACATGGGGACTAGGGATTTTACTCAAAAGTTTCTTCACTTTACCTAGATAAAACTCTTAATAGCCCTAAAGAAATGCAATTTCTGGGCTTGAGTCTCTGGTATTGGTTAGAAGCAGTTGGAGTGTCTATAAGACATAGAATTACATCAGCTGCTAAAGCATTTCAAAGATCCTTTTAAAGGGACATGTATTAAAGGTCTGTGTAGACAGAGATATTTTGGCCCAGATGTTGTACTCCAAGTGAAGTTGTACTGTTTCAAGCAGTATTAACAATAATGGCTTCACATCCTGAAACTGAGGCAGTGATGACACATTTACTACCTGATTATTTTTATAAGGTCAAGTAGTTTCACTAAGTAACCATCAAGTTGTGTCTTTCACGATGTACAAAATGAGCTATTAGTATTTCTTCCCTACATTGGGCCATAATCTTCTTCATTTCCAACCTAGAAAGGCATCCAAATTTATTTGGACCTATCCTTCAGCAGCAGCATGATAGAAAGTTATTTTTTAAAATAACTTTCATATTTCTATGAAGAATAAAGACTCTTTAAAGTTCAGCATAGGAATAATGGCCATGGTATTCAAGGCTCAAAGGGAAAGCAATTTTACTTTATTAGTTTGATGAGTAATGCATACCAAAATTAATGGTGCCATCTAAAGTTCAGCTCACTCAATCTGTACCAATTTGCTTGGCAAACACTTGTTCTGTGGACAAATAGCACCAGGTCTTGACCTTTATAAATTAGGGCAGTGGCACAATGGTTCTCTAGATTATTGCCTGCTGAATGATGTATTGGCATAATACACAGGTACAGGTAATGAAATTACAGTTAAATACACACAATTTCATGAGTACTAAGGCGTAAACAGAAGAGGGACCTGATTCACCAATGCCTGGCATTGTAAAGAGAGTAAACAAGGCAACGTTGTGGAAGCCCTCTAAAGTGCCTGAAGATCTTGAGTGAGTTTGGAGCCAAGGAAGGCTGGCTCTTCTGGAGGACATCAGGTGCTCTAGATTTGCATCTCCCAGACGTAAGCTGTGGCCTTAGAAAAGAAAATCTCCATCTAATGTGATTTTTTAAATTGGTGTTTCACCACTTTTAGATTTATTTTGAAAAGTAAATAAATAAAAATACCCTGTCATCTGCTACATTTGGTTTTATTTCTGAAATTATTTAAAGTTTCTGGTACATCTTCACAAGAAAATAAACCTTACTGGTGTCACAGATACTTCAAAATGCTCTTTAAGAGTTTCTTGCTTTCAAAGGAATAAAAAAAAAAAGTAGCTCTTAGGTGCTTATAACTCCTAAAAATAAATACTTGTACTACTTCTGATCAAGAAAATGAGCTGTTAAGGTTAAAATATTACTTTTGTTTAACTTATAAATGGTTCTAGTGAACCTCACTTTTGCTGGCAAAAAATAAAGTGGTGTAAACTACATATTCCACAGACATATTTATCCTTCTTCACTTAACATTGCAGTTTCAATAAGTCATCAGTATTTCAGGATATGCTATGGTCAGAAATAGTCAGCAAGTTGCCTTTAGGAAATAAATATTATTTTATCATCCCCCTTGCAATGTTTAAGACTTTTGCTGGGGGGGGTCTACCCATTAGAATCAGCACGACAACATATAGGCCAGAATGGTCTTGTTGGGTCGAATGATGATTGGCAAAATTTTGCCTGTTCAAAATCAAGAACAGTTTGCAGAACTAAACAGAATTTTTTTTGAAGATGGACATTTTTGGATAAGTCTTTTCTTTCATTTTCATGTTTCTGTCAAGATAGAATACCAGCAACCTCAGCGGGACACCAGCTCCTATGAGATTTGTATTTAATTTTCAAAACAGAACTTTGGATAGTTTACCTAAGCTGAAGATTACCATGACAAACATTGGGTTGCTTAGCTGAACAACAATACGTCATATATTTTGAGATGCCCTTCAAAGCAGAAAAGGATAAAGATGGGTAATCTCCTCCTGTCAATAGACAAGTTTTTTATGTGCTTGGCTTTCTTCCAAATATAGCATCCCAAAGAACTTCCCAAACAACAATTAATAATGATATATTTGGGTTTTTTCTACACTATTTTCATTAAAATTATGAAGTCGAGGGTTAACCAATGTGCATAGACACCATATTAATGGTGAAATGAATGCAGGGAAAAAAATCCAGCCTGGTCTGAAAGTGAACCTTATATGTAACACTGGGGGTTTTTTGGAGCAGAAGGTGAGAAAGATCCAAAGGGTTTTCTCTGTAGAGATGTTTTTGGAGACATTAATGAGAATAAATCTATTAAAGTTATGGTTGATTTTCGAGAAAGACATTGTGATATACAGGAATACTCACAGAAAAATAAAATAGTCCCTTTACTCATCAAATATAGAAAGGGAGGCATGTTAAAAAATAGAAGAAAGGAAGTAAAATATGTCCATTAGGATCAACATTATGCTGTTTATTGATGCTTTTGCTGCTGTAAATACGTCCCCCCCATAAGGGAAGGCGAAATGCAGAAGTATGAGGTCATCCTTTGCAGTGTAACCACAGTGGTTACACTGAGGTAATCCTTTTCAGCTTAGAGCCCTGAAAGGTACAGTTCTTCTAACCTCTTCCCACCTTTCTCATCTCCTCCACTAATTTTCTATCAGCTCACCAGACAATCTTTGAGAACCAGGTTAAACTCCAGGGGAAAAAATCAGAATAAACAGAAAAAAAGAAAAGAAATAAACAAAACCACAAACACCAAGCAACAGAACATTTTGCTACTCTTTAACTGAGTTAAAGCAGACTAAAAAAGGATCTGAAAATCCTCAGGGAAGCAAACTAGTGAGACCAACAGAGCTGGGAATCAGGGAGAGGAACAGAAGGAACACCATGTAATGGGAAATAGATGGAAAAAAAAATAAGTTAAAACATCTAAGTAGCATATTCTCTGTTACATTTTTCATGGAAGAAGTGAAGGTACATCAGTTTTATGGTATTACTTCTAATGATGCATGATCAGGATGAAAGCATTCATAATGAGTAGAATCAGTATCATGATTTCTCCGAGGTTGGCTCCTCCCTTGCGGCTCAGCTAGCTTGTTGAAATAGCCATTACCTGTGTCTGGACAGAGTTTCACATGAGACTTGCTTATTTATAATTTGTAAAAGGCACGCATATAAACATGGTGATTTCTAATATTTTGGCCAGAAATCTGAGGTAACTGAAGTATTCAAAACACTTCCACATTAATCCAAATATCAGGAAATAGGAAGAGGAGACAATTAAAATATGATTGTATAACTTATGTTGAAATGCAGCATTTCATAGGGAACCTCTGGATAATGCACCCCTAGACATAAGATTATCTCTTCTACTACACAACAGAAATCAGACTGTGAAAGACAACACATCCTTTCAAATAGCTGAGCTATTCAGCAGCATCAGCATTTCCTGAAGAACTAAGGTGAAAACAAAGTATCATATATATTTTTAAGTAATTAATTACTTTTTCTTAAGGTTCAATTTTCATTTTCCTTCACTAGACCTAGTACTGTTACATGTGTAACATCCATGATGGTGTCCCTGAGTACAAGGCTGAAGCATTTATTTGCAGGATGACTCCACTCCAGCTCTAGAGGGAGATAATTTTTGTCTTCTTTATCATCATCTCCTTGCTACAAACTTTATTGTCTAGGCTGAAAAATGGGCCTTCAACACTAACAAGACTTCTACTCCCTTCAAAGGTTTCTGGGCTGGATCTTTGTGGAATTTAGATCTACGGACCAACTCAGATATGAGTAGCGCACCATGAGGAATTACCAAACCTCAAAATACCCTTCTCCACTGAGTGGTAGCATGACTACACCATACATTTCTGAAAAGAACACACCGAGCCTCTCAATTCCTTTACTCACAATGGTAAAACAACATTAATGGCCACATGCTGTAGATTGAGGTACTATTAACCTTCTCAGCTAGTAAATTTAAACCATTTTACTGCTATTCACCTAGAAGTGATTTGATCAAGAATATTAATGAAAAAATTAAATTTTAGTTGGAAAAAGGAAAAATACCTAAAAACTTAAAAAGTGAAACTTGCTTATTCTTGTCCATTGACTTCTACCAAATTCATTAGCATAGAGTCTTCATCTATCAACTTCACACCTTGAGACAAACACACTTCCAAACAGCAGTAGCAGGGTTTTGGTTCCTTTTTTTTTAATAGTTTTAATTAAGTTTTACATTTCAGTAATTCATCACAGAGTTGAAAAATGGTAACAACAAAATTATCCCAACCAGCCCCATAGAAGTGAGTTTCTTGTTAATCTCATAAAAGAAACGCTAAAAGTAATTTTCTTCCATTTGAGTGATCTTTTCACTTGTAGTTTTACCACTACTGCAAATTAACTTTCTCTGAACACAGAAAAACAAAATCACTGTATAATTGTTTCAGCCAAAGAAAATAAACAAATTATAAATATATCCCTGACACAAACAGGCCCAGGACCCTGCATTTGAGGAAATATTCAGTCAAATATTTGCTACTGATACAGCCTCTGATTCCTTATGAGATTATCTTTGGAGCATTTAGTGAAAAGGCCCAGAGCTAATTGCTGATCTCAGTTTCAGGAAATTACCAAGGTTACTCCCTTTATGAGCATAGATACAGCTGCTCTTCCCCTCCTACAGGAGGAAGTTTTCCATGTCATTAAGACATTTTCTGCAGACACTCAGCTCATGCCTTGAGCAAGATAAACATCTCCAAGACATATATATTTCAAAGATCATGACATCCTTAGGATCTCCTTTTTGATTTTATCTGCTACAATCATTTGGTATACTGTTTGGGGCTAACTATTGGTATAATCTGGATGGGAAGTTTGAAAAATGAAGGGCAAGGAAAAACCTTCAAATGAACGGTTTGATTTTTGAACACAGCACTCCAAACATTATTTGTCAAAGATAAATTCAAAATTACATTCAATATTAAACAGAATTTCCTGTGAACAGTTTGAATGTGCTTGTGTTTAAATGAAAATACCTCAAGAATAAAAACTGAAATTAATTACAGAAAAATGGGAATGTCAGATATTGACACTTTCAGATGCAGTTTTTCATTAGGGTACCAGTTCCTGAGATTAGATTATATGCAAGCTTTTTTTGTTTCTAAGAGATACACACTTGGTTACTTGATTGCAAAGAAAAGAGGTAGAATTTGAACTAATAAAGGTTCAGAAATTAGAAGGCATGTAAGAAATCTGAAACTGAAAATAACAACAAAAAAAAATTAAAATACAGAAAAAAGACAGCTTCACCCTTGACAACTACCTCAAGATTTTTTTAATACGTAGCATTACTGATAATGAAGATGGCCATATGCCTTTCCTATCACATAAAAAACAAGTAAGGTTATGGCTATGTCTGCATAGAAGACTGCATAAAATACAGAAAGTGTAATAGCACCAATAGCACATAGAATAGCCTGGAAGAGAAATTTCTGAATTAATAGCAGGTCTCACTAGAGATTATTGCTGAAAAGCCTATAAAATTACTTTCTAGGAATGATAAAATAGTTGGGTACAAAATGCACAGTGAGGAAATAACATGGGGGTCAGTGATAACAATCAGTTTCTGCAGTCTCTCCCACTCATGCAACACATGACAATGAGCTGCATCTGCACAGAACCCTAAGAAAACTCTCAGATATTTGCATGGTCCTATCCTAGATGCAGAAATATAAATATACACTGAGGAGAAAAAAAAAACCTGCCTAAAGCAAGATTAAACTGAAATGATCTCACAGTGAAAGATAGCAGTGGACCACTCTGTAATTTACCATCTCCTGTCATGATAATTTATTTCATTTTCTATTGCATGCCTTTAGAAACATTTGCATTATCAGATTTTGCCAAATTTTATCATTTGCTATTTAGGAGCCAGACAGTTGTGCCAAAAAAGAATGGTCTGTAATAATGGTCATGCTGTACTGATCAGCACAAGCAATGTCACTGACCTGGCCAATAGCTCCAAAAGAGTTATTGGTCCAAATTCTCCCAGAGAAATGTAATAAATGGCAGTGTTAATCCCTTTGAGATATTTTGTGGAATTTTAACTCTATTTATTCTCAAGCATTTCATTTTCAGAGTACTTACACTTTCTTATTTATTACAGTAATCAACCTATTGAACCAAAGTATTTGGGATTAAGTAAATTATTCCAAACAGTTATTCAGATAGAACATATTTTATTTCCACCATGTCCAGGCTATACCTTATCTCCTCATCTGATTATACTGACATTTCAATATAGAAAGCCTGGTTCTTAGCCTCAGTTTCTTGTTGTGGTTATACTCAAGTGAACGATGCTACAGCACACCATTCCCTGTGACCAGACTACACTGCTACCCCCACCCCTTCCCAAACACATCCAGTCACAGTCAGAACAGACATCCTGGACCACCAGCAAATAGCAGATTTGTGGGGATTATACAACCCAACTACTTGTTGAAATGGCAGTCATTTATTAGAGCATTATATTAGAGCATTTCTTTCACTGAATATGGATGCTCCACCTACAGCTTGTAAATGCTTGCACTAAGGCCTCCTTACATTAGAATTTTGCTTGAACCCCGTAAAGACCACTTTCAAAATGCAGATTACAGAGGTTTCATCAAGATACAGATCACAGCTGATAGCATCCTGTCTTCTATGCCCAACATTTGAGTAAACCAGGACACCACAGGGAAAG
>NW_008237226.1:8331911-8346750 GCF_000691975.1 Corvus brachyrhynchos | reverse complement strand
AAAGAGTTTAAGTAGATTGATTGAAACAGATAAGAAATAACTACAAGACTCAGCTGAACTGCTAAGACTCTGAAAACATTATTCAAAATGGTAAAAATAGGCCTTGCTCTTCTCTTACACAGCTGGAGTTACTACACTGGAGTTACCCTGATTTACAAAGAAGTTTTACAACACTAAAACTGATGCCAGTTAGATCAGAATCTGGCCAAATGCCTACAAACGGAGTAGCTTCAGATGCTGGCTTAAACTGAAATGGCAGATGTACCATCACATGGCAATCAGGAAATTTGTTCTGCTTTCTTTCCCAAATTGCTACTGACCCCAGCCATATCCTTATGTCAATAAGGAAGTGTGAAAACAGGAATCTGTGGAAAGAGTAGACTATTAAACAGCTTAGAAATGTGGCTTTTAAACTGTAGTTTTTTCAGCAAGACTTATATCTAGTAGACTTGCTGCAATACTATTTTTATGTCGCTATAAGCAGTTACTAAAAATTTTGAGCTTTTTCCACTGGCAGCTTCCTCTGCCTTTTATTTTAATCATACAAAAATGAAATAAAAATCTTTTCAGACACAAAAGAAGGCTGAATGCACTGTAAATAACTGACCCATTTCAGGCTTTCTCTTTCCATTGTGCCTAATTCCATCTTCCAGAATAAAAGGAGAAAAGATTGACTAATCAGAGAAGCTTTTACAGTAACAATGGACTTTTTTGACAGTTGCCATGTATTGATGCTTTTGTAACAGCAGGGGCTTGGGCCATCAGCAAAAGTACCTTGCCGCTCTCCCAGATGATCTAACTCATTGACCCCACTGGGGGAAGAACTACAGCAAAGCACAGTACAACCTGTCAAAAAGTGGCCCTTTCTTAGTAAGAGCAAATGCACAAGTCAGTCAAAGGAAGGGTTTATAAATCTTGAGACCACAGAACCACTTTACCAGTGATTTTGTTTTACAACTCGAAGAATTTCAATACATACATTCATTTACATTCAGTATATACACCTAATACCAGAAACCTGCAGCTTGCCTTAGGTTTCTCTGTGTGGTGGCTAATCTTGCCTTTTCAAGGCTTATTTTTTGGGCAACAAAACACATCCACAATAGTCATTTTGACAAAATAGTTTTATCTGCCCCAGGTTCTTTCATCTGCAGAAACTATGGTAGTCAGCAATTTTGTCCTTAAATATCCCTAATATTCCCATTTCCAGAAATCTTTGTTTTCTATAGCAAAGAAAAGTCTTGACTTGTCCAAGGTCGTTACTGGCCTGCAAATAACCTACGCATACTGGAAATTTTAAAGCGTTGTTTGTACCACAAAGACAAGACACCTTGAAGTAGAGGCATGACCAGGTCTTAACCAAAATAGATAAATCAAATAAATGAGGTTAGCTGCACCTTTGCATGCTTCATGAAGAAACAGTCCTAATGGCTCCATCTTGAGCTTCTACTATGGCTTGAAGGGCAGATACAGACGACAACACAGTCAAACTGTTGTGAGCAGTGGTAAGCAAGCTAAACATGGACCAGAGCCACACACTGAGCATTCACACAGACGCACACACAAAACTCACCTCCAAAAGAGACTACAATGAAAAAATCTAGGAGGGCCATGCAGCACTGGGACAGGTTACCCAGGGTACTCAGAGGAGCTCCAGCACTGGCAGTTTCCAAAATTGGAACAAGTGGTAGCAATAATCCTACTTTAAGGAAAAGGCTAGGCTTCAAGCCAACCCTTGTAGCCACTCTTGCCATGATTTTGGGAAAATAGTGGGCTAGGTAGCCTGTCTTAGAGATGTCTAAAAAGCTTTATTAACCTTTTGTCAGAGCCAGGCAAAGCAAGGAGGGGCAGGACACCCCTATGCTGGAGGCAGCCCCTCTGCCAGGCCAGGGAAAAGGAGACTCCAGGGAAGTGTCTTGTAACACTAGGTCACAAGAGCATAATAAGAGAGGGGTGTCATTACTGGGGCGAAGTAAAAGTGACAGGTAGAAGGAATTAGATTAGTAAAATGATGAGAATAATGATTTTTCCAGGTCTACTTGAAAAAAAGAGTGAAACAGACAAACCTGTTACAGGAGTGAAGCACACTGACCAGTATAAAAACTGTGGTACAAAATGGGCTCTAGGATGGAAGCTTTGGTTAATACCATCTGAGGAATGTGCTGGCTAGATCAGCTACTTGTGACAACTTCTTTTCCAGAGTTATGGCTTAAATAGACAAAGAATTTCCCAAAACAAATAGGTAAAGAATTCTTTATTTGGCTTAATACCACCACTGTAGTAGATATGAGTCACATTCAGAGACATGTTTTACACTTTTAATATTGTAGGTTATAAGCTATATTTATGAAAGAAAAAAATAGAACATCCTTTACTCGTTTAACCTGTTCTTTCATAAGACCTGTTTCAGATAATAAAATTAATGATAGATACCTAAAAGAATAATTTTCTTTGGATAGCCAAGGTTTCTTGGAATAAACCCTTTGTCCCTGTCTGGCTGTATATCATGCAGATATCATGCTTATGCTGAAATATCAGTAGCTAATTTCCTTCATTGTTAAGCCCAGATCCTCTTCTTTTGTTCAATCAATTACACTATATCACCCAGGCTGATTGATCTAACACAAGTGTGACAGGACCTTTGAGACACAGTCTAGCATCAAGTGATCTTCTGATGACACGAAGTGGTCACATCAGTCAGTGTAGCTGTGATTTAAGAGTGAATGCTCCATTAGGCTCTCCCCCTATTTCCTAATCATTTCTTCCAGACACACTGGCAACTGCCCTGCAGTGGACAGGGAGAGAAAAAACACCCTCTGGGACAATTGTGCTGGAAAATGTGAGAGCTCTCCCTCAGCTTCAGTGATTGTAAACAAGAGATAGAGAGGCGTCACTCCATCAAAATTAGACTGCTGTAAGGAACAGTGGAGTTGGATCCAAGCCAGGGTGCTTTACAGTCAATAGCACAAGCTGATTTTTTTGTCTAATACAACTGTTACTAGTCTGTCACATATTAATTCTTTTTATTTAAGCAATTACTTAAGTATTTCAGAAATTGTTTAAGAAATTAAGAATAATCAGAGGCCCATCCTGAGAGAACAGGATGTACTGTGTTAAACTTCCTGCGCGCAGGGAACAGGAAAGAAGAAAAAAGATAATGTCCAGCGAATTGTTTATGTCCTAGTCTTTGGCAGCTATGCCAATAAAAGCACTGAATGATGATTCTGAAAGGACCAAAACAAGAGAAATTACATGTTCAGCAGTTCTTGTTATTTGAAATCCAGTAGTCTGTTTTATTTGCTTTTCAGCTTTACTTTGGTGTGGCCTTTCAAAAGGAAATAATCCTCTGAACAAAATATCTGGCTGAGAGACAAAAGGGCTGCCAAGTCTGATCCACAGGTGATGAGTACTTGGCCAGCAACCAAACTTAGGCTAAATTAAATACAATTAAAACAGACAAAATTGTCCATCTGCTTGTACAGTTAGTATAGACAGTGTAAAAAGGTGATAATAATGACTAAAGAGTAAACCTTACACTACATGCTGAAGACCAAATGTCCAGCAAAAACTTCTGCTGTACAAAACAAGCCAAAGCAAAAAGCCTGTACAAAGGAACTCTAGCAAAATGCTAATACGAAGTGCATAATTTTTTCATGTTTGGCAGCAATAAAGAATAGACAAAATTTTCAGCTCCACTGTGAATGGCAGAATTTGATCCTCAAATCTAACACCTTTTCCATTTTAACTGTAGTAGCTAAAGGGATATTTAGAAAAATTTTAAAAGTATGAAGCAACCTGAAACTAGCATGTATACTGAAATAATGTGTGTGAGCATCTTTTGAGTCCTACACATGCAGTGTGCTTAAATTTTAGTTCATAAAAAGAAGTCATGTGTTGAGAAGGAGGGATATAAATAATAAAACACCATAACCACTTAAATTTTATATAACTGAGATTCATTGTCAAGAATCTAACACAGTCAAAACAATTTTTTTACCCTAGTTTTCAGCCAAATGTATACCAATGCATTCTTCAAATGACCCAATAGTATGGTAGCTGTGCTCTTTAAGAGCAAGTGGGACACCCAAATTTAATTCCTTGCTTTGACTCAAATCCGCAGATTTGACTCAAATCCCCTCTGTCTGCATTTTAGTCTACAGCTAAATCTCTTGGAGTTTTCCACTGCTCATAATTAATGCATGTGTCCCATGCTGCATGTTCATACTCTCTGGTATCCTTGCACCCATAACACACTGGTTTAGGAAATCAAAGCAAAAGACCATTCATTTCCTTGCCAGTGTTACGTGTCTTTGCTGGGTGAGATGCCTGAACAGATCCACAGTTAAGTGCTAGTGCTGGAACAAGGGAAGCAGCTGAGCACACAGCATACCAGGAATGAGCAGGGAAGCTGGATGGCCTCTTTGAACAACAGCGTGTGGTTCTACCTCCTTAGTGCTATCCTAAAACTGTATCTTTAGTTTCACAACTATTTCAAAAGAGAGTTGTGGGTTGATGCCAAAACCAGGTTGATGCCTTGCTCATTCCTTCCCTCCTGCCAGCATTCAGGCAGCCATGCAATGAGCTACATTTGAAAACTCATGCTGGGTTTGGTTATGATTGTCTCCTATTAAAAACATGTTTATAAAGAGAGAAAGAATGGAAATATTTTTTGGATATTCAGGAGTTTTCACGAAGTAATATTATTACTTTCTCTTTCAAAGAAGAGATGTACATTTTTAGCAAATGCTCAGTGCCTCATTAGTGAATAGCTTAAAGCACATTTTAAACACTTTTAGAAAAGCAATTTTTTGTGATTTAAAATATTTTAATAGCTTCTTTTCCTTCTGTTCTTAAAGAGAGGTACTAATTTGGGACTAAGTCAACACCATTGGATGAAAATATATTACCACCTCCAAGATGACCACTAATAGAGACTGGAGAATTTATCTTACCAAGTGTCCACAGATATCTTACATCACTCCTAATACCAATGAAAGTCCAAAACACCCAACTTTGTGTATTAGCAGGGCTCCTGCAACCTGAATCCAGGGGCAGAAGTAATGTGACAAAAAAACCAGTCACTGCCAAGACATTGGCTTTTGTCTCATGAAACAGTTAAACAGAGATGAATTAACCCCTCTAAGAAAGGACACCTTGGCTGGCATGTTTAGTCTGGTCTCCCATGGTCACTGAGCAAACTGCACAAGCTCTCTGCTTACTGAACTGAATACTGCCCTGGTCTGAATCATGCTCCAAAGTGCAGAGAGAGACAGATTCACTCTAACACTTCCAGACAAGCAGTACCATGCGTTTAGGCAATCCAGGCCTAAGTTCATTGAAACCAGCTCTAACTTACACATATTTTAGTTCCTGATCTTTATCAGTTCTTTCTCTAACACTCAAAAAGGAAGTAGGCAGAAGAAGAAAGTAAAGGGGAAGAACTAGACTTGTTCCTGAAGGAACCAGCCTAAACATAGTAGTGTTTCATTAGACAAGGACAACATTTTACACACATTTAGATAATTATCCCAAAACAGAGTAATAAAGACTGCCCACTGTGAATAGAAATTAATTTATATTGCACAGATGTTACTAATTTAACTAAAAAACATCTGAGAAAATAAGAGCTAGTATTTTTCTCTGTTTACATCCACAAGCTGTAGCTACTTGTTAGAGGTTAGGCAAGATTAGTTAAAGGAAAGTAGCAGGAAAACATAATGAGAAAACAGACTTTTAGGAAGTTAATGTTACTGGAAAATCCACCATCTGAGTGCAAAGTTTAAATATGCTTCCTCCCATGCCCAGCCTTAGTAGAGACAGATTAACTTCTTGGATCGTTTTTAAAGATTTGTACTGAACCTCTGGTAAATATTTCCGATGAGCCTTTCTACTTTATCAAGCGCTCTACCAAAACAAAAGGCATAACTTGTGACTCCACTAATCAACAGTGTGTGCTTTAAATGTACTTTTCCTGAAAAGGGGGTTGGGCCTAAGAACTTCACTAGTCACAAAGACCAAGCACAGAAAGCAATAAGTATATGGCGTGATTCGCTTTCTGAAAACCAGACAATTTATAATATTACCCATCCCTCAGGCTGGTTATTAATCCTCATCTTCGAGAAGAGTGAGATTCTTCTTAATTTTTGAGAAAAGTGAGGTTCTTATCTGCGGATATGCTCCAAGGCGGAGGAGGGTAAGGTTGGCTGGGTTTTTTCTAAATGTGCCTATCTTCATGCACACAACTATCTTACCAGTGGATTGAATGCATTCCCTTAACCTCCAAAGGTCTGGGTTTATACAAAGCTCCTGAACTCTGTCATTCCAACTCAATGCTGTTTATAACAGAGAAATTGCAGAGCAAACACACCAATCATACCCTTATCAGTCCCAGCCTCACAGCTCTGCATCACTCATTTTTATTGCTGAACAGTTTGGGCTTTTTTTTTCTTCTTTTTAAGCCATGCTAATTAACAGAATCCAATGAAATACATTGTACAATTTCTCCAGCAGAAACCCAAGGGCTACTATTTCAACTGGAAGGCAATTTTATAAGCAGAGTTATTATTGGCAGAGAGAGATTAGCTTGCCTCCAGTAGCACTGGAGTACTGATAGCCAGAGGTACACGCACAATGAACACACTGGCATGGTAGGAGAAACAAGCTAGGATTGCAAATAAAGCTGTGCTGCTTATGAGGAGCTGGAGGAATCCGAGCATGAGGAAATGCCAAATTAAGAAGCGTCTCAGCACTGCTCACTTTAGCTGTCTCAAAGGGCCAAGAACCTTTAAGTATCCCCATCAACAGCATTATGCTTACTTCAGGTCTTACCCAGAACTTTCTTCCCTCATACCTCAGGTCACAACCTTTTATATTTTGCCCAATGGCTAAAAGAGCAGGTGCTTGCATTTTACATAAAAATGCTGTTAAAAAACAAGTGTACTCGCAGTATCTTCTTGTGACAAATGTAGGCCTAGATGAGCTATAGACTGATCTCAATTGCCCACAAAATTAACACTACATATTAAGACAATAAAAATAATTCAATACTGGAATTAATCCAATATTTGAAACTTTCTTGATCTTTCTTCTCTACAGAGAGGAAGATGATTAACTGGAAAAAATGTTAACAGTAAAAATCGAATACAATAAAACTTTAATCACACACGAACTATGTCTTATATCCTCTCCATCAGAGACCTTGCAAGAACACAGCCAGTGAAGGACAAAAACAACATGCCAAGAAGGAAAAGCAGCAGGTGTTTGCCTAAGAACTGTCCAATTTAGCACTACTTGATGAGATTATATCTCAAGTTATATTTCATTTCTATTTTGTGTTGAATTTGGGATCCTCAGAGTTATTAAATGCTGCTTGAAGCCTATTCTAAAATTGTAATCTGAAACGACAACTAGAAGGGAAGAGGAACATGAAGGAGAGTGGACTTTGACATTCTCCAGAGTGTATCCTTTGCTGATGGGAGTAGGCAAAACAGGACACATGTCTGGGTCCCTGCTCACTACTTGTGGCATCACTTCAAGGCTGCCTTGCTGGCAGTGCACAGACACCAGCCAGGCAGTGACCAGGAGCACTGCAGGAGCCACCCACACACTCTCCTGTACCCCCCACTAAGCCCAGAGGGGGCAAGGAGTGATATCTTCCACTTCCACATAGGCAAACACCCATCAGAGACCAACCCTCAGACACCTCTTCGGAAGTAATCACATCATGTTATGAAGCAGTTGATGGAAAGACAGAAACTGTTAGAGATTAAGATAGGACTTCTCTGTAGGCTTCAGGTGAAACCACACTGATGAAGGGAACTCCCTCCCCACCCTCCACAAGTTAATAGTGTCTCACCTCAAACACGTCAGCCAACAAAGCTTCATGTCAATCTAAATGCTTTCGTAACCCAGATCTGGCCAAAGCTTTACCCTGCTTTTACTTTTGCGATGGGAATTGGGGACAGCTAAATGGCCTGTGAACAATCTCAGACAAGCCTTTTCAGAGTGAGGGGGAAAATGGTTGTGCCAATTGACTGTGAAACCCCAAAGACTGCACTCATACAGCCATAACTTGAAAGCCCAGATAGTCTGTGCAGTTAGGCAAAAAGCAGGCTACTTAAAATTGCTGAATAAGGCCTAAATCCAAACTTGTGAAATGCACTTTCTTTTTCCCAAGTTATATGAATTCTGTGAACACACTTCTAATTGCTCACATCCATTTGCTATTTACAAAACTGGCCAAATACTACTTGAATACATAATTTAGGAAAATGTTAATGAGTTGTACAATTTTTAGAACTGCAGCTAAACAAATACAAGTCCCCAGTGGAAATGGAAGACATCCAGTTGATGTAAACTGGTTTAGCTCCCTTCAAACACTTGAAGCAGCAGTGACTTATCCAAGCCAGGAATCTTTGTAGAGTTCAGACTTATTTACAACCCTTCTGCTCTTTCTATCTTTTTCTTTTAGCTAGTCTTTTAATAATGACAAACAGGTTTCAGCTAGTAGATTTTCCACTGAATATTCAACACCAATTTTTTTTTTTTTATATTAGTTACTAAATGACCACAAGAGAGAAGCCTTTTTTTCTATTTCCCAATGGGATTGCTTTCAGGAATGGAACTTGAACAATTTTAGTCCAAGCACTTGTACAGGTAGATGTTTGTGCAAATACTTGCATGCTGAGGTTGTACTGACCAGAATTTTCACAACCAGTTTTATTGACAAAGCTTTATTACATAACAAATTCTACTGAAAACTAATCTGATCACTATGATTACTCATAGAACAAATTCAATTTACATGGAATATATTTGCTAATGCTTTCTGCAGTAACTACCAGATGCTATTTATAAGACAGGGGCTGAATTATAGACGGAAAAGAAATTAAACCCATTTAACAAGAGATAATAGGTGATCCTTCTATGATCCTCTCATTTTTTTCTGTTTAAAGCTGAAACTAAGCATTAGTCAGTTATTTTTGTCCTAGGGCATCATACAGTTATTACACAATACTGGACTGAGCAAGTCTAACATCTCAAAGCTGCAGAAAGATGAATGTCCTTCCTCCACATCTTCTTCCATTCATCTCCAGCTTCATGTTCCCTGCGTTGACATAAACACACCCATCCTTACAACAACCTGCTTCAACTCACTAGTCCAGTGAAAAAAAAAAAATTATAAAAAGCAAACCCAAATATGCATAAATTTTCAACAGCTTTTTGTTGAGGTAGTGAATTTAAGCACCAACTATTCTGGCAAGTCACAGAGCAAGGACAACGCAGAAGAAGAAGACATCCTTGAGGCTGGGTGCAGGAGACAGGTAGAAAAAAAGGGGAAGAAGTAAGGACAACCTTTTAGTGTCAGCAAATGAACTGGCTTCATGCCAATATCATCTTCCCCATCATATCAGACAGGAGTGCAGTCTTTTTGCTTATGCATACACCTGCAATGTAGTCACCCTAGCAAACACTAAATAGATGTTCACTTACAAGACATTTTCAGGAAATAAGCTTCTAAAATATTTAGAGACACCCATTCTCATCCAACAAAACCATTTTGTATGGTGTCCTGTTTGCGTGACAGGTAGAAAAGTGATTACTTTTGCTAGAGTAGAAATTACACTGGAAATAAGGTTACCTCTTTCAGTTAAAATTAGTTCTGCTTCAGTGTTTCTAGTGCCACTTTGATACAGAAGTACATGCAAGATCCATGTATATATCTGCATCCATAATGGAGGCACTACCTAGACTAGCCAAGTATTTTTCCCATCTCCCCACTTTCATAGCCAAGAGAAATATTTGTCAAAGCATCATTGGTTTGCCTGTTTTCAAGCAGAGCAGAACTAGACTCCCTTCACTCTGAGAGTCACATTTAGTCAAAATCATTCTGTTGCACCTGAAAAGCCTTTTGAAATAATTGTCAATGCTCGAATTGTCCAGAGGGCTCAAAGCTAAGGACCGGATTGAGTGCACCATGGAAGACTAGAAGATGCAATAACATATGACATTTTCTTTTCTTCTTGAATTTGTCCTATTGTTATGAAAATTGGTAGAAAAAACTCCTTAACACCAATATAGCATTAAGAATCAGGCATTATTTATTCAGCACTGGATGCACAGGAAATATCTCCTCCTATCAGGCATACCGAGTTCCTCGTCTTGGTTAATATGTAACAAGGTTTTGAGGAATAACCATTGTATTTTCCATAAGTTAGGCAAATTGTTCATCTGGTGACATTATGAAGCAGTAAATTGCCGGGAACAGAGGTAGCAGCCATCTGTATAAGCCCAGCACACGCTATTTCTATAGGAAGCAAATAGCCCAGAGGTGTCAAATGAGAGAAGAGGGATCAGTGAATCAAACGCTCAACAACCTAAAGTCTACATAGCCTTTTTCAGCCTTGCCATATGATATACCTCAGCTGAGACACAAATATTTCTGGCCTGGAGCAGTTTTGCATACAACAGCAGGGTCCGTGACCCAGCTGAAGCGTGGAGCCACCCACTCTGCTCCTCTCCCACCCTGTACTACAGCATTTCCTACCTCAACCCCCCAGCAAAACCACCTGTGAGGCCATGATATACATCAGGAGATGTTCAATGATCCACTACCATTTGCTCACAAAAGCATTTAACAACTTTCAGATGATTTCAGAAAATGTAAGTGCCTTGGAGGATCTATTTTTCAGAACAAAACAATCAGATTTCTGTTCAAATCTCTGAGTCATTATTTTTACAGCTGTAAAATGAGTAAAATATTTCAGGAGTAATTGGCCTTTCTTGTTCCTTCTGAAGTAGTCTTACTGATATGACAGTGCTTCCCACTGAGTGATGCCTTTTCCTGGTCTTAAAATCAAGAGTCAAACACGGTTAGAAGGGAAAAAGGGATTTTAACTTTGTATTTATTTTAAGGATCCTTAAGTGCACTACGTCCAGGTGGAATGCACCCCAATGCACACCGCAGTGCACACCTGCAAAAGATCGGGTATAACATTATAGGCTTTACTAATTAGCATATCTATCAAAGATTCCCCAATGAGAGGCTCAAGTGAGCCCCCCTCCCCAGGGAACCTCTCCCTGGATGGTTCTATCTTAGTATACAGAATGTGTTCTGGAGAGGGCCTTGGGGGTCTGGGGCACACTGATCCCTAGCTACGAGGCTTCTAAGATGTTTAGTCTCCTAGCTTGACAAACAAGTCTAAGAATGTAGGCTAAAAAACATTAAGGATACAGAAGTTATAAAAAGGTGTAAAAAGGGTATAAAAGAAAAGGCAAAAAATCATCATGGCATCACGAGCATCTATGCAATGAAATGCTAGACAGGTTTTCTTTCTCACATGGATTCTGATCTTCTGTGGAGCAGGGAGGAAGGGGACAAGGCAGTAATCTCCATTGTAGTCCCTGGGTATTATATCACTAGTTTGCTCCTAGCTGCATTAAAATAATCCCAAACAGTTCCAGCAAAACAGAGCTACAGTTGATCCTGAAAGTACCACAAAACTAATTCTTTACTGTCAAGAAGTTGTGGCTGCCCCATGCCTGGAATTGTTCAAGACCAGGTTGGATGGAGCTCTGAGCAACCTTGTCTAGTGAAATGTCTCCCTGTTAATGTCTGGGGGGGTTGGAACTGAATGATCTTTAAGGTCCCTTCCAACCCAGGCCATTCTGTGATTTTGTGATCACATCAGGGGCAATCTGTCCTTAAGCACTTCATAGTAATTCAGTGAAGTACTTTCTTACAACACAGTCCTTGGTTCTCCCTCCATGCAATGAGGAAGACAATTGTCTGCATTAATGCAAATTTTAGACTGGGCTTAAAATTCTTCTACCCTTAGGGGCTGCTCATTTTTTTCTTCAGTATTTTAACAGTGTGGGGAGGGGATGACTTGATGACAAAACATCTGACAGGTGCCAGGTGAGGAGCCTGGAAAAAAGTCAGCCTGGGTTCCTTGATTAAAGGGATGCGCCTCAGAACACAGAGCCTTGAAATTTGGGGGTTGGTATTACAGGATCTTTATGGTCAAACATTCAGTCTGTACGTGTTCATTGTGTTTTTCTAGAAGGCCTCATGCTGGAATTCATTTGATAAACAAACTGCCACTACTTATCAGGTTATTCTTGTCACTGATGTGACAAAATAATTCATGAAGGGATTTTAAACTGTATCTGATTTCCCTCCAGCTAGCTGTAGTCTCTGGCACTTAGGGAATAGCTGTATGGAATTACTTGAGGCAAAAAATAAATGTAGCTTAATAGCCTGAATATTATTTTTAAAAATCTCCACTTTATATTGAAGAGCATTTAAAAGTAGTCTGTCTGCAAAAATGTAGCATTTCTAGAGGGAATT
Source organism: Corvus brachyrhynchos (assembly GCF_000691975.1). NCBI lineage: Eukaryota > Metazoa > Chordata > Aves > Passeriformes > Corvidae > Corvus > Corvus brachyrhynchos. Next base: position 8,334,401 of record NW_008237226.1, on the reverse strand, counting down.
TGGAAAATATACAATTCTACTTGCATTTATCAAGGAACTAGGAAAATTGGAATTTTACTGGCTTAGAAGAGTCAGGTAAAACATATTAACAAAATAAGTATAAAGATTTAAAAACAACAGTCTGATTTCTGAAGTGAAAAATGTGAGAATGACTTACAGCATACTAAATTTATATTTGTTCAAATTAATCTAGATACACAGGTGTTGCCTTAATCTGAACAAATATTTCTAAAAGGTTTTTAGAGTTATTGCAATAAGTTACATAAAGAATTTTGGTGGAAAAAGTACTGAGCTTTAAACCAGACCATAACGCAACCCAGCCTCTCCATGACCTCACCAGGTGCAGAACCACTCTGGGCTGAGCCACCAAGCACCAGGCTCCCACCCCAGATGCACAAGGGTCTACAATTTCTCTGCATAAACTCCCAAAGCACCTGGCCCAGTAGGTAAACTCAGAGTGTGTTTATTTCTTTTTGACAGATTCAAGTTTCTCTTAAAAAAGAAAAAATAAATAAAATCACCTTATAGATGTCAGGTTGGGTGGCGTTTTGGAATCTGCTCTAGTGGAAGGTGTTCCTGCTCATGGCAGGAGGGTTGGAACTACATGACCTTTAAGGTACCTTGCGACCCCCATCTTTCAGTGATTCCACACTTTACTTAGGGAATTTGAGGTTAGGACTTGCATGCCAACAGACAATCAGAGGAGCTAACACCCACATAGATATTTCTTAGGAGAGTACTTTTCTAACAAGAGGAGCAAACTAATCCTGCAAATGGTCATCAGACACTCATGCAGAAGAAAGGAGGCTCCTGCCCAATATTTCTTTGTTCCTAAAAGAGTATATGAGTTTTATATGGTTTTCACAGTCATTCGCTAAAACAACTAAGCCATTTGTTTCCTAAATTTCAGGTCAAGATAAGGCAGAAGTGCATTTCTCTCTTGGATAATCAGAGGGGGAAGGGCAAGGGAACTGTAGCTCCCTTAAGCTCCTACGCTCTTATTCCCAGCCACAAGACGCAGCCATCATCATCCAACCCTTGTATAACAAAGTTTAATGGAAAGAAATTAAGACTTAAAACAGTGCCAAACATATCTGTAAGAACTGTCAGACCTGGAAATCCATCATGCACTGACCCTTGCAAGGCTGTTCAGCAATCCTTGATTGTAAGTGTTTCCAACAAGGCAGAATGAGTTTGCAGTTCTTACCCCTACATATGATATGTAAGGATACATACGATACTTATCAGGCATGAAGCTAACATTGCAATTGTTTCAATAGAATTACTTGAATTATTCAAACTTTCTTTTTCTCTTATTTGTGGGGGAAAAAAACGAAAATGGAGACAGTATCTTTTTTCCTTCCATTGTTAATATTTTATGCTAGCAAACTTAAATATTTATGTATGTTGGGAAAAGTTATTTTCTGTCAAAATGGTCTCCCTTCAGAAGAGCAGCCTAAGTCTTTTTTTTAATTACTTCTACAACAAATGACTGAATGTTTCCTTTTTACTGCAAAACTTGCTCTTGGACCTTATTTCCACTATAAGACCATAGAGTTGAGAATATCACCTAAGACATTTGTCAGACCTTCAATTCAAGGAGGTTTTCTAGGGATACAATTCTGATTGCTCCTTTTTTTTTTTAACCATGAAATCAATTTAGTCGGGTTTTGATGCAAAATTAAGTACTAATCAAAAGAACTGGACCATTAAAACAGAGAGGTACAAAAACAGTGTCACTGGTTTTTTTTAGTCTTGACCACAGAAACTCTTTCGTTACAATGAATGCAAACCAAAGATTTTTCGGTAATGGTAAATAAGTGTCTCAAACACATATCCCAGTTTTGAACATGTATTTTGCCAGATAGCACCAACCCATGCTGCTCTGGTATGACTCTAATAGTCTAACCATGCTACTCAGGACAGCTGAGTGGATTACTCAAGAAGGTAAGGCCTCCCTTGAGGCCTTGAAGGAAAGCAAATCCAAATTAAAGGAGTTCAGCAGAATTAAGGTTGTAGGATACTAGACTGTACCTTAATACCTCTTACCCTGAGTAGACATGTAGTAGTTTTCCTCAGTATTACATGTTGGAGAGTTTTAAGTAGTTCAGCACTGGTGATTTGAGACAACTGCCTGCTCCACAGCCCCGGTATTTGCAGCCTTCTGAGACATCCAGAGATGCCACGAGCAAACACTATCTGGCCCTTGCTGTCATAGTTAAATTATATGGGTCCTGCAAACCCTATTAATTCTACACCTCTGCAGGAAGGTTACCTTCCCCAAGCAGCACTAGCAGTCAGGAACGTGTGCCTGCACCACAGGCATGATGCCACGTGGTCTGACAGAGCACAGCTCCAGCTTCCTTTCTTAGGCAGGTGTAGCTGGGCAGGTGTAGCTGGGCCAGCTACTGGGAGTATCTCCCATTGTCCCACACTACCCTCTACAGTGGCTGGGCGTTTTCTCCCGGGGCGGCCCCCGGGGGGGGGGAG
>NW_008237226.1:8296392-8331560 GCF_000691975.1 Corvus brachyrhynchos | reverse complement strand
TGCTTTGTCACAGGGGCAGCCACAGGGGGTGGGAATCCACACCTCAGATGCCAGAGTCTGTAAATGTTCAGTGTAAAGTGTGACAGCTCCGAACCGACTAAGACTTCTGTCTAGCTCTCCCTCGCAACCTTTTTGTATGGGGACAGTTCAGACCCTGTTGGGTGTCAGCAGCCAAATCTCCCTGCAAACATGAGACAGAGCTATTACAAGTCTAAGATAATATTCCAGATTATGATTTGAGGTAGTTTTGGTGTGGTTACATTTTGCCTTTGCCAGCTCCAGTGTGGACACCAGAAATTCCTACAGAAGAGCAGAAGATACAAGTGCAAGAAGTAACTTCTTAAACTGCCACAGCACATTCTTCAAAGTCATCTGTGGCACCCTTTGTCTCCTATACATCAATCCTAGGCACACAATACATGATGTTTTGGATTGCATTCAAGAGAAGACAAGTTTAAATCTCAGTTGCTATAGCAGCAGAGAAATGGATTGCTTCTTTTCAGCTTGATTGTAAAAGCAGCACCAAGCACAATCCAGCATCATTAATACTACTTGAGTCTGAATTTTTCTCTTGCCATGCCATGACATCCCTAATATTTCGGGTTTGCACACACAAACAGCAAAGTTGTAACTACACCCTGCATAGGCTTGTCTGAGTCAGCTTGAAACCAGCTCAGGGCACTGTTGTTCTGATGCTTTAAGACAATGCTGCCGTGAGAAGTGGCAAGCCACCCCCCCTGCTCTCAATCCAAACTTATAACTACCCTTCATCCACATCAGAAAGCAATTCAACTCAGCAGGCGTCTGTGCAACTTTACTACTGGCTCAAGAAAAGGCATAGGACTAGCTCAAACTTTTCTTGGTGAGTCAGTGGACCTCTGGCATCCAGGGGCATTGACTTCTGTCAGTGTTAGCCAAGCAGGAAATCACACCAGCAAGCACCAGCAATGCTTCAGCTACAGCACCTCTCACGTGGAAACAGATAAAAGGTCTTCTGGAGTTAAAGATGCTTTATGTTGCAAAATCTTTACTTCTTAACTAGTATGTCTAGCTCAGGTGTACCTGGACAAGCTGCAGCCCTCTTCTGACTACAGTGTGAGAAAAGGCACGGTGACTAAATGGAGTTCAAACGCCAAAATGCAAGTTAGAGACACCATACCATCTATTGTATATTTTAAAGCAAACAAAAAGAACAAAAGACACAACAACCAAAAAACCACCAAAACCAAACCCCTGAAAAACAGTCCTTCTTGCAGAGTTCAGGGCAGGTACTGGTCAGCAGTAATTTTCATTCTCAAACATTGTTTTTGTTCTTTTTGTTTAGAGTATCTCAGCTTCTTCACAGGTCTTTTCATTATACTCTGGCATTTCATACAAAATTAGATGGACATATTTTGTCAGTGTCCCATTCAGTTTTTTCCAAGAATCAGGCAAGGACTGGAGATCAGAACAGACACTCCTCTTTGGTGAATCTGTTCCACATAACATGACGTTAATTACATTCCAGCCAACTTACGTTTTTTACCTTCAGTCACGGATAAACTCTCAAGTACTCTTACCTTCCCAGGTTTCTTTGCTGGTTTGTTTTTCAACAATCCTAAACAGTATGCCTGGAGGTAATAGCTGGATTGCAAATGCCATGGCATTTACCCTTCCTATCAAAGGACATATTAGTAAGCCTGTGAACAGCCTGTGAACATTTTAGTATCTCTTCAGACCTGATCTAGAACTCTAGTCACATAAGTACTGAACTCAAAATCAAAATTTTGTATATCCCATCCTGAATTATAAGGTATTTGTATTTGAGGGAGCCAGAGTCCCAAGAGCTTGGAAAGGAGTATTTGTACAGGCAAATTTCTTTCATTATTTTCTCCATAAGAGAAATCATCCTCTATTCAACCTCCACACAGAACCAAAAAAAAAACCCAAACAAAAAAACAAAACAAAATCAAAACAAACAAACAAACAACAAAATAAAAACAAACCCAAACTTTTTTGAATGCTGGAAAGGAAGGGGAAGGATCTGAGAGATGTAAGAGCTTCATTACTTCAGCTGCGTGAGTTAATGTTTGTGTATGGTAAGAGATGTTTTTTTATACGCATTTTATTTCAGAGTTCTCTCTCTATGAATTTTAATGTTTTGGGTTGTTTTTTTTTTAATTTTGCATTAGATGAATTCTAAAAGGTGGCTGTGGTGACGAGATGCAGAGGTCCAGACCTGAGTTGAAATTGTATCTGCACAAAACCTGATCTGAATGGAGCTACACAGGAACCTTTCTGAATCAAGTTCTTCATAAAAGAACAGTACTTACAAAACATCTATTCTAGTAACAGACCCTACCCTTTTAGGCACCATATTTTGCTTTAGGTGAACGAGTGATTAATTCCATTTAGTGATCCTTCAGCCATGAAGTATTCTTACCTGAAAGCTTGTTTTTATGCAGACATTTTCGTAGAATAGTCCTGTCAACTGCTTGAAAGTGCGTATCTTTAAAAATAAAGGTATAGGTAGGTCTGCACAACCTAGTGCATTAGCAGGTGAAATTTGACATAAGATGCCTGAGAGGTTTACCTTGTCTTTACCAAAAATTGCTGATAAATTCCCATTTTTGCTACAGGCTTTGCCAAGTGGGTAGTTTGGCAAGTCTGAACACATGAATCAGAATATAGAAAATCTTGGTATAAAGAAAGAGTGCCTGGGATTTGCAATTCCCACAGTGTCTCTTCTAATTGCATTTTTACCCCAACTGATTTGCCTGCAGTTAACAGTTCTGCCTCCCCTTTATTTGACACTAATTCCTCAAGAAGACATATTGTTGCAAAAATTGCTCTTGGCTGAAGGATAAAGACCTAAGTGATCTCAAAAAAGGGCAGGGAGAAGAATTCCTTCCTCTGGCTCTTTAGGAGTGTGATAATACATTTATGCTCCTATCTTTGCAGAAATGAAGGCCAGGGACTTCCCTGGTGGGTAGCTGCTATCAGTCAGACACGATCATTTTCCCCCAGACTCCTCATCTCAGACCTCCATGGTTAACACCCCTTAGTCTTTTAGTACAGCCTCATTTACATGGAGCACAATGAATTACATTGACTCCAAGGTCTCAACTATTCAAGAGAAAAACTAGAAAAAGTCATGTACATCATTGAGTTTGGCTGGCAAAGACTGCTTTAATAAAATAGCTATGGATACTTCCAATTAACAAAATTCAGCTTTCTACAGCCCTTAATACACTGTGTTGATGCCAGGTGCAATTAGTCCATAACAAAAGGGCAAACTGACAAAAAGAAAACTTACTAGCTGTGTCACAAGCAGCTTCATTCCCCTTTCTTCAAATGTAATAGAAATCATATCTCAATTTCCATATAGCAAAGACAAGTTAATTTCCTCCTACAGTGAGTTATTCTGGACAGCATGCTGCAATGCATGTGATAATAGAGCAGAAAACAGCAACAACAAAATCTAAATACATCCCTTGACCAAGTAACTATTGGATAGTTCAGTCTTATAATTGTTTCCTTTGTCTCATTCTTAGTCAACAAGTTCCTATTCAACACACGAAATGACAAATGTAACACTTCAGTGTGTTTTACATCTGATAATCGTGATAAAACCCATACCATGGTCTCAGCTTGAAACCTTAATGGAAAAGATCCTCCAAGCCTCTCTAGTCCAGTTTGAAGTTTACCTTCAACCACAGTTCCCAAATTTAGCCTTCTATCCCACCTCAGACAACAACCTGTGGCTGGGGTTTGTTGTTTAAGAAAATCTCCTGGGGAGCCACAGAAAGTAGAAAATCTTCCAACACTGAACAAGACTAGGAGTTTGTAGAAGATGAGCAAAGAATGGCCTTTTAGAAGTTCACAACAGGGCAGGTACAAAATCTGAACAGGATCATAGGCAAATAGCAAAATCCCCTGCTGGCAGGAACAGGTCCCTAAGAATGGGGTGGCATCACCTGTCTCTGTTTCAAACATAAGAACAAGTTCTTTAATGCATAACTCAATCCCATAAATAGTTTTCCTCTCCCCAAAAATTTCATCCTCCATCTCTCCCATGAACCTGCTGTGGCTTTACTTGGAACACTTAGTTCTGCATTAAAAAAAAAAAAAAAAGCAGTTTTGATATGTGATCTCAAAGCCTATGCTATTTCTGTAACAAGCAGGGATCAGGCAAGAACCAGGATTAATAACTAACCAGATCAGACACAGTAGTAACCAGTCCTCCCTCCCACTCCACAGCAGGCCAAAGACAGAAGGTACCTGTTAAATGAGCTTGGCAGCAGCTACTACAATAGGGTGGGGGAAATAGAATGGCTCACTGCATGACAGCTTTAAAAGCAAACCCCCCAGGGTAGGCATACAGACAAGGCACCTCTTTCAGTTCTGTACGGTCCCTGATTTTGATCCCAGGACAGCCTGCTCCTCCCAACCAGATCCATTTGCTTGCAGTGCCATGGCCACCCCGACCTCCCCTCCCACACTGGCAGTGCAGGTGCTGGCAGTGCAGATGGACACCTTCCAGCTACACCTGGCTAAAACAAGCTTGCATTCCTTAGAAGTCCCCGTCACATTGTTATGAAGGGCACTGACTGTAACTCCTTATTACAGCACTTAGATCAGAAAAAAATTGCCAAGGAAAGGGCTAATTATCTTGCCAGGCCCAGAGCACACATGCAGACAACAGGAGCAAGGAAAGACCCTGGCTCAGGCTGAGCCCTCAAGACTCACAGAAGTTTTGTTGCAATGCCTTTCCCTTCCCACACCAGGCTGAAAAGCCATCCTACACTCACTGACAGCCTGACAGTCCAGGGCCATCATGCCATGCATGGATGCTGATGGGGCATTCAGGGAAGCACTCATCATTACACCTCATGCTCTAGTGTGCCAGACACTGTTCCAAGTGTTGTCCTGCCACAGAAGGTAAAAGTGGGAGTGCAGCAGGGCACCCATCTGACAGCAACCTCAGTGCTGGAATTGGAGGGGAAGCAGAGCCTGGATGGGTCACTTGGTACCAGCCCACACCAGGAAAAGTGTCAGAGCTGAACTGATCCAGGAACAAACAGCCAACTCAGAGATACCCCCAGATACACACAGTTCATTAGGCTGAGGTAGAACCACCACTGCCATGTCCAAGAAAAACATTTACTACCGCCATTATGCCATCCCTGGCAGGCTCAGCATCTGAAGTGACAGACTTTTTCACCCTTCTCCACAGGGAGGAAAATGATCTTCCACAGCCAGTGTTGGTGGTGTTCTTATAAATGAAGGTCAACCTGTGAATTCACAGTGCTATGTGGTGTCTATTTGCAATAAAGCAGTCACTCTTTACTAGCATTTTGCTGCCTAATCTACACAGCCCGTGCAGGACAGCTGAGTAGGGAAAACCAAACGCGTCTACATTACATATGTATGAGGAACGGCTCAGAGATCAGTTCTGCCCACAGACAGATGAGGAAGCAGAGGTGGCAAACCTCCAGAGGAGCAGTCCTCAGCTGGAAAGGCTTCCTGGAGAGACAGGGTTTCAGGCAACTCCCAGACCCCAGGCTGCTCTGGGGAGCTGGGTCAGCCCCAGTGTGCTGGTTGGGCTGGGGCAGAGTTGGTTTCCTTTGCAGTGGCCAGTATGGAGCTGTGTTTTGGATTTGTGCTGAATCCAGGGTTGGTAATATAGAGATGGTTTTGTTATTGCTGAGTCAAGGCCTTATTTTGCTTTTCCAACTGCCTCGCTGGCAAGGGGTCTGGGGGTGAATGAGAGGTTGGGAGGAGATATAGCTGAGACAGCTGACCAAAACTGACCAAAGGAATATTCCAGACGATATGACATCATGCTCAGTACATAAAGTAAAGGGAGAAGGAGCAAGGGCAGATGTTTGAAGTGATGGCATTTGTCTTCCCAAATAACCATTATGTGTGATGGGGCCCTGCTCTCCTGGAGATGGCTGAACACCTGCCTGCCCATGGGAAGCAGTGAATTAATTCCTTGTTTTGCTTTGCTTGTATGTGGGGCTTTTGATTTCCCTATTACAGTATCTTTATCTCAACCCATGGGTTCTCAATTTTTTACCCTTCCAATTCTCTCCCCAGTTCTGTTTTTGGGGGAGTGTGTGAGCAGCCCTGTGGGGCTTGGTGGCTGACTGGGGCTAAACCATGACACATAGCCACAGCCCACAGCAGTTACTGAAGATGATCAGCCAATTGATAGCTACTGTCTGGTCAAGGCCACCAAGGCTGCCCATGACCTCGGGGTCATGCAAAGCTGAAGCTCTGCAGCCTCTTCCCATCTCACCCCTGCAGCCAGGCAGTGGGAGGAGGCTGAAGAGTGGAACAATAATATTTTCTTAAATCAAGGGCTTTCCCACAAGTTTGGTACACTGGAGTGCTCAGAAAGCAAAGGTCAGAACAAATGTCTGCAGTGAAAATCTATAAAGAAGGCAAGTTTAAAAGAACCCCCAAAGGTGATTTTTGTACTTTCTGTCCAACACCATGTTTCCCCTCCACATAGTCCTGCTTCTTTCAAGACCAAAAGCAGATATATCACAGGCCATCAGCCCACTCTATTATCACTTATAGCGCCTTTTTATTTCAACATCTTCCACTCTGTTTCCCTGAAAATACTTTTCTCTTTCTCTGAAAATCTATTGAATCTGAAAATTACTTCCTCAAGAGTGCTATATCCAAGTTCAGTTGTAAAAGTATTTGGAATCTGAAAATAAAACTCATATCACCAGGGACCCAAAATTACACAGCCAACCCAAAGCAGAAATTCATATTACTTTCTTTACAGTTTTCTTATGAATGTAACTGAGCAGTTTATAATAGCTTTAGGTGTTGAAAAGGAAAAGAAAAAGTTGTTTTATTGTACTTAAGTATTTTTAGTTAAATTTAGGTCTATTTTAACTTGAAAAATGCAGAGTTCGTTTCAGGATTCCTCCATTCTAGTAAACATCAGTGAAGCTAAAACTCTTCTGATAAGACCAAAAGCAGAAATTTAAGTGCTTCACAAGGGCTCTTTGAAGGAAAGGATATTGAAGTGATAAATTTCTGGATTTTTGCTGTACTGAGAATCTGGAAACCAATGCACATGTTATCACACTGCTGAGCCTTTCACAGGGACTGGAAGACAGCTCGGGTTAAAAGGCACAGACAAGATTAAGGCATACATCAGTTCTACAGTTAGTAAATGACCTGCCCCAGGCTGACAATCCTTTATAAACTCCATGATCTCTTTGAAGGTTTTAGATGGAACCAACAGGGTTCCGTCAGTCAGTCACCTGGTATTAACATTATAACTTTAAAGGGAACAAAGAAAACAACCTAAGTTATCGTCCTTTTTATATGCAAACGATGGTAAATTGGGAGATAGCAAAAGCATCCCAGTCTGAATTGTTTTTCTTCTTTGAATGCTGGCTTCGTTTCCTTGCTGCTCAGTACAGTATGTTCCATCTTCCACTATTTTTTTAGAAAGCACATAGGAACTTCAGAAAAACAGCACATGCTCACAGAGAAAAAAAATCCCAAGGGACTGGCAGATACTTGTGACTTCTGAGCAGCAGCGGGGTTTTCTAACTACAAATTGTTCAGATGTTGTGGGCTTGACAGAATCTATTCCAAGCTTGTTGTTTCCCTGCTCTTTTTCACAGATTCAGAGTCTCTGATGAATGCTATGTATACCAGCCCAGATGCTCTGTTCTAGCTATAAAACAGTTTTAGTCAGCTAACTGGATAAGAAAGCCTAAAATAGTGCAGCTCTTTACTCTTTATCAGCTTAACATTTTCCACTACACAGCACTAGACTCCCAGAAGTACAAACCAGCCTGGTTACAACTGACATACTATTCTGGGGCATTGTTTAATATTGCCTTAATACTGGGTTGAAAGAAACTAGGATTTAACTCTTTGTACTGTCATTCTAAATAGTGCCCAAGTATCACAGCTAACTGAGCATTTAAATATTACAGCAATTACTTGCAAATTAACAGACGATTTGTAAGGATTTGGTCTTTCTTTCAGTTTTAGAAATGACCCTGTTAGGGGATTTGTACCTTGTGTCCTCCATCCAATTCTGTTTTCTAGACTCTCTCTAGACACTGGAAAGTGCCTTATTGTTTGGCCTTTGTCGGCTTTTAGATGAAAAGACTGACACAGTGTTACAGGGCCAGTACTAAGACCATTTATTCAAACCCCTAAGTTCAGAAGCAGAGATATAAACCTTCTCCAGTTCTAATGATTGCAGAATCAAGTATCAAATAGCATTTATTTTAAGACCAAAATCATTTTGACATGTTGAATCTCCCAAATCCCTAGTGGCACCATGCCTTTTGGCAAAGCTTGCGACACTAGTCATGCCAATAAAGCAGTTTGAATTGAGCTGCCTTTTTTGCCCAATCCCACTAAAACCATAGTAAATGGTTCAGACACAGAGGATCAGCTGTTTCAATGAGGGCTAAAGCTACCAGCCAATCTTGACAATGGCTTTTCTTCCAGCTTGGCAAAATGAAATGTAATGCAAATATTCCTATTCTTGACACTGGTCTGGAAGATTTACATCTTTCCAAGCTGTCTGATTTTTCATGTGTGTTCACACACCAGGACACGTTGGCCAGTTTCAACCAAATGTACCAGAAGGTGAAAAGTTCCACACATTTCAGAGAACAGAAAAGAAAACCTCATAATAATCCAGGAATTCTTATAGGAGGAAGATAAACACCTCAAAACCAGAAAAAGACTCCCTCAAATTCAAACCACTTTAATCACAAAATTGATTGAGACACAAACCTTAAGAAGCCGCAATATAACAGCTAAACCCTTTGTCTCATGGAACTGTCTAACTTAGCAATAGTTGCATGGTTTTTCCTCCTTATAGATTTTCCAGCTCTAGGAGGGACTGGATATTGGTGTGTTGCTCAGCTTCTTGTAAAAGTAGCAACACCACGCACATTCACCTTGGGCACTCAGAAGACACTCCCTGTCAGAAGTGTTATATCAGAACCTGCCATTTTGTGACTCACTCAACACATCTGTCTAGATATGGCTGTCATTTTTATCAAAACCAAATATTAACACAACAACAATTGCTCCCTACACCAGTTTCAAGTGTGTAAAAATGTGACACCTTCTTCAGGATTTTCATTATTCTGTATTATCATACAACCAGCCACATCAACACCAGGGACATAAACATGCAGTACCAGGGACAAAACCTTGGTAGTCTTTTAATATTGAAACAGTGACAGTACTTTGGCTGCCATATGTGATCCTTATGAGAGATGCAAATGCAATTTATTTTCACCAGTCCTTCCCAGTAGCAGCTTGATGTTTCAAGGAGATTATGAAATAAGTTTTATTCTTCATTTTGAAGTGAATCATTTGATTTTATGAAGAGCATCTAAGGAGATGAGTAGGGGGAAATGCCAAAGTGGGTTTTTTCATTCAACCAGATCAGAATTGCTTTGTTACTAATTTTGTTTATAAACAAGATTGGGGATATCTCTAATTGGAAATTCCTTCCTGCCCACCCTCTTTTCCTCTAGTAGGACTCTTCTAATCCACTTGGGAGCAGCAATCATACAAAAAAGAATCAAACTGATAAAGTTTTCCTTCCCATCATTCTTTTTTCCTCTTGCTGACCCAGCACCTCTCACATTCTACAGTCTTCTGCCAGCAATGTAAATGAGCAATTAATTCAATCTAATATTGTAGCATCCTGATGAAATATCTTTTTCCCTTGCTGAATTCTTATCCTATGGGACTTATTCTCCAGTTCTGCAGTAATCCCTTTCAGGATAGACAATCCACATCTAAAACAGACATTAAAAAACAATAAACCACTTAAAAACAAATTAATCTGTCAGTGTATGTTACATGCTAGAAAGAAACAAGAAAGCTGTGAATTCAGAAGTGGTATGAAAAATTCTTCACTTTTGCAGTCTGCTTTGACTCTGTTCTAAACACAGGAAAAAGAATCTTCCAGTTCCCCCCTTATTTGGAGCTGCTCTATAATTTATTTCTTACAGAAACCTCTCAAGCGTTGCAGACTCCAGGAATTCTGCAGGTGCGTTGGATTGCAGTGCTGCACATTTCTAACCTTCAGAAATACATTCAGTTATGCTACAAAAATCTTTTCTCCCTGCGACTGAATCAACAAGATTCAACAGCTTTTTTGCAACTGAAGAGCTTCTAATGTAGCTCTGATCTCTTAAAAGTGTCAGACATACGGATTTCCCCTGGCAAAACTCCTAATGACGTACAAGTCTTACTGTAACCAGATAGGAAGGCACTACAATTTCCCTTATGCTGACAGTAAGGTGCAGTACTTAGGACAACCTGGGTTCTGCTCTCATCTACCTCTCGTGCATCTACTAACTGACAAGCCTGCTATAACTAGGATAATGCTTTTGTAAGAGCATGACTGAAGGTCCCTCAAACTGCAGCAAAGTAAAATTTTGCATCCAAAGAAAGGCAGCTTCACTATCAAGAACGATAAATCTCTTTTTATACAGATATAGTAAAAGTAAGTAGCTGTGGTCTATTCACAAATACTTATATTCCAGTTGCATACATGGTATTCCTAACAGTAGAAGTAGTCTGAAAGCTAGCTACTATCAGGGTCATAAACAACAGCCATAAACACTGCTTTCATGCTCCAGTAGCCTCTTGGTTTCTGGCCTATATCCTACCTAGCTGACCTGAAAAAAAAAAGAAAACCAAACCAAAACAACAACAATACACACCCCCAAACAAAAAAACTTGATTTCAGAATAGCAATTTTGAAAAAGTTTGTCTAGCCTCTCTCAAAACCCTTAGCAGAAGTTCCTGAGTTACTGCTGATGTAAAGAGCACTCTCTCTGTGCAAAGGAGTCCTGTACTATCAGGATTCAGCAAGGCCATGCATACAGCAGTTGATCTTTCTGTGTTTTTAAGTATTTCTCCTCAGATTTGTCAAAAACATGCACTGCAGTTACACGTGGTTTCACGCTTTCTATTTTACAGAATCCTGTTCTTTTAGGCACCATGCCTCAGGCTTAGAGAGCAGGGGAGCACAGGAAGATAGAAAAGTCCTTTACTGAAAGGGCAATTCTTGTGAAATGCTTACCCTCTAGAAGAATGCTTGCCTTAGAAAAACATAAAATAAATAATCTGTAAGAGAAATGGGGAATCTGTTGAAAATCCTCATATCAACACCCGTGGGATGGGCAGGTAAAAAACAAAATCACTAGTCCTAGGGACTGTAAAACAGCACCCAGAATCTGAACTTCTGCTTCCCATGTGAGAGCTGGCCATGTTCTCTTTTGTTAAGAACATACTCAGTAAAAAGCAAAAAAGAGAGAGGGGGGATGAAAATAGGAAGTCAGGCTACAGCTACCCACTTGACAGCAACTGTAAGGGCCAAAGAAATATCTTTATGTGAAGAACAGACTTAGATTCATTGCAGGGTTTTTTGGCCTTCTTCATAGCATCAACACAGTATACCTGGATGCCAAAGAGCAATGTAGTCTGAGATTTATTGCAATTGGGGCATATAATTCATTGTAAATAGAATTAGTGGGGGTGCTGTCTGTCCTCCATCATCTGATAAAGAAAAATAAGACCAAAAGGAAATAACAAGAGGACCAGTTCAGAATTGCAAAGATATACCTGAAACCCTGGATATAATGAGCCTTGGGAAGGTAGGAGATACTTTTTCTTCTTCCTACAAGAGTCTTAATTTCATCTATTCTGAGAGCAGCTGGGACTTCCTAGCACCACACTTCCAGCTAGAAGGACAGTAGAGATGACCAGTGCCTGAGATGTGGTACAGAAGCAGCTGCAAAGTCTGTTTGCATGTGTTAAGAAAAGGCTGAAAGTCAAATCTGCAAAGGAAACCTGAAGTAGTTTTAAAAATCATGTTATGGCAGGATATGCAGAGCACAGAGTAAGAAACAGGATTTAGCCTCTTTCTTCCTCCATTGAAGCCTCATTCCTGTTTGTAACAGATGGTACATCAAGCATGTGCTGGGTGATCTTTGCTAACATTTAACATTTTGGAAATTGGCTTCCTTTAATCTGGTTGTTCAGGGAGGTACATATGATAGTTGTAGTGAGTAAAAGCTGCAGGGCTGTGTTTCTGGGCTGCTCCTTGCTTATAAAGAAAACACTCTCCCAGTGAGGAAGCATTAAGAAGGAATTGAGAATGAGGGAGCCAGGGGTGGAAGCTAATGCAGGTAGTTGTCTCAAAAGTTTTGGTGGGGGAAAGCCCCAACAACCCCACAGCCAGGAGTAAAAGCAGAACAACTCCTTGGAAAAGCTGTATAAAGAAAGAAACCTATTAGGAGCTTAGAGGTTGTAAAAATCCTATACAGAGAAGCTTTTGTAGTGTTGCTAAAGCCTTTGGTTAGAACAAAGGGAGACCCCTCCACACTTCCAGAGAATTATCTAATCATGGTAAAAAAAAGAAAAACAATATGGAAAGCACTTTTTAATGGAAAAAAAAATACTCTTTTCTTATAACAACTAGAGATCCTAGAAATGTTCTTACAAAGTGGGGGGTATGAATCTAAGGCAAGAAAATGCAAACAGAGACCTTTCGTGTCCATGCTTGTCTTAGCAGACAGTGATCCTCCCTGAGCTGTCTACAGTCTTAGACAGAGGGAAGGAGGAAAGGAGACCAGGTGGAGCCCAGTAAAGCATAAATTGAAACTGAGCAGGGGGAGCAGCTAGGATTACAACAATATTAAGTTGGACTGGATCAGATCAGCCAATATAACCCTGCCTCTTACTGCTTGCTAAAACAAGAGTGAAAACTTTTGATGCTGTGCATCAGAAACTGGCCTCAATTTCGCAGCTTCATTAACCAAACATCGTTCTTTTAAATATTTTTATTTTAATTCTATGCATCTATTATATAATTGTAAGATATAAAAGACAAAAGGTCTTGCATTAAATCACAGTTTATTAATTTCGGTAGAGATATTGCGTTATGTAATGGCACCTTTTGACATTGGAATAGAAATTGCCACAAGGCCCTTCTGGGATCTGTTCTGATTTCCCAAGTATTTGTTCTATTTCTATACACAACTGATGGAATTGCACTGAAATAAGGGTTTCTTTGTTGCTATCGCTGCAAAAGGGAGAAAAATGGCATGTAACAAATGAGCAATGCAATAAAAGCTTCTAAATTAGGCACTTCAAAGACTATGGGGTGAATTCAGATGACTTACTTCAGCACTGCAAAGGTATTCAGACCAACAGGGTGACTCAATGCATTTATGCTAGGAATTTAAGTTTCCCCTACAGTCAGTAGAAAGAAATGGATACCTCTGGAGAATAATTCTAAAGCATATAATGGAGGCAGCTTTGGCTCCAAACTCAGCTATTTCATAGGGAATCAACAGAGTAGCCTGTAAGGTACATCAAGTAATTAAAACACAGGCACACATCAAAACCTGGTGTACAGGCATGGAGCACCACATATATTCTGCAGTGGATATCCCAAAAACAAAGCATGCATGTTTATGAGAAAAGGTGCTACATCACTCTCTTGACTTGGTATCATCACCACAAGAAACAGCTGACACAGCTGGAGGCTGAGGACTTGTCCATACTGCAGAGCTGAATACTTGTGAGGATGCCACAAAAATCAAACCCTCATGGATGCACAGTACTGAGGGGCAGATGTTTCAAAAGTATTATCCCACTCCCACAGCCCTCAGCCTGCAAGAGTATTTAACCCAAGATCAGGAATGGCTTCCCAGCATCTCCCAGATGAAAGTTGGAAGAATGACCCTAAAACAGAGCTTGGAAATAAATCTGACAGATTGAAGTAAGCACATCCTGCCTAAGCTGTGGAAGTGTTTTCCACACTTAGCAGTAACACAGCCTACAAGAAGAGCATCTATCACTGAGAGTTTCTCTGCTCCCAGGAGGACTGGCTGGCTGAGCAGCAATAACTGCTCTGCTAGGGGTGCTGACCATTGACACAATTTAAAAAAACAGCTGGGTCTTCCAGTGTCGACAGGACTGATCTGCTGCTACCAATTTCCCTGAGCCCTTCTGACCTTCCAATGAGAAAACAAATGAGTCGCAGTTCCAGAAAACCCTATTTGAACACTCTCAGGGGGCTGCTGTTTCGATTTGTACCAGTGCTCCAGTACAAGAGGCATGATGAGACCTTTGTCTTCAGAAGCAAATTAAGAAGGCTTTTGCCCCGCTGTTTCCTTTCCATCCTCCCAGGAACAAGCACTGGACTGACATAGACCAGGAAACACAAGTGGCCCCGCCAGGGACAGAATAAGGGAGTGTGAAATCCTCATTCAAATACTGCTATTTTCAACTGATTACGTGACAAACACAAAAGCGAATCTCAGCACCACTCACAATGAACCCAAGAAACTTGGCAGGTTTCTCTGACACGTCTGGGAAGCAGCCTATGCTGCCATAGTGATTCTGCTCCTCCCTCAAACTCAGTCTGCTGGCAAGGAAGAAAGATTTGGAAATATAAACAGAGATCAGGGACCATTTGCAAGGGGATTTAACAAAAATCTTCTCTTTAAACAGAACAAACGTGATTGTTTTCAGTGGGAAAAACAGAAAAAGAAGAGAAAAATGTCAAAGACCTGCAAAAAAGTTTTAAAGTTCTGTTTTAAACAGCATAGGAATACTAAATGCAGAATTGCTCTGTACTTGTTTCTGAAGGTCTATTTCTAAGGGTAGTTGGGGTGCGACCAGTATTTTTTTTTCTCCCAAAAAGGTGGCAGCTGCTGTTATCTCAGGAACAGCCCTGATTGAAACAGGTGGGAACATGTCAGGTGCTTGCTAGAATTTAATTCTAAACTTCATGTAAACATTTTTGGCTCATCTCCACAAAGGTTACAGGAAAGTGCCTCAGAGTGGACTGGGCTTGCACTAGTGGAGATGCATCAGTGCTGACAGTGAAGAAAAAGGGATGTCTTGCAGCATGAATGCATGGCAACCATCTTTTAGATCCCCTCCTCAGTGTGAATCAAAGGGTGACGGGTAAGACGGGGAAATCAGAGGCGGACCAGGAATAGCCAGATCCAGAACTCTGTTCATTTCTGCTTTCATTGTAATCTTTTTTGATTAATAATTTTTCAATTAAGGTTATTCTTTGGATCAAGATACAAGGTTTGAAAAGCACTATTTTTAAGTCATGATGAAGTATCACCACCAATAATGACTTCTGCATATGTCATATTTCATTTCCAGGTCAACAAAATCTTAATTGGAAGGGAATATTTTAAAATTTTGATATTTTATGGAGCCTTATGATAATTATCCTGATGCCAGCACTCTAAAGGTTAAGGTCAAAAGTCAGAAGCCAGTCACATGTTATCAAGAATGTCCTCTAGAGAATTAGCCTGCTTAGAGTCTTATCCTAATCCTTCCAAGGTATTCCTTAATGCTAACAAATCTGCAGTGAACCTTCTGTAGGAAACTCCTGTGCAGAACATAATGCCTGCTCAAGTAGATATTTATTGCAGAAAAGGCAGAATCAAAATAACAAAATTGCTTCTTTCATACACTGAGGTTTTAGCAATCTCTATGAGTATCATTCAGCTTTGGATGCCAGATTTTTCTTTTAGTCAGGTTTCAAATTGTACTTTCCCAATACAGAAAAAAATGATATTTAGCCTGTGACCTTTAGTCACAAAGACTCCTGGAACAGACAGCTAATCAGACATAAGGGGTGCACAGCAAGACTAAAGGACACAGGCTACCTCGTGTGCAGCTCTTGAGGAAGCTCCCACACAGAATGAAGCAAGGAATGAACCCTTCTCCATGCCCCCTTGCACCCCACTCCTCATTTTACTCTGGAAAATATACTCATGTTTTACTCAAATATATCTTTTGGAGGGGGAATTTAATGTTCAAATTAATGTTTGGATTAATGGACAGGAAAGTCAACATGGGCTGTTTCCTTCCTGCTCTTACCGCACTGGTGAAACGTCATAGCAAGCCCCAAATACTGAAGAGTTTAACAGTTCCTTTCTCTGTGCCTTCTGGTTTTTTATATACATTTTTAGTTAGTCAAAGAGGGCTAATGCAAATGAAATTCAATGATGACTGTTAAACTGTGTCTCTTGGGGAAGATTTTCAGCATGGTTAGCAGGGAATTAGGCAAACTTCTCCTTTAGCATTAATGCGAGTTTTGCTCTCAATTCCTCTACAGTACAGTTCTGACAGCATCTGCTCCAGACAAACCCTTTAACTTGCAGTATGTTTGTGTGAATCAAGATTGGGCCTGTTAAGGACTGTGACACACACATATTGCTCGTTTATTACTGCAGAGATAGGTAGAGGCCCAGGGAGATTCCAGAAAGTTGGGAGTTTATTGTTAAAACAAGGAAGCAAGTGTACAAGAACTGCAATTGAACATCATCTTGTAAAGCACAGACGAAGAGCAGGGCTCCTCTATCCAAGAGGCTCTGGAACACATCCTGTTTCTCCCTGGCAGCCCAGACACCCCCATGCTGCTGCTCAGGATACTTCCCTCCCTCCAGGATTCTCCAGGTTAGAGGAGAGCAGAGCACGAAATGACCACCCAGCAATGTTGGTGGTGGCACTGATCAGCCCAGGCACATTAAAGGCCCTTGACAGCGCCAAGGCTACTCCCTGCATGCCTGCATCACACCCAGGTTACGTGGAAGTACATTACTACAGTGACAGCATTCCCCATTGCAAAACAGTTTTCTCCTGTAGGACAGCTAGGAAAAGGTCCTTGAGTTGTTTTCTTTGTTTGTTTAGGGGTTTTTTTTGGTTGGTTGGTTTTGTACTACACACAATTCATTACAGAAGAAAAGCAACTGCCAGAACTGCATTTTTGTCTCCTGGCTCCATAAATGACAAGACCCTCAGTGAACAGTTTTGCTGGAAGTTGGTTTTGTCCTTTTGATTCACTTTCCCTTCTATGATTTTGACAGAACTAGAAAACAGGGAAATGAGAACACACATTCTCTTTCCTCCTTTACCTCAGAAAAGGCTTTTAAAAAACCTCCAACTTTTTAGATCTCACGATAAAGCAAAAACATTTATGAAAATACACTTGGTTTTCAAATACTACATAGAACTTATTTACATTTCTGGCAGCTTTTATTACTACATGCTATCTAAAGTTAGTTTAACTTTTAGTATTTAATAAGAGGAGTATCAAAAGTATTTCAGAAAAAAAAATGGTTCTGTCAAATTAACTGAAAATACTCATAGAAAGGACATTTTCTATTGTTATAGAATTTCCTAGTCAGATTACATTTTCTGCTTTTTGTATCTATCAGGAGGGTATTAAAAATTAATCTTTTTTCATATCTATAGCATTTATCTATAAGACAATAAACTTACATTTTAAATTTTATTTAAGCTTGTATACTGCAAAAATAAATAAGAGTTCAGAAACACATCCCTGCAACCAGGAAAGAATTTAAGCAATAGCTTGGTGTACCTTGACTTCACATACAATGCACAAAGAATTGAACCTCAGAAGGAATAAAAAAAAAATTGTAAAACTTGGAACCTAAACACACAACCAGAGGCATTCAACTGTCTGCTTCGCTGGAAACTAGGAGTAAACAAATGAACCTAACACATACAAGTTTTTACTGCTACCTCTTCATAAAGAATACATCCCTTCCAGAACCAGCAAGAAACAGAAACAAGTTGGCAAAAAGATGAAATCCCTTTACACTCAGTGTTTACACTGAAAACGCAGGCAATAAAGAGAATGTCAACTGCAGCAGCTCCAACCTTGTTTGTCACTAGATTAACTAGAGAGCCAGCAAGGACAATGACTCAACCATTCATGCCTATTAGGCTCGCTGTGAAAAGCTCCATTCATTCACCAGCTGGCATGGTGGAAAGATATCTAAAGATGTGAACAAGCGCAAGGGGCAGAGGCAGCCTGGCCCCACTGCAAACTAAAACCAAAGCTGTAATTAATTATATATGGAATGCAGCCAGGCTCTCCTAGCATTGTAATCAAATGGGACCACACAGAAAAGAAAATCCTTTATCACATCACATGCACTGCAGACAGACAGAGTTCTTGCAGTGGAAAAGGTTTATTTTTTTAAATTCCTCATGGCACTATTCCTGTTGACAAGCTACAATGAGTTTGTATCTTAAAATTTCAAATTTGCTGCTTCTGCTTTATTTCCAGCAAAAGGCTTATGTGCCTGTTTGTCTATTCTTTTAAATTTCAAATTTGCTGCTTCTGCTTTATTTCCAGCAAAAGGCTTATGTGCCTGTTTGTCTATTCTTTTAAATTTCAAATTTGCTGCTTCTGCTTTATTTCCAGCAAAAGGCTTATGTGCCTGTTTGTCTATTCTTTTACCACCAAAATCAGCCACTTCACAGAATTTTTCTTTGTTTCATATATGCTTTTTTCCTCACACTCATAGTAATAATTTTATCCTATTCCACTGCTTGTACCCTAGAGATATTTAGATCTACAGGATCATTACTCAAAAAATTGCTTGCAAATTACAAGTCTAACCTGGGAAATTCCTGACAGTCTCAACCACACACTGGCACAGCCCACAGAATTCATGATGCTGTAGGCATGTTTCAGATGAGACTAGCTTCAGCTAATTTCCCCTTAGTGTAATTCTCCGGGGCTGTGCAACCATTTTTCCTTTGGGGAAAAATGAATACAAAAAACACTCCTCTAAACAAAATGAGAACAAAAGTGTTCTCTGGCTCTGGATAGCCAGAATGATGGAATGCCATCAACATCACCCATATCACAAAAGCAACAGCATTCCCAAAATTTATCTGCTGTGTATAGTGCTAAACTTATATCTTCCCATCATGATATCATTAAACACTATTACAGTACTATTTTGAGTATGTAGCCAAATTAGGACCCCAGAATGTAGTCCCTGGCATACACATCAACAGAAAGATATTCTAGCTGAAGAACTTGCAATCAAACAAATCAGATAAAAACCCAATCAGCCATTAAAAAAACTCCCTACCAA
Organism: Corvus brachyrhynchos; assembly: GCF_000691975.1. NCBI lineage: Eukaryota > Metazoa > Chordata > Aves > Passeriformes > Corvidae > Corvus > Corvus brachyrhynchos. The sequence goes on along the minus strand of NW_008237226.1, from coordinate 8,312,598 downwards.
ACAGTGTATTTTACATTTATTTTGCTTAAAAGGTGGGCACACAAGCAGTTGATGACAGTAACAGGAAGCAAAGAAAGCCCATCCTAGGCAGGCATTTAACCCCATATGCATCCTTCTGTATCTTCATCCCTCTTAGCTCATTATTTCTGTGATTTGCTTATTTTCTTGATTAATATGATTTCAATATACTTATTTAACCCTGTAATTGCTATTCAGAGTGCAATGCTAAAATCAATGAGAAACGTCACTTAGATAGAAATAAAATGAACTACAGTTTTCGCAGAATGGGGTACAAGTTATCTGAGGATAGGATATTACTTCAAGTTTATTTTTTACAGCGCCAATATGTCTCAGGTTTCAGGGTACAAAAATGTTGAACAATAATTAAACTGGTTTTATGATGAATAAAAAATCATGAAGGCAAAGGAAGGTGTTTTAACAGCACAGTTAGTAAAGGCCTGCGTCTGTTTTGTTACAAATTACACAAAACCAAGTTTAAAAACTTTTTAAAAAGGTAACGCTGCAACAGCCATTACTTATTATGAAGATATGTTACTCATTCATAGTGCAAAAAATATGCCATCCTGCAGAAGGCTGAACCAGGCCCAGCAGTTCAGTGCCTGCAGTGTAGCTCTTTTTTCACTTCCTGGTGTGCTTGTTGTTGGCAGCTGTTATTTTCACGAACTGTCACCATGTATTTTGACACAGAGGAAAAAGGGGCTGATTCAATGTGTGTTCATGGATACAGACACTGCTAAAATATGCAGAGATCTAAATCCCCACATAAGCCAGCATATAATAGAGCACCAGTTAGTGTCTCTCAGGAACACTGGGAGTGTTTTTTTTTCTATTTATTTGGGTTTTTTTGCTTTGTTTATCACTGGTCATCCTGGGTATTCATAAGGCCACAATGCATCAAAAATTCAACTTGAATAGGAGAAAGGGAAGTTTCAATGACCAGGTCTGGGCACACCAGCACCCACCCAAATGGAAGTGGAGCCTGGCAGAGGAACCTCCTGATCAGGTACTGCAAAAAAATGTGCCTGAGTTCCTCTCTCCTGTTGATAGCCTCTGTGCAGGCATGTCGAAATATTATAAGCAGCAATGAGTGCAGAGAGGGGCAGAAGAAATGCACCCTTTTGCAGCCTGAACCCCTGAGCTCCGGCTGGAGCACGGCTGGCTCAGTACTCAGAAATCCTACATGGAGAGGGGGAAGGAGACACACAAAAGGAGCCTTTTGGCAGCAGTCTGAAGTTACATCATCTCTAGTGCACTGTAAAATTTGAACTTCCCAGAGTCAGAAAAGTATAAACACCTCTACAGCATGACTGTGCAGCAAACACAGGTGCCTCCCACCACATGGTGAAAGAGACTCAACACTCAAGCACAGCTGAGTGCACTGAAAGGAGGCCCAGTAAATTGATCTTTGGGTTGGTTTGTTGGTTTTTAACCTCGTGCTGGGTTTTACTAGGGCAGACCACATTGCCCCAGCTGTGAACAATTCCTTCATTAAAGAAAGTATCATCCTCCTTCGTAGATGTAAAATGGCTAAGGGTTATATTTTCAACATAATTTCATAAGAGTAAATAAGAGCCAGGTGGGATTTTCAAGTGCTTGTAGGCATTTCAGACTACTGATGAGTACACAGAAAGAGAAAGGAGAGAAAAGAGCACTATAAATGCTGGATAATAATTTGAATCAATTGTGGTGGATTTGAAGCACATGGAAGGACTGGATCTATCAGCTGACCACTGCAATCCTCTCTGCAGGGAAGCATAAGCAACAAGATAGACCATCTATCTATGTGTATGAACAGACACACACACACACTTTTCCGTCCTGTTAAACTGGAGAGCCTACATCATAACAAAAAAACCACTTTGAGAGCCATTGTCCAAAAGAACCAAAGGAGCAAAAGAACCAAACAAAAAGAAATCCCACATACAAAAGAAACACTTGAGCTGTAAATATTGAAAAAATGCCACATTCAGCTGACCACTTGAGTTTAGGAAGCAGAAACTCCTGTGTTCTGCTTCAGGATTTAAACTTTCAGTGAAGTCCCACGTCAGATATGGATATCATGGGCAAGTGTTGCCCAATACAATCTCTTGCCTTAACTGAAGAACTAGGAAACCCACAGCAGCTTAACACAATGTCAGTGTGAGACCTTTCTGCTTTGTACCTCCTGAATTTATATCAAGGACCAAACTGTAAAAGGAACTGTGATGGTGCAAGGCAAGTCTGACAGATACAGGGATCAAGGGGAAGAAGAAAGGCAAGATACTGGAACCAAACATCAAATCTCAGACAGATTTCAGGCATTTGAAGGCATCATAATTTCACTGCAAACATTCTGTTTGTATTGGATTCCAGTTTCTAGAATGAATAATTAACCATTGTGCCCAACAGTCCTGTTTGTCTCACTGGATGTGAGGCTGAATCCGAAGCACTGCAGTCCAGGGCCATTTATACTGCTGATGTACAGCAGAAGGCCTCTCCAGGCAATTCTTCAACATTTTGAACTGCTTTTAATTCTCAGTTATTTGGTAGTTTCCATTATTCTAAGAAAAAGAACATGCAAAAATCTGTGAAGACTGAAGAAAAAATATAGTAAGCTGTTCTATTTTGATAATGCACTTTAAAGTATTCTGCCAACTCTTCTCATGATAGTAAACCTTCCCCTAGTTTTCATTAAAATAGTGCTTTTTTTGTAATCAGAGCAAGAAAAGTCTGTTAGTGCTTCACAGCAACCCTGCTTACATCAGACTTTGTTTTCTTGTACTCCACAGAATTTATTTTGGGAGAACAGAGTGTTGTAAGTACCTTGGGATGCAAAGTGCCTGGCTCCAGTGGAGGGAGACTGTCCTCCCAGCCAGCAGCAGCTTCCCATCTGCACACTTCTTCAGCGTGACTTATTGGCATTTAGGAGGCCATTACAACCAACCCTGAATAATGTGTTTATAATATCTAAAGAAGAAGAAAAGAAGTGTTAATGAGAAATCAGCTCATTGTCGTCTCATTTTTTCCACATATTCAGTTATTTGTCATCTGCTTGCATCTTCTGACTGACAACATTCACGCCAGCTGCTAGCTGAATGGGAGCCTTCCAGCACGCCTAAATAGACTGCTTGTCTTCATTAGCGCTTTGTACAAATTCATTCAGCAAGGAAATGCAGACTGTCGTTAGGCAGGTCCAGTCTTTCAAGTTCTGCTGCCACAATCCAAGATGTTTGCTTAAGCAGACTGTCCCTTGTTTTTGTTCCTTTGACAGAGGAGAACCAGTTTCTTTACCCCAAGTTGTTGGGGTTTTATTGTTGTGTCCCATAACTGCGGGTTCCAGGCATACTTCCACATTACACTACAGGGGAGAGGGGAAAGGCACCCACACACTACATCTTTAGGATAATAGATTTCATTGTGTTGCATTTATTTGCTTCCCACTTTTCTTCCATAAAACAATTTAATGATGAGTCCATATCAACTACATGATTGAACACAAAGGAAGAGAGAGACCTGATCTTTGATTTTTCTGCATCAGGAGACTGATGAGATGATATTATATAGTAAGTGGATAAAAATGGCACATAACCTCAGTAGCTGCAGCTGAATAACAATTATTCTTAAAGTCAGGGCAAGATTATTCTTATATTTCAAAACAAATTCTTGCTCTTCAGCATGCTTGGGAAAGGACATGCAAAGCTGGTGTCAGGGTTTAGATGCCAGAGGATATTCAATAGAAGCAGCAGCTGTTTTTTCTTTGAATTATCGAATCGTAACCTTTAAAAAAAAGTTTTCAACAGCAATAGTAGATCCTTCTCTTACTTACTCTTCTGAGGATTGGATCAGTTACTTACTTTTACCTGTAAATGTGTCGTGGTTTAACCCCAGTCATCCACCAAACCCCACAGGGCCACTCACTGCCCCAAAAACAGAACTGGGGAGACAGCTGGAAAGGTAAAAGACGGAGAAATCATGGGTTGAGATAAAGATACTTTAATAGGGAAATCAAAAGCCCCACATACAAGCAAAGCAAAACAAGGAATTAATTCACTGCTTCCCATGGGCAGGCAGGTGTTCAGCCATCTCCAGAGCAGGGCCCAATCACACATAATGGTTATTTGGGAAGACAAATGCCATTACTTCAAACTTCTTCTTCCCCTCATTTTATGTGCTGAGCATGATGACATACAGTCTGGAATATCCCTTTGGTCAGTTGAGGTCAGCTGTCCCAGCTCTGTCTCCTCCCAACCTCCCATGCACCCCAAACCCCTCACCAGCAGGGCAGTAAAAATGCAGAAAAGGCCTTGGCTCTGTGTAAGCCCTGCTCAGCAATAACAAAACCATCTCTGTGTTATCAACCCTGAGTTCAGCACAAATCCAAAATATAGCCCTGTCCTAGCCAGAAGAAAATTACCCCACCCAAAACCAGCACGGCACGGTCCTGTGGCATCATATTTTGACTAAAATTCACCACCTTCTCAGACTATTCATCACAGGAAACATATGCTAACCATAGGATATACATTATGCATTTCCCACTCAGGTGTTGCTTTTCAAAAAATGGTCCAACTTCATCAGAGTTCCAAAGAACTACCAAGAGAAAACAGTCCTTTGGGACACGGCCACAGTCTGCTATTCTGTTATATATCTACACATGGCACCAGAGATTTGGAAGGGAACCATGTAAGAGGTGCTGAAAGACTACCACCAGCAATATTTAGGAAAAATAATTAAATGTAACAAACAATGCTACCCCTAATTTAAAATTTAGGACTAAGTTATCAAGTCCTGGTCCTGTGTGTCCATATAGATACAACAAGCATTATCTTAAATAGGTTTATCTATTGTATTGCAGTGAATTTATTACAGGAATCTGTTTGGAGGAATTCTTTAGGGTAACTCATAGCTTGGATGCCAACTCATGATGAGTCCTTGAAATCATCCTTAAATGTCTTCTTGCTAACATTTTACTGCAAATCCTATAACTAGAGTTTGCTGGGGAGTAAAATTTTGTTTTCAGGATATCTACAAGAACACTTCAGCTTTCATTTAGTTTTGATTTGAAAATAATTAGTTCTAGCTTTATGACTTTATGGTTGTGAAGAAAATTTGAAAATATCAAAGAATGCTCAAAGTTACAGGTAAAGAGAAAAAATACATATTTTGTGACACTTGTTCAAGGAGGGTCTGTGTAAATGGCATTTCATTAGGAAAGAGAGTAATGGTTTAAATATTTCTGTAAATTACTGTCCCTTTAAAGGACAGAATATTCAGTAAAAATGAAGGAGAACTTAAGAGACTCAATAACAAAGAGAAAAAACACCAACTAGTTCTCAGAGTAAAAGAGAAATAGTCAGATCATTCTTAATAAATTAAAACATTTACTGGCAAAGGCAGACTTTCCAGAGGAACAAAAGCATTCCAGGAGTTCTGACACACAGCTTTTAATTTTTTTGTTTTAAAGGTTTAGAAGGTTTTTTTATTGGACTTTCAGAAAGCACAGCCTGGTTAACAATATTCTCTCTCCTTAGTCTAGTATAAATTATACAAATTAATGGATTTATCCATCGTCACAGCACATGAAATAACATGGAAACAGGAATCACTTCCTCCAATCACAAAGGAAGACACTGTTTTCTCACAGAAGAAATCCTGCATTGCACTGTCTCCTGAGTCCTCACTTCCAGGAGAAAGCACAGCATCCCAGGAGAATCCTTGCACAAACTAGGTTTTTCCAGTGAAAGAGAACCAGTTATTCACCAGAGAAATACAAAGCCTGAAAGGCTAATACTGAAGAATTAACTTTCTTCAGTAAGTTGGGTAGCTTTTGATAACTTAGGTAATAAAAAGCACCTGGGTATTAATACCACATTTGAAAAAGCATACATTTGGCCTTGGACTGTAAAATGGATGCACCACTTCTACCACACAACCTGAGGAATTAAAATCCTCTGTAAAAAAGATGCCAGGTACTACCTACAGAGAAATATCACAGCCCACAAAATACTCAGCACTCAGTTTAGTTCCTTTGGATTGTATGGCCAAACCAGCAGATTTTGGGGGTTTTTTTGTGGTAGTCTTTGATGTTATAAATACCCTTTTTTTCCACCAGGAAGTTTAAAAAAAAAAAATCCATTAGTTTTTACCTTATTTCATTAAAGTTCTGGAAAGAACATGCTCAAAGCAGAAAGCATAAAGGTCCTTGTCTTTTTATACCATCTAGGCATTATCTTCAAGATTGACATTATGTGGTAGGTAGCAGAATATGCACAAAACAGAAAAAATTCCTCTTTTACTTGTTCTTTTTCAACAAGTAAAGACAAGACAAACAATAGTAAGGTACATTTCCAGTATTTTTAGAACAATATTGTCATCTTTAAAGATGACCAGAAGGAAGATGATTTGCTGACTGTTAAATAATATCAGGTTTAACCATTCATTGCTTATTCTCTCTCTCAGACTGGTTTGTTGATTGGGGGTTTTTTCCCTTTTTACCACAAAATTACAATATAGGAATTGTTTTCTTGTTTACAAAATTATAAAGAATTCATCTGATCTCCCATTATTTTTCTCCATAAATATAAATCCTGAGAAGAATTTCAATGAGATATTCCAAGGACTGAGTCTTGGTTGTTGGAATGCTTTGTAAATTCATTCTAATTTTTATCAGCTACTTCTAGAATTAACAATTTTAAACTTCACTTTTCCCTATTGGCTTAAAAATAGCTTCTAAGCATACAAACAAAATGCACATGTGAATTTGAGACATGAAGTTTGCTGTTCTGACCACAGGGAAAGGGATGATAATCAACACAAGCTAATACCCAGTATGCCTTCCTGTCCCAAATAGGATACAGCACATGTAACTTGACAGGCACTCAATTCCTCAATTTTCAAAAAACCTGTGGGGCTGAGAGCAGGAAACATGGAACAGAATTGTGAGCTTGAAAAATTGTGCCATTCTTAAAATACAGTGGTTATTGCAATCTGTTGTTTCTGACATGAGTAGCGGGAGGGACTTGGATCACTGCAAACAACATAAGCTTTGACTTCTACCTGCAAGCACAGAACAGCTTTAGAACAGTTTGTTCAAGGAGGATGTGGAACTCATATCCTCCAAGGATTCAAAGAACAGAAACAACAACCATGCTTCTGCAAAGACTTAAAACAGAACTATGACTTCCCCAGGTTGTTACTATCTTTGAAGTAAATGAGAATATTTGTGTGAGAAAGTTGAAGCATCTTTAAGACAATAGTCTCTATTGTCCCAAGCCATGCCCAGAGCAGGCAAAACAAAAAATCAGCAGTCCAAATTATTTATTTAAACCATAAAAAAAATCCCTAAACCCTTACCATTTACTTACGTGTAAAAAAAAATCCCTAAACCCTTACCATTTACTTACATGTGTGTGTTGTAATGTATTTTAGCAAAAAAAAAAAAAAAAAAGCTAAAAAAATCAGCAACTTCATTACTAATTTCATATATTCCAATTATTTTACTTTATTGTTCAAAAGTCTTACTTTTAGAAGAGTAGGACAGCTAGCCTCAAACTCCAGTGATGATGGGAAAAAAAAAAAATCACAGGAAACCCACTCAAAAATGCTGAGGAAGTTATTTCAGGAAAAGAATATTCTTTTACAAGAAAATTACAAGGTTTTCCATGCTGAAACTGAAGATATCAGTTAAACTATTACTTTCAGAGCCTAAGCTGACATGAATAAGCAATTTATCAAAAATCTCCCAAGTCACAGAAGCAAAATGCTTCTGTACAACCAGCACAAGAACTCTAGAAAAGTCCGTTTGGCTCCTAATAAAGTTAAAATTCCCTCAATTTTTTTAAAATAGTGAACTAGGAGAAGAGAAAATAAAATCCCCAATTATATCCATAGATAGATCTGACCAAAACCATGCCATGAAAAAAAAGAAAGTCTCTAGAAACCCTTAAGAAAAGGGGGGCTTAGAAGAAAGTGGTCAACATCCAGGACCTGGAAAAACTTAGTATCAGAAGGTGCAGTGGTAGGAGACTTCATAACCTCAAAGTTTAGGTGTTTGCCTTTTTTCCCCCCACAGTTCTGTAATGGTAAAGACTCTTCCATGAGGAGACCAAGAGTAAATGCTTCTAGAAGAAGTAAAATTGATCATTTTACCTTTTATTTTTAGCTATCCATCATATTTTCATTTGCACTCCTACAACAATGTTCTGGAGCACCGTCTCACGATATTTCAAACAATACCAAGTGAACACCTTGAAAAATAAGCTTTGTTGACTTTCACTTCTCAGCTGGAAAATGACCAGGAGCACATTCCATTCACTAAAACTTCCAAGGACTCATTAACCCTATAATTAAAAGTGAAAAAAATACAACTGCTACCGCCCCTAACTTCTCACACTATGAACTGGATTGCACCGTGAAATGTCTGGAAAGACTGATAAGGGCAGTGTACAAAACTACCAGCTCATACTTAACTTCTTTCCTCCACGGTGCAGAGTTAACCTGCTGAGGTAGCACTATTGTCCCATTAAGCCTATATTTGTTATATAACCACAAGTGCTTCAGCACGAGCAGACTATTAATTGTGTTCCATGTTAATGAATCTCAAGACACTTTTCCAAACAGTATTTCCTACAATTTCCTACAACTTGCTTTTCACAAATCTTTCCCCACACACACTCCTTATGTGAATGCCACTTTGCCTAACCTAATTCCAAGCCATTCTAGTTGCCGGCAACAGCTGCACTCACAGCACTCTCCTCTACATGAAAAAAGCTTTACAAATGCCACAAGTCTGCTTTCTCATTGCTATCTGTGGTGAAATCGTTATTAAAGACAGCGGGTGAAACTCCACTTCTGCAGAAATATGAGCTCCAAATCCTCAACAGTGTTTAGTGTGACACTTTCTGATGTTACCCTTCTGAAACCTGCACCTTCCACACTAATATATTGTGCTACCAACCGACCCTCAGACAAAGTTTCTGCAGCCAAACTTTGGCTTAGCTGTCAGGTGATGTCTAATGTCCAAGACCTAATAACACATCTACCTTAGGGGGAAGAATGGACTCCATTAAGCAGTTGTGAATGCCAGCAGAGATACAAGTTCAAAAGCAGGGTAATGCAGAGGAGTCCCCAGGGGAATAGATAGGGTCCATATTGCCCTTTCTTAATTTAATGAGTGCAGTCAACACCTTGAGCAATTTAGTGGATGGTATCAGCACATCAGGAAGTTGATCTTCATAGCTTCTGTGAGATCTGTTGCTCACCACCAGAGGAAGAGCCTTCATCTGCCCTTTCCTTCAGTGTACAGGTCATTTTCTTGCAGGCAGGCAGGATTATGTAGCTATTATGTGTGGCAAGATGATTGAAAGCCTAGGAGACCTACATTTAGTAGGTCAGCCCCAGTGTTGCCAGCGGTGCCCATAGGGATTCACATGCAAATAGCCTTAGAAATGACTGATGGGGACGAAGCAGGGGAGAGGGGAATTGCTGTTGACATGGCAAGGTCCCACATATGCATGAGAATAAAGACAGCATAAGAATTATACACATTCAGACCTTAGAATTATTCATACCCATCGCCTCTCACTATTGTAGGAAAGCAAACCGAAGCTGAATGCAAATGAAAGAAACAATGACTAATTTCAGTTCAGCTTTCTGCTTATTCTCCTTGGGAGAGAAACTGGCTGTTCCACTCACACAGCATAAGTGAAATATTTTCTTCTGTTCAACACTTAGGAGTGCAACCAAAATTTTTAAATTGTTCTGCTCTTGCTACAGCCACTGTTCCCGGTAGCTACAGGGATAGAGGAATAAGCAAGGGATCCTGTTTTGAAGAGAGAGACACTTAAAAGAGCATTATTTCAGTCAATTTTCTCTCCTTACAACAGGCATCGCTTGGAATGTCTTGAGGTCTATCTTTTACAAATGTTAAGCCTTTATAATAAACCTTGACCACAGTTGTGGTGGGGGATTTCCTAGCTTTTTGTCTGATTTAATAAATACCTGTGGTGGGAAAAAGCAAATGTTTGCTGCCAAATGCTAATAAGGAGCACAGGACATTGGATTGAAAGGGAGTGCAAAGTAGCTGAACAAAGGCAAGGACTGATGGGGAATCCCAAACTAGAAATAGCATTTACACTTTTTCCACAGTCATATTTAATCACGAAATCTACACAGGTGATATGATATCATCAGTAATTTAAAAAACCTTTAGAAAGAGACATCTGGCACTAAGTAAAATAATCCTGCCCTATCTCAGCCATGAGAACCAAGATGTGTGTAGGAAACACAGGGCGAAATTTTAAAGATGATCGTTAACACTCTGATGGTGTTCACACCTCTGAGCCCCTCCTGAATCCCACAGGAAAGCCTCGTGTGCTTTTTTTTTGTTTACCCTTATGCAGGGGTCAAAAGGCTGCTAAGGAATTTAGTTTCCCTTTAGCACTTAGCAGGCACTCCCTCTGCCTTCTTGATTGAGCAGCTGTTCACGTTAAACCAGAGGAACACCACAGTAAAAGTCACACCCTGGAGAGGGGTATAGGAGAACTAAGTGAGAGGATGCAAGAGGACTCTGGAAAGGACAGAGTGAAATGAAATAGCATTTGGATATCTAGAGTGGAAATCCAAAGCTGGAAGCTGCAAGTATACTATAACTACAAGTGTATATCTTCAGTATACAGCTCTAATAAAACCTCAGCAAAGTTGACCTGATCTGCTAGACCCCATGTCTTCTGCAACAAAATTTCATATAGAAAATTCAGAGGCAAACAGAAGTGGTAAAAACCACCAAACAACTGCCATATTTAATTTGGGGAAAAAAATCATGCCAGAGGCAGATAAAACATGAGTTTTCAAAATAAGACAGAAAGCAATTATTTTTCATAGCCACTAGGAAAAGGAAAACAAGAACATTAGCTTAATTTCCAATAACTACCACTCAAATTAAATACTAGAGTGAATTCTGAAGGCACTGAGAAAGGCATGAAACACAAAGTTAAGACAAGCTAGCAGGACTGGAAAATCATTCCTGAAGGTTTTCAAAAGCAGACACTAGCAGGACATGTTTTAAGGAGGGCTGGGTACACTTGACCTCACACTAGCACAGAGGCACAGATTAACTGGTCCCTGGCATTCCCCTCAGCACACAGCTCCAGATTCTGTAGAAAAGACAGAATAGAAACTGTCTTATCTAAAGAACAAAGCAAGTTTCTGTTCTTCCTTTTTCTTCAAGGGAACACAATATGCCTGTCTCTGCTATCAGGATATCTTTTAAAGCAGTGAGAAAAATACGACTACTTTTAACATTGTTGCTGAAGAAGGGAAAGGAAACTTCTGCTATAGTTTTAAGTAATTTTCCACCATACTCTCCTCCTCATTAATCAACAAAGAGCTTCAGTGTGCACTCGTACCATAAATTGCAAAGCTCCTTTTTGCAAAAAATTTGTGGAGAACCCTTGTGAAACCATCAAGTAGTTTGTCTTAAATAAGGTGGGTCTCATTTGCAAGTTCAGCAAAAGAAATAATAAAAAAAAGAATCAGTAAATTTCAGTCTTGCTCCTTTGTACACACTGGACCAAAAGAAACTGCACCTGACCCGAGGACTGAAGCTTCTTCTCTGAGACAGATACGAAAGTTAAACTTGGTGGGGGGAGGGCCATGCACACAAAAAATTAAGTAATTTTAGTTTTCTTTCTAGAACCTAATCATAGACCTACAGTTTGTTAAAAAAAAAAAAACAAAAACAACAATAGCAGTGTTTGTCCTGCAAGCAGCAAGGAAGGAGTAACAGAAATAGTTTATACTATCTTGACTAACTGTATTTGGGAGGGAAATGTTCAGGCCCATAGCAAAGATAAACAGCTCTATTCTAAGCTCATTATTTGTAAACATAAAAAGGGATCTAAGTCAGTCCCTTTCTGTCTCTTATATACTTCATTTTGAAGTTACACATACCCTTTGGCCTGTGTACAGAGGTATCCTGTGGATCTCTTAGTGCGTGCGTAGCATTCCAAATCACTACTTCATTACAAAATTCATTTTCTGTCTCATCCAAACCAGACCTTTCAAATTATTCTTCCAACAAGACTTAAGATCAAACATGCCTGAAGTTATTCAGCAAAACCTGCACATTCCTTGCTGCATATATCAGGATCACCAAGAACATTTGCTTTCCCTTTTTGCACAGTTGCTGCAAACAGAGTTCCCAGAACTTTCCTGAATAACAAGTGTTACCTGTTGATTTCATGCCTTTTCCTGCTGTTTTCCCTTTGCACTGACCTCCTGCCCGGTCACTCACAGCTGGTGTGCATTTCTTTTGGAGTTTCAGCTCTGGGCCAGCTCCCCTCCGTATGTTAGGAGTCCGCCTTCCAAAAAATCCTTTCTTCTCTTGCCTTCCATGTCCTACTACATCTTCATTTCAATCCCACGTCTTTCCACCACCTGCACAAAGCATACCAAACATGTTCAAGTACAAAAATCACAGCAACCCACTTGCACTTATATCGCTATATTAAATATGAACTTAAATATATTACAGAGGCAAACTTTTATAATTTAACTAGTTTTTCTTGGTTTCTAGTAATTTTAAAAGTTCTAGAGTAATTAATATTTTTTTAGGATCTTCTCTGCAATGAGAAAGAAAACCACACATATGAAAAAACCCACCTACTTCCAAGATTCCTAACTTCCAATCTTTGTGTTTTAAGAAATTAATTAATATTGGAGATTTTTCATATATGAGTAAAATCACCTAAACTCATCATAATACTGAAACATTTGTTTTATAGGTTTATATGGTAAAACACCTTTTGTGCCAAACCAGGCTTCTACACTGCTGTAAGCATGGTCCTGCTAGGCAGAAGATCCACTCTGTGGTTTGTTTTCAGTTCACTAAGCATCAGGGAAGTCATTACTCCGACAGGAACAACTCTACTCTGATCCAAATGGCATCAATCTGTTCCAGCCTTAAAAAGTGGAGAGGTCAGCGACCTGGCAGAAATAATGCTAAAACAAATGTCATGAATAATTAATTGATGAAGAAATTTACAGCAGGGTAGTGAAGAATGTCAAGTACACACTCAAATTATCCAGTTCCCATGTGAAGGGGGGCGTGCAACATCTTAATTACAAAACAATAATTCAATAAAGTGTTAGCATGAAGCATTCATATTTCTCACGAGTATCCTCAAAAATTTTGTAGGTCAATAAAATACAGAGGGAAAGGTATTAAAATTTATTAATTGGAAATAGGAAAGAATTGTTTTGTTTCTCCACACCTGTCTCTAGCACATATCTGTTGTCAATACATCGGATGTATAAGGGTTTTATTTTTAACCATAAGCCTCAGGTGACAAGGGATGCTTTCAGAATGATGGGCAAACAGCATTCCATTCCTAGGGGAGCAGCCACCTCTCCTAACAGGGCTCTGGATAATTCAATACCTGGCCCTGTAATTAATAGGGAAAAGAGGTGAAAGACTATCCTTTCCATCTGAGCCAGTCTAGGAACTGGTAACTCATGATGCCTGCACAGAGTGAGGGTTTCTGTTGACAGGTATTAGCCAAGGACTCTTTGGCATGCAGGCATGAGTGCCAGGAGCATGCCTGAACTTGAACAAAGGGTTGCCAACAGTAATTCAGGTCTAATTTATTTTTATCTACACCTCTCTGGAAGCAAATAAGAGATTATCACTCAAATGAGCACTGCTTCACTTGAAATCAGCAAACCCTCTTTGGGCAAAGAAGCTTGCAAGTCTTCACAGCAAAAACAAAAGAAAGAATTCACATTCCTTTACTGTGCCAGCAATGAATACAAATAAAGGCAAAAAAAAAAAATACCCCTAAACAGAATAACAGTTGGATGGCCTTCTGAGTTTGAACTGCTACCAGATACTACATTCTGAATTAATCATCAGCTTCACCTATGAAGAGTTTAAGAGTTTTGCTATGCAAACTAAACTCAATTTCACATGTAGGTCTTATGGGAGACCTTAGGTCCACATCCCCTCATGCTTGACTCTTCTACTTCTTGACTCTTTGCCTGAACAAGCTGATATGGCCACGCTATTGCTCCTAATAATTTGAAAGAAAATGCTTTAACAGAGCTGCCACCAAGAACAAGACTTAAACCCCGTCTCAGAAATGAAGTTCTGTTGCATTTCCAGCATGCAGTACCACAAGCTGTGGGCTTCTGCTTCAGTGCCAGCAGGGTGCTGCCACGAGGCTGAGAAGGAGGCCATCCACCACACCCTGCTGCACTTTGTGCAGGGTTGCTTGCACCCAGCAAACCAGCTCTCATAATTTTGCAGCAAGTTGAGGAACATACCATATTTTCCTTTAAGCCCCGGCTACTCTACACGGTGAGTGGAAAAAACCTCCAACCCTTTGACAGTGTATTTCAGGTTTAGTGCATCATTCAAGTTAGGGAGGTGCACTGAAACAGTGCAAAGCTCTTGGGTTTTCAACAGTACAATTACAAGACAAAAGACAAACCTTGTACTAATTACATGTTCCCTGACTCGGGAAGTGGAAGCTTTAAGGACAAAACCCAAACAGCCAATGACTCAGCAGGACAAGCATCTGCCTCCTGCCCTGTGCCCAAGAGCCAGTCTTTCTTAGCACCCTGTGCTTTAAATGGTCCTGGTCCCTTCACCTTAAACGCTGAAATGTTGTGCTCATGAACCATCAGGGAAAAGTTTAACCTAAGCCAATCACATACAGATGAAAAGGTACGTTCCTTTGCCAGCTAAATGGTGTTTGCCCAGTGCTAGGCTGTTCATTCATGGGCTTTGCAGGATCTCATTCTTTGACTTAAAAAACATTATTTCTGCTAGCAGAGAACAGCATCTAGCAAGAATGACTTCATATAAGAGATAAGTAGATCTTCTGACAAGCCAATTGACATGAAAACAAGTAATAAATTAGCTGCAAAATTAAATCCCCCTGGATGCAGTGCCTGTGAGCATCTGCTTTGTAATTTATTTTGCTAATACATACAGAATTATTCAACCTTTAAGACTAAGAATTGAGGTTATTTGTTTGCAACTGTCTTCTCCTTGCACCTGTCTTGATTTTCTTTTCATGAAACAAAGTCCCTGAGGTCCTAATTCATTAATTCTTACTCAAGTATCTCATGGTAGAACTCTGGAGAGTATGGCCAGGTAGAGAGTCCGTGGATCCCATACCAATGTGTGATATGGGAGATTTTGGAATGGGAGAAAGCACATTACAGCTCAGACTTCACATTTTTATGAAATTCACAACTCCGTTTATTTGGACACAAAGCAAAGGAAAATTATGTCTTCAGTCACAGTTCCTATATATTCTTCCCTGCATTCCTGAGATGCAGAGCAGAAAGGAGGTGAAAAATAAAATATAAGAGCTCCAAGCTACCACCTCAGCACCTTAATAAAAGGGAATAAACAAATATAAGACAAATAGAAAGTAAACACAATTCAATAAAGTCTGCAAAAACTTTTCAATTTGAGCCTCAGGGGTTTGTTTGTTTGCAGGCATATTTTATAAATAGTTGGGAGAGTAAGTTTGCCAAGGTGGACATTCAAAGTAAATTAAAAACAAACATTGAAGATCATTTAGAAAAAGCAAATTTTGATGCAGTAATCTCTCTATATATAAGACTTCCCATAGTTACCTTATCCAAAACTGAAGTCAGAGACTACATGAACAGCCCTGCTGAAAAGGACTGTGAGAGGAAGTGAAGGGTTTTTCTGGAGTATTATCTAACACTGAACACTCTTGCCCAGCTACCCGTGTGATTTATCTGCCTGATCATAGCAGCTCAGTTTTCAAATATCAAAGGTTTTCAAATCATTCTTAGGGAAGCAGCAGCAGCAGATCAATGCCTTTTCTATAAAGTCAGAGAAAATACCTTTGGGAATAAATGACCTTTTCTCTGGAAAGCTGCTCAGGGAACTATCCCTAAGAAGGAGCCCCACACTTTGATGCTTGCAGCCTGGGTTCTGTGCAGCCAGAAGCAGATCAAAACCAGTGACACCAAAAGGACCCTCATGGCAATGATTACTGTTGTCTGGGGCCAGACCACCAACTGGAGCCGTTTTAAGGACCAGGTGAGAGAGATGAGACACAGAAGTTGAATTACAGTGCTGCAGCACAGCCCTGCTCAGGTGCTCCTGCCAGGATTTTCATCTGTGTATTCCCTTCCCATCCGCTCTTCTCTTTCCCCGCGTCAGAA
>NW_008237226.1:8270581-8296317 GCF_000691975.1 Corvus brachyrhynchos | reverse complement strand
AGAAAGGGACAGGGGGATTATGCAAGTGAGAGGTGGTGTGCCATCAGGCAGCTCCAGCGCAGGGCAAAAAGGGGATGAGCTACTGGGGCTCTGTCAGGAAGCTCCCACAACTGCACTGTCCAAAAGTGCCGTACACAGAGCCCTCCAGTCACACCAGCACTTCTGACCACCACAGTTTCAGCAGCAGGATGTTTGGCTGGAACATAGGGAAGCACTTTCAGCAAAACCTGC
Organism: Corvus brachyrhynchos; assembly: GCF_000691975.1. Lineage (NCBI taxonomy): Eukaryota > Metazoa > Chordata > Aves > Passeriformes > Corvidae > Corvus > Corvus brachyrhynchos. The sequence goes on along the minus strand of NW_008237226.1, from coordinate 8,296,086 downwards.
TGGAGCAGCACTATCAGCAGTGGCCTCACAAAGGGAGCACGCTGACCTCCAAACCTGGAGTACCGTCCTCCTGACCCCTACGGTCCTACTCGGGCAAGTTAGCAAATCACCATCTTGAGGTGCCTAGGAAAGAAAAGAAGGTACTATTTTTTTTGTAACTTTAAAAAAAATAAACAGCTCCTATTAGTATTAAATTGAAAACATGTTTCTATGGTGAGGGCTGCTCTGAAAAAAAACCCCGCGAATTCTTTATCAAAAGAAAACATTTCTCAGGCACACCCGAAGATATTGCAGAAAAAAAACCTTACTTATCTCCACAAATACAGCAGGAGGCCAGACTCAGAAATAGAAAACATAGCTCTGTGAAGAGAAAACTGTGGATTAGAAATACCTATGGCACTTATAAATTGCGAATATGCAAGAATATATTCAGCCTCTTGAGGTTTCCAGGTAGCGGAAAACAACTGAAGCTATGCAAATCATTTTGGAGCTACCCTTGGTATAAATTTGTCCTCATTGTAGCACTGCTATGTTTCAGTTTCTAATTCCATTCAGATAAATTCTCTTCAGAGACCTTGACTTTCCATAAAAAATTAACCAAATAGTAATATGTATTCAGACACTTGGTAGCATGTTTGCATATGTGAAATAATGCATGTCAAGATCCTGCAAAATAAAGGAAACCAATGAGTTTGGAAATGGACATGTTTCTGTTTTACAGTCAGTTTGAGACAGACTTAGAATGAAGGCTAAAAAAATTGCTACAATACAATTTTACACACCCACTGAATTGGTGCATGTGTTCATTTTGATCATCGAAATATTCCTAAATTTCGTCTTTCAGAGGGTGCAAGCACTGTCATTGATATCCATAAAAAAGTAAAATTAAGGGAACAGCCTCCATGCCACAAAAAAACTAGAAAGGAAAAAAAAAAGATAAAAGAAAAGCCAAATTCCTTCTCTAGGAAAATCAAGAGCAGTTAAGTAAAAAGTTTCCAGTATAAGAGAAAGTGAAGTCATCAGGTATAGCTATGCCGTGGTTTAACCACAGCTGGCAACTAAACACCCCACAGTTGCTCACTCAATACCATCAGTGGGATGGAGGAACTAGAAGGGTAAAAGTGGGTTGGCATAAGACCAGATTAATAACTGAAATAAAATAAAATAATAACAACAATTTATAATAGAAGGAAAATAGCAGAAAGAGACAAATAAAACCCAAGAAAGAAAAGAGATGCAAATGAAAACAATCACTCACTACAAACACACCACTACCCAGCCAGTCCCTCAGCAGTAGCTCCCCAGACAGCCTTCCCCCCAGCATTATTGCCAAGCACGATGCCAGATGGTATGGGATACCCCTGTGGCCATTTGGGGTCTGCTGTCCTGGCCGTGCCCCCTCCCAAATCCTTGTGCACCCCTGCCTGCTCAGTGCTGGAACAGGAAGCAGAAGCAGCCTTGGCTCAGTGAGCAGGAACTGACAGATCCCTGAATAATCAACACTGCTCCATACTAACCTACTAAATACAAATAGCTCCATACCCACCCCTACGAGGAAAATTAACTCTACCCCAGCCAAAACCAGCACCAGCTATCCAACATTAACAACTAAGTCTATCTCACCTCATAGACTCATTTTCACACTTTTCATGAAACTGCCTCCCTCTACACATATATAAACACATTCAAAATCAGCTGTCAAGAATTCAGCTATCTGTACTTCCCTCAATTTTACTTTTCTATTTACTATAACAAGGATGCAGACATGTAACCAAAAACTAACACCCACAAAATCCCCTCTGACCTTCAAGCCATCCTTTGAACTTGACATTGAAGAACATGCTCTGAAAGCAGGTGGGGACTTTGGCTGACACATGCTTGCCGCAAATGGACCATCTTCAGTCATAAGGAACACCTGCCTCACACCTGCAGTAGGTGGGAGGCAGTGCCCTTAGGAAAGCAAATAGGGCAACAGGGGAAAGCAGGGGAAAGTGAAAAATGAACTCATGAGCAGAGGTTTACATTAAAGCAACGATTTTTTTTTTTCCTCCAGAGCTACAAGAAGTATTAGAAGAATCTTTATATTTTCCCTGTGGTATCTGACATTGGCTACTGTCCATCTCAAAAATACGTAGGAGAGAAGCAAGCAGATATATCCTAATAAGTCCTCACCAAAACCAGAAAGAGACCTTGGGAACAGGGTTCAAACACAGATAACAACCGAGAGTGTGTGGGGTGGAAAGGCTGAGGGCCACAAAGGAGATAATTTCAAAAGAAAATAGGAAGAAAGAAGTAAATACCTGATTGTTATTCAGCAGCACTAAACAGCAGCCAACAGCTTCTGAAGGCATCTCTCCCCAAGAGAGAGGTGCTGCCTCAAGGCAATAAACATGAGAGCTGATCAGGTACTTGTGCACCGATGTAGGAGCCTGGAGCCCCCTCCCTGTCTGCAAGCAACTAACAAAACAAAAAGGCTTTTTGGCAACAGCCTGCATCTGGAATGCTTTGCCTGATTGCCACCCCAGCCTGTGGCATTGGACCATACAGTGCAGTCTTTGGGAGAAAAGCATGGATCACTTTCCTTAGAAACACCCACTGTCTGCTCCATGGAGGTAGACCCACCGTTTTCTTGGGTTCTCTCCTTAGCTCTACTCTTCACTCCCATAAAACTGAGGTCACTTTTATTATATCCATAACTCTACAGAAAACTTCGTTTGTAATACTCTAACCTCCTTTTTAGCCAGAGGTCCTATCACTGAATAGTTATAACCCAGTGCTGTTGAAGAGTACATCGTCACAACTGACAGATACCGAGTTTGACCTATCCTTCTTATCCACTTACTATTTCCTTCTCTGGAATGATTTAAAAAAAAAAAAAAATAGAAAAAATGGATAGCACACTCCTCTTGTTGCTTGGCTCACTCTAAGTATAGAATAATATGATAAGGATTACTACAGTATACAAGAAGCTCATGTTGAATTTATAACAGTATAATTAGCTGCAGCTTCAGCCTTGTGAGGATAAGTAACCTTGAAACACCTGCAAAACAGCAGAGCTACACTGACTAGGAACCATCCTTCCCAAACTAAATCCTGCTCATAGCAAATTGACTGCAAATAGCTGTCTCTTGATACCAGTTTTAATGAAAAATTGACAGCTGCTAATCCATAGAGTAAATCTTCACAATTTCAGCTTTCAAAGACACAAGATTTTGCCAAGTTTGAACTCACATTCTTTCCTCCCCACCTTCATCCTCCACATCTCTCCCCAGCAGTGACAGGTTTGAGAATCTGTCTTTACAACTTCCCTGAATAATACCTGGCAGGGCTGGGTTCAAGAGCAGAGTATATTTTGGACCAAAGAGTCAAAACAGAGAGAAATGCTTAATTTTCTGTGCCTATACCTTCCACGGACACATTTTGCTATCATTGCATGTTTGGTGTATTCTTATTTTATTCAATATTAAGAGATAACTGTAAGATTCTTTGTTGGTCATAATTGATGTAGTTCTGAAGATAATCTTGACTGCACAAATTCTGTCAGGCTAAAACTGTTTTAAAAACCCAGCATAAAATAAGAGTAGATATCCAGTCCAATCTCTGTTAAAGTCAGGGAAAGTCCCCTGCTCACATCAGTAATTTTGGAAATAGTTCCTACTGTGAAGACAGTAACGAGACTAAGCAGAGTACAGTGAGGGAGGGTTTGATTGTAGGATCTAAGTTCAACTGATCTTGAACACAAGTTTAAACGAGTTTACTTGTCATAAACACCACGCATCAAACACAGTTGTTAAAGAACATCTGCCTAGGTTTGCAGTTCTGTGATGCTGGAGCCCTGCTATGGTGCGTGCAGCAGTGCAGCACAGAAGAAAGCACAGCCCCATGCTTCCAGCTACGTGCTCTCAGACAGGCTTTCCTGAGCACAGGTCACTGCTGCTGTCTTGCTCAACATCCTTCTGGAAGGGAATCTGTGCTGCAACTTGATGTTGATTTTTATTAACACACAGATCTCAACTGAGAATTGAGTGACACTGAACTAACTAGTTACTGATTGGAACTTAGGAAACAAACTATGAGATCAAAGTAAGTTATTAAAAAACAAAACCCCACAAAATCTAATATCACATCCTAGACAGTTAGAAATCCTGAAAAGTATCTGGCATTGAGAAAACAACCAACCAAAGCATTTTCCACCTTCAAAGCCACTATGTCCTTAGTGAAGACACTTTTCATCTGCTCAAGCAGGTAAGATGCTAGAGAAGCTTGTATTTTAGGAAATAAAAAAAATTTTACTCTACAGTTTTTCACAGTACTGTACTAATAGAGGAAATCAGTTCCCAGATGCTTTATATATTTGTTGGCATATCCAAAGCCTAAGGTTGTGTATGTAACCAAACATTGTGGGACCTGTACCCTCCTCGAACAGCAGCTAGAGACAAAGCAGAAATCACTGGAGTGCTTTATGGTGTTTGAATTATCTTATGTCATTAGGCAAATGAATTGAGGATTTTCTGTCAAGATTATCTGATGAGGCAAAAAAATCCACAACAGGGCCTTATTTCTGTAGAATTTCCACAGCTGTCTGAAGTATATTCCTACAAAGGGGACTGTTTCCTTTTATACAGATTATTCTTATGCAGCTGCTTTCAAGGATGCAGCCAGGATTTCTAGGTTTATCAAGCCAATGCTCAAAAACCTGATGCATACCAGATGCAGAGGATACAGTTCAGTATATATGGGCTCCTCATGGTGAATTAATGGTACCTAAAGATTTTACCTCTCCAATTCTCATAGCCTCAGCCATTTTTAATACATCCTATGCTGCTAGAGCTAGCCTGCATTTTAGCATTGGTGAGAAAACAACACACACCCTATGACAAATACTAGTAAATTAGTTAATATCGTGACTGTTTATACAAGACTGAATATGTGCTAGTGTACATCCTAGCATACGTGCTAGCATTCAGACTGTGAATAGGGTAATCTGCTTCAAATTTAATTACTTAGCAACTTTGCAAAGTGCTGCTTATCAGGCATTAATACTTCCCTATTCTTGCTTTAACACCTGCGTCACAGCTTAGAAAAGAGCAAGCTCAGCCATTGAAAGTGAGAGTCATGTGGGGTTGCAAAAGTCCCAAGGCACTACCTCTTAATATTTCACTCTCCATCCCAAAGCCTGGTTTGCTCAGCTTTAGAAGATCCCTCAAAATTTGAAATACCACAGGGGCTTTCCTAATTAACCCTTGGTTATATGATTATACATAACAAGTACCTGAAGGCTGCATTTCTCTTAATTCAGACACCTTCAGGGAGACCCAAATTCCATTTCTCTCTTCCCGGGGCTGCTGGCAGATACTAGATAATGACTCCTCTCTCAAGCTCTCCTCTCATCAAGCTCTTATAAGACCTGCCAAGAGCAAACTGCTACTTTGCAATACAAACAGGTCTCTCACAACAGCAGCACAGGCTCAGGGGAGAAAAGAAAAAAGAGCTAGAAAGGACTATATATGAAGTTCTTTTGTCTGGGTGTTTGGTTTGGGGTTTTTTAGGGGGGTGGGGGGTGGGTGGTGTTTCTTCGGGGTTTTTTCACAGGAAGGTAGCATCTCTCCTCCTCACCACTCCTAAGACCTGTGACTTTACCATCCATGCCTTTCTGAGAAAGGAATGTGCAGGAAATAAAAAGTCCTAGAGCTATCTGTGCCATGTGGACTAAAACCAGCTAATTAAAACTTATAGAGACTTAGAACTGCTCTAAACACACTGTCTGATAGGATGTTACTTATTGCTCTTGCAGCAACCTTTCCTGGCCAAAAAGAAAACAAGGAAATTTTTAAAAGGAGCAGCAGAAGCAGTTTGGTTACAGTAAGACTCTACTGATGCGTCAATGGCCTCTAGAACGAGTTTCTATCCCCACACTCACTGAGCACAATCTCAGTGAGACTAAGCCAGCAGGAAAAGAAAAGAAACCTCACTGTTTCAGGTACAAACAGCTCTGCTTCTTGCTAAGAAAGCCTCCTAACTAAAGACAAAGCCTCAGTTTAACTGGTAGTTAGTCAAACGCATTTAGAGTCAACCATCAGAAGCAAAAGTTACTTTTATTGTCAGGATTAGGAAAAGCATTAGTAAAATCAAGGTCAGTCATCAGCGTGGTAAAACAGCAGCAGTGTCATGAACCTGGGACATCACTGCTTGAAGAGCAGTCAAAACTCATTCTCACTGGAGTAATGCCTGAGAGGAAAAGAATTGGATTGTATGTCAGCAGCATGAGCAGCTGGAAACGATGAGGTACATTCCTAACAGCTACACTTTACATCAATTAAACACCTTTCATCTAAAGCTTCTTACAAAAGGATGAAAGAATTACCATCATTTTACAGAGAAGAACTGAGGAATGCAGACTTGGTGTATAACTCACTTGGACGGCAGAGAGGGATCTGTTTGCATTGCATACTACAGGCTTCTGCCAAGTAGATGAGAGTTTTTTCAGTTCATGTGCCATGCTGGAAAAGAAGTGTCTGCATGAGCGTGTTAGGACAGCACCAAGCCCAACCTAGCAGAGAAAGCCTTTCACCATGACTTTGTAGCCTCAGGCATGGCACTACCTCAGCTAACTTGGTCACCTGGCTTTAAAACAGAGTGTATAGGCAGGTATGTGCTCATACGTGCCTTTGTGTCAGATGCCGGAGGAGGAAGGGGAAAAAACAGGAGCGATTTACAAGCCTGACTCTATAGAAATTAGAAATTAATGAGAGCTCGGCTACTAACTCTGTAGAAGCCAGATGTTTACCACAGAGCTCTGACTCGCATTAACACTACCCAAAGTCACTTTGCACTGTAACACGCAATAGGCAGAGACAAATTTCCCATTGCACAGCCTCAGCCACACCAGAGCCCAAGAATAACTTAGGTGTTAGTCCTCTATTATAAAAAATTGAAAGTGGCAAGGGTCCATTTCAGTTTTGTTCCAGACTCAACAAATACGCACCTGCTCTGTTATACCAGCAAGGCTATTTTAATTTAGAAAGTCAGCTGGTGCTAAAATGGACTAACCCACTTAGAATGCAAAGTGCAGATCAAATTTATGGAGTAAACATAATGTGCTGGAAAAGAAAAGCTTTCTAAGAGAAGAGCTTTCTGAGAGAAACAGGGTAATTATCAAGGGAGGTAGATGTTCTGCTGCTCAGGAAGCTGAGCCCATTATAAAGAAAAAAAAGTCCACTAAATATAATAAAGGCTATTGTTAAAAATCTCTGTATAAAAATAAAATGAAAGCATCAGGTCATGGGGTAGGAGGAGTGGCTCAACCACCTGGTCCCTACTAGGAATCCTATTTCCTAAGAATTTTCAAATGTATACACGAAATGAAGACATTCAGATGAACTACCCTTTTTAAAAAACATTCTGTTATAGTCTGGATAATTCCAATTAATTTCTTATCACCTTCATATCACCAGCTTCATTTTTTTTTTTTTTTTTTACATTGAATTGTGTCACCAAAATATCCAATTAAAAAAAAAAAAACACCACTGGTCAAACAATAGATGTGAGATTTTGGCATCGGTGCTCAACTTTGATTTGCACTGACCCCAGGAAAGATCTCAAAGCTGTTCTAATGCAATTTACAAATACGAACACAGTGCTGGTTAGTCCACTGTGTGAACAGAGGCTGCTGTCCTCAAGAGAATAATGTTATCTGAGAGAGAGGTACAGTGACACAGCCAAAAAACTAACAGAGACAGACATTGTTAATTGTATGAACTTTCAGCTAGACTGCAACAATGTGGCAAATATGTCCCTATTGGCCTCAATATTTTTGGGCCATACTTAACTTCCCCACTATGAACATGAGCAAGTATTTCTATCCCAGTAAAGGGGGGGCCTTAGATTATTATTTGCCCACACAACCTTTCATATCCCAAATTAGCTCCAGACCATAAAAACAAGCCCACATTCTCAGAAGGGAAAGACAATACACACTTGCTGCTATGTATCCTTGCCAAGGAGAAGAGTGTTTGTGACTTGGAGGGCAAAAAAGCCTTTTTGTCTGAGTGCCATGTACATTTCACCATGCGTGCTATTTGGAACGACACGTTTCAGAGCAGTTCAGAGATGCCATGGTCCATCACATCATCCTGAGTCACCTTGACATTTCTGAGATTATGCATTGAGATGATAGCCTCAGGGCTATAAACCTTCTTTTTAATACATTATTAATGATAATGGCTGTTAGAGACAGCATAGTCCTAAAGCCTTGTTTTCCTCTCAGAAATCTAACCAAACTATTGTGCACACATAACACAATAATATACCGCAGGTTTAGATTAGGTTTTTCAGAGACTCAAGTGTCTCAGCACTATCTGGTGTCTGCACAGAAAAGTGTACTTCAGGTTTCCAGTTCACTCCCTTGCTCTAGGAACCAAAGGACAAGGGAACTACAAAGGCACCAGTAGTCTGCTCTACGTCTAATACAGATCTTGGATGTGTTTGTTGCTTCAGTTAGCACTGCTGTTGCAGCAAAAAAAAAATCTAGGTAATGTACCTATTCAACATCTAGAAAAATATGTTTGCCTATCTCTCAAATTGTAACTGAAAAGTAACATTAATAAACAATAAGGAAGACTACTGATCCCACTTTATCTAGGTACAAAAAACCAAAAAAAACAAATCAAAATCAAAAATACCCTGTCTGAAGATTGTCACCAGAGTTATGGGTGGTTTGCAAAGACAGCAGACAGTGCTGGAGCTTCATGTTCTTTGTATGAAGAGCAAGCTGTGAACATGTCCTCTGATCTTTCCACTGACCTCCCACTGGCTTAAAAGATGTCCTTCTCAAAGGCTGCATCCACCCAAAGAGCCCAAGGCTGTGCTCCTAAAAATTTTATCCTAAAAATTTAGTGCAGTGGTCCTACTCCAACCTGGCATTGTGCCTGTACACTTCACACCAATTCTACTGATGAAAAAAGCTTGAAAATAACCTCTCCCCTGTAAGAAAATCAACAGAATTGCTCTTTACTCTTTCGAGGCTTTTCTAGCCCACCACATTTTCCTCAGCTTCCCTGTTCATGAGGAAGAGCACTAGCTGTAGTCCTACTCCTTGCTTTGCTTAGCTGTGGGCAGTGATACGCATCTGTTTGATGTGGAACTTCCTCTAATTACCTGCCTAATTACATACAGAACCATACATACGGCTGAGTTTGGGTTGGTTTTGGTTGTTTTAAGGACTACATTAAATCAAGGTCAGAAATTTCATACACATCGCTTTTTTTTCAGCAGGTTAGTCCAGCCTACATGTTACAAGCAGAAGAACCTGGCTGAAAGTCTCAAAGTCTTCCTTTATCTCTTGAAAGCCAGTGCTATCTGAATATTAACAGCATTACATGGATATTCATCTCATGCTCTGATAACATTGTGTGTCTCGAGCTCCTCGCTGCAGAAACAGGCAATCACGCTCCTGCCCAGCTTTGCACATCAAAGGAAAAGCGACAATAGAACAGCTTTGAAAAAATGCCACGAACTGGCCGAAGTACAGAGCTCGTAAGCAGACAGAGTGTTCTGTTTATCTGGCAGCGGGCGCGGCCCCGAGAGCCCGGCCGTGAGGCAGCTGCCAGGAACAGCCCTCGGCCGCTCTGACTCAGCGCAATGCAGTGGGAAAGGAAACGCGCTTCGATTTCAAAACCCCACCAAGGCCACACTTGCCCTGTTTCATGCTGTCATAGCAGAAGAGGAAAGGGGAGCTGCCAGGATTTTAAAAAAAAAAAAAAAAAAATATTTAGACAAGGTCAGGGAGGAGGAAGGAAAAAAAAACAACCACTTGGAAGAAAAAACATTTTATAGCATCAATGCACTTGACTCTTTCTTTGACCTCATGCTGACGCTCGTCTTGCACAATTCAGGAGGAGTGAATGGAGCCACACACCTTCCCTCCCCCAGCAGGGACCTCGGCAGGGCCACAGAAACCCGGGCCGGCACCGGGAACCGCCCGGCCCCCGTGCTTTTAGCAGCTGTAGCATGCAAGGTTCGAGGAGAGGGGAGGGGGGGGACAGCCACATAACACACACATTCCCCAAATACACGTGTGTATATTTGTAGATGCATATATACTCACACCATTGTTTGAAAATTACTTTTGAAGAGCTCTGAGCCACCAACACCACGAGTTCATTTCTTCAGTACGCTTTAAACAGCAGCCAGAGGTCAGGAATATGATGTTGAAATATGAAGTTCTCCTATATTATTTCAGAAAGTCTCATTTCACTTTTAGACAGATTTTCAGATGTTCAGCTATGTTTTCTTTACACTAAAGTACAGTATTCTTACATATGCAAGCAGAAACAGAGACATGACTTTGAAAACAATAAAAAAAATCAGAAACAAAATGGAAACATTAAATGGGAGCAACACAACAACACTTCCTTCTGCCTGCATTTGTTTTACTGAGAACACCACTTCTCAGGTCCAGCTAATCAGCATTTGTCAGTAAAACAAGATATCAGGGAGCAGTGAGAGCCCTAGAAGTATTTATCTTCCTCTTTTTTGAGCCATGAAGCTTTTCAGAGAGTATTTTCACAAGACAAGAGAACTGTTCATGAGTATCTTGTAGATCAGCACTGTGACTTGGGAGCAACTGCCAAAAAGCAAAAAGGACAACAGAAATGCTGCATCAGTCAGGATTCTCCAGCCTTTCCCTGTCTGTCCACTTCTAGATCCTTGTGACTTTTTATTTTGGCCCATATCAGAAAGAACGCCCTGTTGATAGGTAACAAGAATCTGGAAAGATTTTTGCAATGCTATAAATAGCCAGTTCTCTGGCCAGCAAAAGCAGTCCTGTGTTTATACCCAGAGAATGTAGACAGAGAAAGATAATGGTTTGTTTTGTTTAAGGTGGAATTACTTTGGCAGTGAACAGTTGCATTGTTACTAATTTTACACAGTTAAGTGTGACAATAAAATCTTCAGAGTACATTTCAAGACAGTTACAACACAGACTTAAATACATCTGAAATACAGCTCGTATATACAGCCATCAACATACACACGTAGATAGAGCCACAGTGACTAACACTGACAGGGTGCTTTTTTTTATTTGCTTGGCTCTGCTGGGGCACACCACTGTATGGTAACGCTCTGAACCTTGTGTGCATACAAGAATCTTGCAGAGCCGGGTTGGAGCGGCATGTTGCACATATTTACACTGGAGTAACATTGCCTACTTTGTAAGTCTGCTCCTGCACAATGCCCAGCTTCTTCTATTCCAAACCACTCTTGTTCTAGTCCATTCACCCCTTCATAACTGCTTGGCACAGTTTCAGTTCACCTCCCCCCCGCCCTCACTTTTTTTTTAATAGGCTTTGTCAAGTCTGCTCCTAAATCTTCCTGTTCATTTTGTTTCAGGGTCATATCTGAGGTGGTTTAGATTAAACAAAAGAAAACCCAGGAGTTACAGGGCAGTTGCTTTTAGGTAAGACTCATGAACTCAGAAACAAGGAGTTGCAGCTCAGATAAAAGCACACTTCGCCACGTGAACTATGTTGGCTTCCTGAAAGGAAGGGGACACACAGTACTCTCCCTGCAGCTCCAAGCACTTCTTGCCATAGTCCCAGCTTTGAGATCCAAGCTGGCCAGCTCTGCAGCATGCCTAAGGCCTGTAAAGAATGATTATATAATATTGCAGTACAATACTCTAAAGAAGGCAAGAAAAACACCACCGACCAAACCAGAAGTCTGTAGCCAGAAACAGCCCATAATGAAATAGAGTTCAATACTTTGCCCCTAAACTGCTGGTGTTGGGAGACAGCATCTGCTCTCTGGTGCAGTGCCTCACCTGCCCCAGAGGGGCTGTGCAAGCCTCCTGCTTCCCAGCCCAATCCTGGGCACATACTACAGATCCAGCCTTGGATATCCGATGCCCTCTACCCCCTCCTCACTCCACCCACCAAGCCACACATGCTAACCTCCTACACAAGCAAAGTATGGTAGCATCTGACTAATATAATTTGGGGGCTAATCTAAAGAAATGTTATAATTTAATATTTAGACTCAGTTCCCTTAATCCATTTTATGCGCAGGAACATAACTATACCTTGCCTTGATATGTGTGTACTCACTCATCAGTGTGTGTATCTCTTGAAATGTATATTCAGGAATGTATATCTTGATTAGTTAGAACACCCCTAGTTAGAAAGCTGTGTCAGCCAACCTCGCTGGTTAACTTTGGCAGGAAGACACGGCACATTAGTTGAGAAATAGCATCAGGTTAATGTAGCTGTGCTGTTTCTCCTCAAAGCTGACATGACCTGTACTGTTCCATGTGGACATCAGCCACCACATAGCCAAGTAAGAACTCCAAGCTTCACTTCCAAGACTGGACACACCCCTGTGTTGGCAGGTTGACAAGGCCAAAGTACACACAGACAAATTCTCCACAGAAAGGCTCTTCTACAGGGGAGGTAAACTGTGAAGGGCACTTAACAAAATAAGTAAAATAAAGTCACATGACTAAAATTTTTTTTTTAAAACTTAATATATATTAATGTTCATTAAATCTTACTCTGCAATAGTTTAAGGCAGTCATTGCTTGGTTATAAGGCAACCACGTATTCAAAACCATTTCCCACAACTCAGAAGTACAGTGGTCAGACGTATGATAGATAAAACCACGTTTTGCTTTTGTTAAACTGGATGAGATGCCACTATAAAAATAAAAAGGTAGAAAAAAGAATAATCAAAAATGACAGTTGGTGGCTAAAATCTAATTTAGGTTTCCAAATGGAAGTCCAGAATATGACCTAGGTTTGAAGAAAAAAAAATTTAAATAAAAAGAAGGAGAAAAACTCTGGACAATAAATTTTCTGCTTGAGGAATCCTTAATCAAGCATTTTTCTTTGCTTTTGACAGGTCACAGAGTTGAGCTTCAAATTCCTCCTTCACTAAGCATTACATCAACAGCAATTGCTACTCTTACTCTAAGATTTCTAGTTTGTTATCCTACTAGGGATGACAAAACAGGTCAGCAGGCATGACTAAGGGCAGCATATACTAGACATAATACACTCCTGGCTAGAACCTGTCATAAATTTAAGTAACAGACACACACCAATGTTTATTAAAAATGTTGCTTCAACATTGGAAAGCACAAAGCTAAACTAACATGATGTTCAAATAACAAAACCATGCACTGCAGACACTACCACTGTAGCTCATATGACATGGGTAAAGTTCACACAAGCTTTTACAGTGGTTTCATCCATTCTATTTTGAAGTAATATCTCTTTGAAAGCAGGTTAATTATAGCAGGATTTGACAAGATAAGAAAAGGACAGAAGACAACTCTGTCACCATAAAGCAATTTAAACCAAACACTACCCATCTACAAATTGAGAGAGACCTGTGTAGACAAGAACTCATGGAGCCAGATCTCAAGTAGAAGTCTAGGAAAATACGCCAGTTTAGAAAAAATCTGACGCCATCCACTTATTTTAGGTCCAAACTAACATTGTGTGTGACCAGTTCATTACTGCATGCTGTTTTTAGTTCACTGTTTTTCAGAATTAATGTGAAATGGAAAGATTCTCCCACAAGCCCAGTAACCATCTGGTGTTATTGCTGTACTTCATGAAAAATTCATTGCCTTTTTATCATAGTCAGCTATTTCAGAGATTGTAGTGATTTATGTTTTTTAGCAGAATATTTTACTCGCTATTGATGTTTGCAAATCTGCTTCAGCATCACAGTTCCACAGATTATGTTCTTTCTGGCTTCATCCTCGGGATTTCTAGCAGCCTTGAAGGCAGCAGAAGCTGTAAAAAAGTCAGTTCTAGTAATAGATTTATAAAATGGACATCACAGTATTGTCTGTTTTCCCAAGCTAAATAAAGCTAAACTCATTGCCCGTGAAACATGCTCAAGCACTAAGAGCCACATTACAGCTCCAAGCTCTCATTCAGCCATTCATCTCCAACAGAGCTATCTGTCAAAGAACACACAACTCAGTTTGATATTCATTCTAGCTCAGAGAAATTTTATATTTTTCCTTCATGCTCTACTCGCAGGAGATTCTGCAGCCAGAAGCATTTCAGCAGGCTGTATGGAGACCAAAACCAAGTCAGTGGGTTAAGGAGTGCACAGGCTAAACCCCTCCTCCTGAGTGCTGAGAGAAGCCCCAGCAGTGCAATAATTGCTTCCTGGACTTGTAACCAGTCATCTGGAGCTTGGCTGTAACACCGACCGTGGTCCTGCCCTGTACCACACCAGTATGAGCTGCCTGTGCTGTGGTTTTGGAAGTCCTTAAGACTGTGCTTTTTCTTCCCTCCTCCTTCAGGCTAACATGAATAAGGCCAAAAGAATTCAGACCATATAGCCTGGCAATTCCTTTAATCTGAACTAATGCCTATGAGAGTTGGCAACACCTGAAGAGTGGGTGTAGAAATCACCCCCAACAATTCAATACACAACAGGCTGCAGTAGGAAATAGCTACTAAAATTGAAAAGGAAGGGAATGAATATTCATAAGTTCTCACCAAAAAGAAGATCACCTTTAGCAGTGCCTTTACATACCCGCAAATACTTTATCAGCCCACACAAGATTTCAAGCACTGCAAGTTACTTCAGCTCTGAGTATTCATACATGTTGTCAGGCTACTCTGAGTTTTAATCTTAAAAATATTGCCTTCACTCAAGCAAAGTCACAAGCAGGTATTTTACTTTGTTAGTTTTGAAAAAAGCTAAACTCATCCCTGAATGAGTTGATGAGATGTCACAAAAGCATACAGAAAGCAGAAGGTTTAAGGAAACAGGAACAATGCCAGTGTACAGGGAGGATCCTAGAGAAGCTGAAGCTGCCTCAGAGACAAAATTAGTAAAAAAGTGCAAGAGTAAACAACAAGGCCTTCTCCTGGTACAGGGACATTAACAGGAATTTTATATGAAACATGGTTCTGACGCTGAATGGGCTAGGGGAACTTGGTTATAACAGAAGCAGAAAAGGCCTCTACTGGTCAGGTTTGATCTCAGGCTTTTCTGGTTCCTCTGCCTAATGGAAGTGCCTGGGAGATAAGACAGAATATCTATCTGGTCCTATGGACTCATGTGACAAATGAGGCCAGTGAGACTGCTAGCCAGCACCACTGAGATGCCATCCTCAATCACCTTTAAAAGGTCATGGCACTTTCAGGAGGGTCCCAATTACTATAGAAGTGCAAAAAGGTCAGATTCCTCTTCGAGAAGGATTACCTTGGGAAAGCACAGACTTCATCACAGTCCCTAGAAAGACTGTGGAACAAGTCTTCAAAGCCATTTCTAAGCACAGTAAAAATGAGAAGATCGTGGAGAACAACAGGGACTTACCAAAAGGAAATAATGCTCAACTGATATGATCTCCTTCTATGAAGAAAATGGTAACTTTAAGCAAAGAGCAGTGGATATCCTTCACCTTGGCTCTCCCAACACCTTCCCAACAGTCTTCCTCAGTACCTACACCAGCCAAGTCAGAGGTACGGGATGGATGGTTGGCATATAAGGAAGGTAGAGAACTGCGGGACTGTTAATTGGGCTGAAAGAGTCAGTCATCAGAAGCCCTTGAGTGTCATGGAGGCAAGGGGTCAAAATAAGGATGACCAAATACTAGCCCAAGCTGCCCTTTGTATATCTCAATTGTTTGAGATTACAGAGTAGCTGGGATTGGAAAGGATCTCTGGAGATAATTTAGTCCAAACCCCCTGCCAAGGTAGGGTCACCTATAGCAGGTTACAAAGGAACATATCCAGGTGAGTTATGAATATCTCCAGAAAGGGAAACTCCATAATCTCTCTGGGCGGCCTTTTCCAGTGCTCTGTCATCCTCAATGTAAAGTAGTTCTTTCTCATATTAAGGTGGAACTTCTTGTGTTTTAGTGGTTTTGAATTTTAGAGATATGCTCAACTTGACAGGGCAAGGCTCTGAGCAACTGTACCCAACTTCAGAGCTGGCTGTGCTTTTGGGAGCTGGACCATGCACCCCGCAAGAATTTGATTCAGTGATCATGAATGACAAGATCCAGGCTTTTCTTGTCCAAAGATCAAGAAGATACCCCAGCACAACCTCTCATGAAGTTTCTTTTACCTAAAGAAGGGAAGAAATAACTTGAAGTGAGATTTTCAGAGGCACTCTGTTCTCCCTTCTTCTCATTTACTTTTTCAGATAAAAAAAACTTCAGTGTGTTGGAGGCTTTAAACAGAATCCACAAACATGCAGAAGAGATTATACTGCCAAGTTCAAAAGAGTAAACTATGCAAACTGCAGAACAGCTTGAACTTTTAGCTTTCCTGCACTACAGATGGTTGCACGGCAAGGCTCTAGTTGCTCTGTTGGTCTGGCTTTGCAGGAAATACCTACACATCTAAACAAACAGTAATAGCAGGAGAGGTAACAGCTCTCCTGCCCTGTCATTCCAATAAGATCACCTGACAATGCACTTACAGGCAAGGCAGTCAGTCAAACAAATCATTAAGTTTCAAGGAGCATGGAAGAGACTTTCTGCTTTCAGCACAGTTCTTTCCTGAGTAGGGCAGAAAGGGACCACAGCCTCTCTACGCATATGGCAACCTTCACACAATAACAGTACTGCCAGCTGCAATGGCATAATGCAGGTGGCTGTTTTAGTTATTGCTTTAAGCTGCTGATAAATCATTTCCCAGGGGAGTGACTGTAGCCACTGCACCTGCATGAATTCTCACAGGCTACTAACACCTTTTCCAAAGTCAGAAGCATTAGCCCAACAGCAAACATTAACAGAAGTTAATAAAATCCCCCATTTTCTTCCTGTACATTCTCTGGAACTCTCTTATCCACTCCAGTGTCCGAGACAAAACCTATGAGTAAAGAGGCTTCAGCATAGTTGTCTAAGGCATTTTAAGTTTGTGGTAAAAACAACCAAACCCAAAAAACCAGTATAAGATTCAAATCACTTTATTCCTATTAGAATGGGTCTCTTTTAGATGACAGCAGTAGGAAACCTCAGAAGGCGGAATAGCCCCCACATTTTGTTTCATTACCTGTGTGATGTAGTTGCATCCCAGTTCTGAAGGATGGTTGTCTTACATGTGTCCATATAGCACACTAGCATCTGCTCACTGCTCTCTTCTGTTCTTCCCATTTTCCATCAGCCTGTATTCCTCTAACTCCTAGTCATCTTATTTAAATTTCAAGGCTGAGTATTGACATTTTGGTCTGTGTTTGCATAGCCCTTTGCACAATGAAGTGCAGGTCCATAAGTAGGTCTTAAGTACAATGTTCATACAAATTAGACCAGTTACATCAACTAACTGGCTGAGTACTGGTTCTGTTACAAGTTCTAATGTACTTGCTGTCTCAGTTCTAAGAACAAAGACAGCAGTGATTACATGAATTGCAATAAAATCATATTCCCACACTCTACACCTGAACATCTCTCTCAAAAAAAGGTAAACAGTCTGGGTTCAAAAAGTGAAACAAAATACAGTGGCCAACCAAGGACAAGAGATTTCATAGTCAAAAAACCCCTCCCAAGGAAAACTAATCCTAGCCTTCACAAGCCTGAGAATCCTGTCTCCATCAGTGCCAACAATGGTTGCTCGTTAGTATTCCCAGTGCTCAACAAGTTTGGTTAATAGCCTAAAGCTCCATCTGTGATAGGCAGTATTTACTTAACAAGGAGATAGCCCACAGGGTTCAGTGGATTGCTTATTTCTGCTCATGCTGTAGCAGGCCCACAGACTTAATACAGATGTAAGGAAGGAGATAGGATGTGGTTCTCCTTAGCTTGCTTACATGAGATAGTCTTTCTGCTAAGAGGGCATAGAATAAGAACCTGAGTCAACATCTGCTGAAATCAGTGGAAAGGCTCCCATCCACTCTTTTTCTCCTTGTTCCCATTTCGAATTCAAGGTTTGATGCAAGCATATGCAAGTAAAATACATATTTTTGGCCTCATACATTAAATCAGACCCAGAAGTTCAGTTTTGGCTTCTTCAGTTTAGTTCATTCTGTTGTTGTATTGCTCTGGTTGGGAAATCAGTTTAATAGTTTTTACTGCTGTCTGTAGGTAGATATTTCAGGCATCTAGCTCATTTTTTAAAAGAACATTCTTTGAACAACACGCCCTCTGCACACACAATTTGTTCATAATATATTTCTAAGTTTGTCACAAGAAAGCACCTTCCAGTGGAATAAATTTAAACTTTCACTTTGAAAGGGTCTTAGCTAAATTGAGACTGTTCATAAAAAGATAAATATAGGTTTTAAGATAAACACATTCCTACTAGAATATTCAATCACAGCGTTACTGTAGTAACAGTCATACATACTTGCACCTCCTCACAGCTAAGGAAAAATAAGAGATGGATGACTGTCAGGCAAGTGCTGAAGCAAAGATCTCGGATCACATCCAAAACGTGGTCACATCAGCTGAGGTGGCATCAAGAAGTGCGACTGATATTTCAATAACTCACTCTGGTTTTCATTAAGCAAGGAATGCTGATTAACATAATTCAACTGCCAGGTTTAGCAAGCTAAGCTAATCCAGAATCATTTCCTCAACCTAGAGCTGCCCCTGCACACAATGCTGGACACCATTAGGAGTCATTTGCATCAGACAGAGCAAGTAGGAGTCCAAGGCTCCTGCTACAAGGAGTCCAGAGCCTACAGCACTTTCAGATATAAAGACAGATTATGTCAGAATTCAGTTTAATTTCAACAACAAAGATGATATACTATTACCTGTCTGTCTGAAGTGAACATGGCATTGAGTGGGTGAATTAACTATTTTAAGTTCACTGACCGAGGAAGAGTGCAAAGCCCATAGTTTTCCTAAAAATCCAGCTTCATTATTTAGTTTTGTTCAGGCTCCTTACATGCCCCATTTTCTTTGAAACATGCAGTGCTTGGCCTATGTAGAGCAGACCTGGGCTATTACCCCTGCCTGACCTAGTCCTGTGATACCAATGAAAGGACTTTGCCTCTGCTGTACCCTGGCATATGCCATAATGTGTATGGTATGGGGGCAAAGTGGCCATCATTTCCTCCCAGGTGTGCCAGAGCCACCCCAAGCACATTCCAGGGGGTGATAACAGACTTGGTCAACAAATGAGTCTTGGAGACAAGCCCCAAGTCCACTCCACACAGCCAGAGAGGCACGTGGTTGTAGTAGAGCAGTAACACCAAGACAGTAACACATTGAGGGAGCAAGTCGTTGTAGTCACCATGGCAGATGACAGGCTAAGGATGTTGGAAAGGCACGGGCAAAGACTTTTCCATACCTGCAAGTGGCTACAGCACTGTTAACAAATGCACCAACATTGGTCCCAAACACCTTCACTAGCCTTGGAAGGAAAGGGACTTCCAGAGAAGCATCTTGTTTCAAGCAAAATTGACAATCTTCCCTTTGAAATTAATCTTTTCTAACTGGTTATCCACATTAGTTCATATGATCAGATTCAGATTAGGTAGGATGAGAAAGACCCACTAAGATCACAGACATACCCAAGATAGACTAGTAAAACTGGAAGATCCATCCTTATCTGCAACTTCACGTTATGAGTAAAGGTTTTTTATTGTAGTAAAATGCTTTAACTTCACTTACCTCCCCAGCAAAATTACACCAGCACAGGCATTTTTGTCTGTTGCAATCACATCTGCCAGTACACATAACAATGCCAAAGTGTCATTCTGCATCAATGCTTTGCCAGCTGAAGTTTCAAAGGCGGAAACACAAACTCCAGCATGTAAAAGATACAACTACATCCTTGTTGGATCTGCCTTTTTAATATCCACTACCCCCTACCAGAGAATGATTGCTGCAGAAAAGATTACATAAAGAACAGGTGTATGAAATACTAACAGTGCAGTGATAAGACTAACAGCTGGGGACAGCAAGCAGGCAAGTCTCCCACGAGAAGGAGTGAGGGAGATATTCCCAAAGGCACTACTGATGCCTTACATTTGATCTTATCCCCCACATCACGATCTACGCATTGTTTTTTGGCAAGATGACAGATAGATGGAAAACAATTTAACTTCTCTATCAGTGGGATGGTTTGGCATGGTACAAGAGGCACGTATCCTTACAACTACAAAGTCAGAGGGCTTAGTAGAACCACCCTGTTTGCTTAACAAAGTGACGTAAGGCACACAACCACGCAAGCATAGCCTTTGTTCTTTCCTCCAGCTATCCCTGTTTTTCCTCAATGCCCTCCCACTAATGTCAAACCTAGCAAAGTAGTCTGTAAATGTTAAAGCAGGTACTTTTTAATGTCCAGGTGTGTTCTGAGTAGACACCAAGGGTAGCTAGCTAATCATAATAAACCTGAATTCAATGGCTGACAAATAGAATGTCCCTAGAAACTCCGTGTATATATATATATATATTTGGTTTACCATTAATAAATTCTGCTTTACAAGGCTGAGTGTATTAAAGAAATGATCACGTCTTGCAAAGCATATATGAACATCTATTTATATTAGGAGTTACCAAACAATTAACAAATGGTGTTATACTATCCTAAGTTCAATTCTTAATAGAGACGGCTTATTGGTAAAAATGGTGAAGTCTCCTATTGATGTGCTTAAGACATGCTACTCATGTAACAAGATTATGGCATCAATTAGTCAATACCATTGAGGATAAATTCCTGATTTCTGAAGTGTACCAGAAAAAACAATTATCATCATTACAAAACAGACTAAGCAGAACATAACAGATATTTACCTGTACATCAGAAGATACACAATTAAGGTAAGGAGAATCATACCAGTTTATTTTTATTATTATTATATTTTATATCTCAGCAGGCTTGTTTTCAGAAATTTCAAGATCTATTGTCATTCCACTACCCAAACAGACACAGAAATCACAATGAAGTCAGCCAGATTTAAAGACAAACCACATCCCTCAGCTAAAACTGTTTTCACTTTAGACAATGTAGCAGAACATCACTATATATTTTTTTTTGTCTAAATAAATATAGAAAAGACAAGACAGGGTGAAAGTCTATGAGGGACCAAATACAAGTTGCGATTGTTTGCATTTATAAAACAATGAATGGATTACTACTATTTTCTTTTATTAGCCAGTTGTCTGGCCTGGTATAGGCAGCACCACAGAAGGCAAGTGGGTGAGCCCCAGGTTGACTGGGCAGGGGGTAGAGGGATGCTGTGGGTGGCAGACAATTCCCCCAGCTGGCAGCACTGCCAGGAGGGCTAAGGAACATGCAGCATTCAACGGGGACAGCCCAAGCTCCTAGTACTGTCACAACAAGCTGTTAATTTAGAAGAGAATGAAGAAGCTGAAACTTCCTTAAGTACACACCCACACATCTTTAAGCCCTAATAAATCCACACACAGGAAGTGAGATGATGGTTTACCACAAAAGACGGAGCCCCTTTGCGTAAGTTCCAGTGTACGCAGTCACCAGAGATAGAGAGGCCTCAAGAGTGAGTCATCAGTTCCCATGGCTCAGATGTGACCAGCAAGACAGACAGATGCTCTCTCTCTGCCAGAGCACCTCCTCATGCTGGAGTGAGAGCACCCAAACCACCTGGAAGTGGCACCTCACAGGCAGCTCTTCGACCTGTCCAGATGCCATAGCCTTCTGATACATGGCTCTTTTCCAGCCCCTGCTGCCTCTTGCCTCATGGGCTGCTCCTCCAGCTGGGGAAGGAAGAGAGCGGCAAGGCTCTGGTTCCAGGGGAGATCAATTGCACCTTCCTCTCCTGGATTATTAGGTAACAGAGCCAATAACACTGTCAGTAACAGTAGCCAATAACACTGTCATTACTGCGTCTTTTAAAGAGTTATTTATATACACCTCAAAAGAAGCTATAGCTTACCTCCACCTGAAAGGAAAATAAACACCATCTGAGCCAAACAAATAATGTCTCACTTCAAACATTTGATTCAAAAATTTAATGAAAATAGAAGTAAAAATGACATTTTGCTTTGTTATAACCATAAGCTTTCATACATGTCCAAAATTCTCTAGCCAAGAACTGAGTTGAAGCTGTCAGTAGACAATAACTACTAGATTCACAAATATCACTTCAGAAACTGAATATGAAGTTTGAAGAAAAATAATTTCACATCAGAATTTAAGCTGCAATATTACTTAATACTGAAGTCAGTGTATGTTGAACAACCTCACATTAATTGAAGACAAAAAGAGAAGGTACCCAGCAATGAGTTAAGAAAGCATGACATTTCTAAGGTGTGGGAACCCAGAGTGCAGAGAATATTTCTCTGCCTGTTTTGAGGGGTTCTAACCCCCTGGAAAACACTGTTTTTGAACTTCATCCTTGGAGAAAATTACCTACCCTCTGGGAAGAATTAGAATCTACACTGGTGTGAATAAGGTGATAGAATATTATGTAAGATTGTCACAGGGTGAAAAATTTAGAGGTTTTGGGTTTGTTAATGTAGTAAATAGATAAAAGCAAAAAACTTCAAAATGGAGGATTGTTGTTGTTCTCCAGAGCTGCTACTGCTTCTTCTACTACTCCATATTCTGCAGTAGAAGTACTTTGGGATGATCGGATAAAGAATTCCACAGTTCCTGTCTACGTGACAAAATGATTTCTTATACATTGGTGAAAAAGTGAAAATATCTTTCACTTTAAGTTTTCATTGGGTGATTTACTTTTAAAAGACTGTGTAAATCTTGATAATTTGGCATTCTCCTGCACTCTCTGCTCTGTGCTATGTCTGGATCACATTAAGTGGCCCTATTCTCTGATAAGACTTAATAAACAACTATCTGAAAGCAGAGAAGGCTGAAAGTCCCGTTCGTCTCTCAGACTCCTGGCAAAGACTCTAAAATTCTACCCCATCAGGGGAGGCATAAATAAGGCACAGATAGTGTCATAAGGTATCATGCTTTCTCCTAACAGAGTTGGTGAGGGAACAAGAAGAGGGAAAGGAACTACCATAGGTACAATTAAGATCAAGGCCTGCCTTCCTTATACACAGTAAGAAATAGTCAGTCAGGCTGAGGTACCACAATTTAACCCTCAGAACAGACAGTTCCTTGTCCTGAACCACCGTGATGCCTCCAGGCTTTACTTACCAGCCTTCAGAAGAGGATCAGGTTCTGAATCCTTCTGTCCGTGAAGGTTAGGAAAAGAAAAAACCCATAAACAACCAACCTAAAAACCAAAAAAACCCCACAAGTAAACTTCCACACCAAAACCCAAAAACTTCTTCAAGTACCTCAAAAAATATTTTCCAACTTTTTGACAGTCATCTCATCTTGTAATCGACCTCACAATCTTCCTGGTACCTCAGAAATGTTAAAGTATAATAAGAAAATTCAACCTCCGATTTTACCCTGTTTACTTTCCAGACAGTTGCTTAGAAGTTTAGAAGTGGCTTATAACATACTAGCCTACAAAATTCCTCCTGTTTTGCAGAAACAAGCTCGTATTCTGATCAATGAATCAGAGAGCAAATCACCATAAATAAGTATAGCAATTGTACCCTTGCAGTTTTCAGAAACTTAAAATCATTGCTTTGAGACTGAAAAAAGTGCCATCAGTACACTGGGCAGTGACAGAAGAAAATATCAAAACAATACTCATAAGAAACTTTTTTAGATTCAGGCAGACACTGTTAAGAACTAAGGTTCACCTCTTACTTCTGCTTAAAACAATTCCAGCTCATTCTTTCGGTGATGGCAGCCAGGCAGACCAATGATGCCTGTCTAGGCACGCTTTCAAGGCCATAACGGTTTTTTTCAGCTTTTCCAAACAAAGTACCATTTTACTGGATTATGTTTTGTGCACGTTGTTACTACTTTGCAAACATCAATGCCCTGATTTCATGATCCAGAATTCTTCAGCAGCAACAGCAGCACTAGTTTAAGGTACTCCCACCATTCAGTGCTATCTTCTCTGCACAATCCCCTCCAGTTGTGCTGGCATGGAGTCCAGCCAGCTGCAGTCTGAATTGATAAACTGGAAGATAACCCAAGAATTTTACTGAAGCCAGAGCAGCTCACTGTGAGGACCACAATACAGCTGTACAGGTAAGTGTGCCAGCACAGCTATGGGATGAAAATCAACAGTTTTATTGAATACTTCATACCAAAGATACAGCCAAAGAATCTAGTTGTTTACATTTTTGAAAGACCTCCAAACTCTTCTGCCTCATCCTATGCATATACACAAGTCAGAGATTCCATTTATAAAATAAAATCTAGTCTTAGTACTGAGCTTAAGAAATAAATACACCGTAATCCAAAGATCAAATAAACCTTCCAAATTACTTTTAAAAATCATTAAAGCCACGGATAAGGAAATGCTAATACTGGAAATAACATTCTTAAAAGACAGCAAACTTTGGTTACAGGAAGGCCTTTATCCAGACAGTATTCCCCTGGAAGAAGCAGCACTCCATTGGATTATGTCCCTTTTGCTTCATCGCAGTGAAGAAATTTAGACATTGTTAATACTTGGAAGCCACAGAAAAGTTTGTAAGAGGAGACACTGAAGCAGCTTGCACAAAAAGACCATGCACACATGACAAACCACAGAAATGGCACTGTGTTTCATTGAAGTGCTAGCAAAAGTTGTCAAGTACACGCTGCCAAGCCCGGACCTCTCCACATGTCTAGGATCTGTCCCCGTGCCTTGGACAGGCAGTGAGTAAGAACAGATCAATCTCCCGCTATCTTACAGAGAATTCAGAGCTTGCAGATAACATGTGTAAATGTTTCAGAGTCACAAGATGCGATAGGACACACTGTTCAGGGCAAGGCTTAACTTTGCATTTCCAAAGGAAGTGCCTTGCTCCCCACTGATTATCAGAGGGGGAAAGGGGGAGGGAGGAGGGAAAGGGGGAGGGGAAGGGGAAGGCTGGCTGGCCGCTGCCCGGTATCTCTATCTGAACACCTTCCAAGGTGAGAACAATTTATTGTCATTTGCAAATATCCCCCGTACAACAGGGTAATGTCTGCATGGAGCTGGTCTCCAGCCCTGCCTGCCGAGGAGCTGGGCAGAAGCGTCACACCAGCCACCTCACCCCCAGCTTGTTGTAGCATTTGGCACACCTCAGACTCTTGAGTCCACAGGCTGGGCTCTCCCACCCCTCCTGAGGCCAGGCTGCTCCACGGGAGCAGAGGACTTTGGACCGCAGGGCCTCCTCCACAAGATGCAGCTGCACGTGGCAGCGCAACAAAGCTACACTCCAGATGTGCTGGCACGGGACTGCCAGGAGACCCGGGGCCTTGCTGGGGAAAGGCAGAACAGCCTGGTGATGCTGGTCTTAGTGGGATATGCCCTGGGAAAGGGCAGCACCTCCAGCCCCACCACTCAGAGGCACGGACTTCCTGAGGGTCCCTACCCCCCACATTTTGTTCTCCTTTTCCCTGGAGGAAAGCATACATCCATTTGTAACCAAAGCCTGTCCAAACACCTATCAGCCAAAGAATCACGGGTGAAAGTATCTACATGGGAATCATAAGAAATAGTCACTGCTTTTTTTCCATATTAACTTCAGCAGTCAGTCG
>NW_008237226.1:8256919-8270435 GCF_000691975.1 Corvus brachyrhynchos | reverse complement strand
CAGGAAGTAGATCATTTAACCAAACCAGCACAAACAGAGAGCCACGGTACACAGAAAACCCATAATCAGCCCCAGTCACCAGCAGTGATAGCCACCCCACCAATAGCTCATGCCAGAGTGGCTCTAATCCCTCTCCACAGGAGAGATTTGTGAGCAGCATGGCACCTTTCGGAGCTCACAGAGGCCGGATGAAGCCTCTGGCTGGTCAGTCAGAGGGTAGCATTGCTCTGCAGGCCAGAGACACCCACACTGACAGTCTCTAGCTCTAGACACCCTGACAGCTGACCAAAGAAGTGAAGCAAAAGGTCTTTAAACACAGTAACAACAAATTAGTCACTACTCTCCATATCAAAATATTTCTCAAGAGATCCTACCCTGGTTTTCCATTCCTTACGGAAGAGCAGCAAGGTCACTGCAATACTCTCAGTGTTCTCCTTGAGCTCTTTTAAAAGGCAAGAAAGAGGGAGAAAATTTAGCAGTCTACTTGGATATGGGATTATTTGATCTGCATCAGGATTTAAATCGAGATTTTCAGAGTCACAGTACAGTACATGGATGGAAATGCACTAGAGTCCAACACTATCGCTGCAGGGGACAGGAGCCTGAAATGTAAGGGGGAATACAAAATTGGATCCTCACTCACGGGTGACCTTCTGTTGGCACTGAAAGAGCTTTTAACTGCGCAGAACACACTGTTTGGGGGAGTCCCACCACAGGGCTGGGTAAGGCAGACTCACAGAACTCAAGCCATGCTAGTTTGTTAAAAGGAGTGTTTCTAGCTGCCAGTAACAAGCTCTGGCTTTGCAACGAAAGTAACCCAACACCTCCATCAGCTCAGCGTGCCGAAAAAAAGCGGCTCTCCTGTGCTTGCTACCAAGCTCACCACCAGCCAGCCCTGTTCCAGATGGCATCCATGGAGCTTTACTGCTGAAGGCCACTGAACTGAATGGTTGGATAGAAAGAGTACAACTGTAGTTCACTTTGAACAAAAAAACAAACAAAACCAAAACCCCTACCAAAAAAAACAACCAACCAAAAAAAACCTTATTCAAAAATGCCCCAGCAAAACCCACACCACTCACTCCATGAAGTATTACTATTACCAAACAAAACTTGAGTCACTTGTTAGCTGAAGGTTTCTTTGGGTTCTTTGGGGTTTTTTTTTTTGATTTTTATTTTTTTTTTTGGGGGGGCGGGGGGTTGTTGTTTTGTTTTAACAATAGCTCCCAAGCACTATCATATCCTTTTGCAGACTGTATTTTTTTTTTTTTGACTGGTTTAAGTCTTGGCTCCCACATCTCTACTTTTCATTTTGTAATAATTATAACATGATAAAAAAAATGTATATATATATATATCAACGGCCCACCAATCACCATATTAGAAATGAGATGAATGCTTGCTGGGTTCCAGTCCTAACAACGGGAAAACCCCTAACCCCTCTACCTGAAACATCCAAGCAGCCTTCTTGGTCTTCTAGTCCTTTATAGGAGTATACCCAGCACCATTCTTCTCTTCTTCAGAACAGAAAGCTCTTTGAATGCCAGTGCAACCACTTACTAGTGCTGAATTTGCCACGTTATGCATTATTGATTCACTGCCCCAGGCCTGAGAAGCAATAGGTAAAGGCTTTCTAATAAGCACATCTGCAATGGAAGAGAGAAGGCGAGCTAACAGGAACAATGCAAGTTTCCAGCAGGAGTCTCAGTTCCAGTTTCAATGTCTTCACAACCCAGTTTAATCCACACAATACACAGAGTGAACAGGATGTTTAGGGAAGCAGATAATATCTGCTTTGGAGACTATGTACAGTTATTTTCTCGCTAGTGATAACTGATAGGATGTCATAGCACCTGGTCTCACATCAGAGATAAGCCCCCAGGAGATACACCCTCACTGTGCTTTCACATGATGATAGGATGATTTAGGGGATGTAGATCTCCCCATAAGCCTGCACAACAGCTTTCTTTTAAGACCAAGCAATTACTTCAACTAAACAAAGTCTCACACTTTCCCCAAGCTGACAGGAATACACAATATGCTGTTTAGTCATTTGCTGAAATCCAAAGCCCATAGCACCATACCCTAAAATCTCCACTTTCAAGGTATCTTCCTCCCTCTACCCCAGCTTCTGGCATTTCAGTTGAGTTTCCTAAAGAAATAAGTTATGTGCAATTCCAGAGTATTATCTGTAGTGGATTTTGAACCTTTTAGGCCACAAGAAGTTTGACCATTATAGATACTTAAGGAAAACATTAAACTATTACAACTTTCACAACACAGGGACAAAGAAGCCCCTTTTTCATACTCCCACCCCCCCAAAGTTAGGGGGTTCTCATGAGAAAGGTTTTCAACTACTCATACCCCATTAGACGGAAGGAAACCTGGAGCCAGCATAGCAGGTTACAATCTCCTCTGTTTCACAGAGCTCTGTACTCACACCTTGTTTCTATGCTCAGGTCAGACCTAAAGACCAGCTAGCAAACTTTCTTTCAGCAAATCCCCCTCACCCTCTAACAATTTCAGGCTGATTGCCAGTAGCCTTTCTGTGGTCACACCAGAGCAATTGCAACTCCCAACACATGCATAAGCAGGTGCGGATGCTGCTAGACTCAATTACAGTATCAGTGAGTAGGTGGGGATCTACTTGCATTTTTAAAGCAAAAGAAACAAAGTTTAATACTTAAAAGCTTTTCTAGATGATTTTCTAGATGACAGTTTTGTTGTACAATTCTATGGCCTTATCTCCCATTCACTGAATTTGATGGAAAATCTACCTTAGCATGCCTAAGCAGATTTACTGAGACATAAAACACTCTAAGGGGAAGTAATTTGGTTTACGATTTCTCTGACAAGAATATCTGGACTGTGAAATGTGGTCTTCATGGTAAATAAAACATTTCACTTATCTCCCATTCACTGAATTTGATGGAAAATCTTCCTTAGCATGCATAAGTAGATTTACTGAGACATAAAACACTCTAAGGGGAAGTAATTTGGTTTACGATTTCTCTGACAAGAATATCTGGACTGTGAAATGTGGTCTTCATGGTAAATAAAACATTTCACTGCACTTTGTAAAACATATTATTTAATATACTGGTCTTTGTGTTTTCCTTCTACAAAGACTGTTGCCATTGACCAACACCCAAAAGCACTGGGATGGGTTTGCTATGGCAAAGCACTGCATGAGGCTCTCAGCTGCCATAGATTGACACAGATTTCAAATGGCAGACACCTGCATTTTCCAGCAGAGGGGCTGGCACAGATCTAGAGCTATCATTTCAGATATAAATATAGACAGTTGGTGTAAAAGGCAGGTGTCTATATTTGAGTTAATCAGCTTATGCTTTCTGTAGAGCAGAGAGAGAAACAAGCCACAACACCAGGTGATTTATCTCACCTCCCTTAGATACTGCTCCTGAACTAATATGAATCACACCCTAAACAAATATGTTTCTTGCCATGAATTGTAAAAAGACCTAGAGATGCCTGAATTGAAAAAGAATACCTAATTTTTATAGCTCTAATATTAAGTAAATTGAATCCTGACTGTATTATACTGAAAACGCACCACATTACTTCTGCAAGGATATTATAGATGTGGTGAGATTCCCATAGGTAAATAAGAAAAAGAAATCAGGTTGATTGGAAGAGTACTCTAAACTTAACCCTAAGTGCTTGAAGTGAGTAAGGATTTTCCAACACAACATAGCTAATTATGGTCATCCCACTGAAAGTGGGAACTAACAGGAAGGAGAAAAAGAAAAGTGGGGTTTTTTTTCAACTATAGAGGTTTTGTACCCTTTATAAAATTGGCTGGGCAAAGCAAGAGTGAAGAGTATGTCTAGTCTTCTGAGCTGATCAGTGCTCCTTGGTGAGGAAGAGTGCTTTGTGCAGGCATGTACGTGCAGATGAAATGAATGCAAAGGAAGAATGAAGTATTGCAGCTTCAAACAGCCAGATTCTATACCCCCTGTGCAGAGGCTTAAGTGAATCCATAAGGAAAAAAGCCAGGAGTGATTTAGGTCAGACTAAAGCTATTATTAAGACAGGATCTCTGTATTAGTTCTGCCTTTAAGAAAAAATGTACATCTATGCAAGAAGATATTATACCCAGGCAAGATACGCCCTTAGTAACCTTCAGAATAATTTCAGGGTTATCTAGATGGGGTGACCAAACATCAAAAGATTCAACACTTCTATTGACACTAGAGGCTGCTCCAATTTTTATTTTTTTTAATGGTTTTGAAAACAGCCTGGAAATTTTACAAGCGTGGGGGTTTTTTTCCACAAGATGGAGAAAACCCTGCATTTGATTTACTTCACCATCACCACTGCTAAGAAAATGTACTTTGTTAAGGAGAGGACTTGAAATTATTAATCAAAAAAAAAAAAAAACCAAAGGAAAAGCAGGTTCGTGTTTCTGTTCTCTGTACATGTTCAATTTTACAACTCTTACTGCACAGAAACAGCTCTACTGACACTGATGAGAGAATTTCACTCACTGTGAGTGAGCTCCACAAATTTGTGTGATGTGTGTAGGCCTGATTTGCAAATGCTAACTGTTACAACTTTTAACTTAAGAAAAAAATTTCAAAGGTTTCCATATGGAGCTGCAATTTCAAACCATTTCAATTCATAAACAAAACTAAAAACTTCTTTGAGATAGAAGAGGCAGCAAAACACAAACTTATTTTTTGTTTATTTACATTCCCCTCTAAAATAAATATATATTTTTTTTATTTAATGTGGTAAAAGGCAAAATTAATACTCTTGTGCCAAGTTTCAGACAAGTATGAAATTTCAAGACTTGTTATGTTATTACGCTTCTGAAATAAGGATTTATATTTATTAAAGAAGTGCTGACACAACCTGAACTCTGAGCAGTAGTAATGCCACCACAAGAGCATGGTTCACATGCAATTCAAACAGCTCAGATTACCTTAGCCTAATAAAATGAAAGATTTAAAACAGAGGAAATAATTGCAAAGTATCATATTTCTAGTACTGTCATGTTTGCAGTCACATTTGGGTTTAAAAAGATGGGAAAACGTGAATCTATTTATATATTCTCAAATTACACCCACAAAACAGGATCCCAGAGAAATTCTCACAAACAGGGTTTGCAAGAACACAACAGGAGTGTGTGGAGGTAGATGTGGGTGTCTGGATGGATTACATATGTAATCAACATGTAAAGCTCTATAATACTGAAAATAATAAATTGTTGTGAAGGGGTAAGGGTGGAAAGTGCATATTACATGGATTATCTGCCCTAGTTCCTGTTCTTATTTTTGGAAAGCAATCAGCTCTTCGTGAGAACTCAGCACCACGCTGAGCCACCCTGGGGCTTTTCATGGCCCAGCCCTTCACTTTGCATTATCATCTGTTAGCAGCCACATCCTGTGCAGACTGATTCATTACAGCCAAGAAAGGCTGCGAGAACAGGAGACCCTCTGAATCCTGAGGTCTGAAATCACACTAACATACTTCTCTCAGTATACTATATAAAATAAATCTACTTTTTCAAAGGCATTTCCAGTCATTTTTGTAATTATTCAAAATAAAAGCTTATTTTAAGACAATGTTATTTTAACTCAAGATCTTTGCAAATCACCTTTACTTGAAAATACTCATATGCCTGATTTGGAAGCCCATATGTTCATCCCAATTTAATTTAGACATAATACCAAATAATTTTGACCACTTTTGCTTAATAGCTATGGTCAAACGCAAACAAAAATCAGGTAATCATAAACTGATACAGTTTATGAATATTTATTCATTGATGTATATGAAGTACATTATTCTTTTCAACTATGGTAATATTTTTGTTTTCTGTGAAGCTGAAGTGCATGCACTCAGAGATAATACAGTATGTTGAACTTGTATTTTTAAACTCTAAAATGCATTACTTTTGAAATGGTATGATTTCCTGATGCATAACTACTGAACACAAATACATTGCAAGTCAATTGAAAAATCTGAATTAATGTCGCAGTCTATTACTTTCCTCTTCACTGTGTTTCTAAATATCCTAATATCTCACAGCAGCTTTAACCATGAATTTAAATGTAAGAGCAACTATGAGATTCTTGTTTTACATGTAGATAAAGAAACTTCGGGAATAAAATGACCAATGATCAGTGGCTGGGCTGGATGTACCAATCTTCAGTCTGAAACTTCCAGTTTCCTGCATTAACTCTGGGACTTTAAATTACATTCTTTGGTGTATTTAAGTTTCAATGTACAGCTGAGTCTTTGTATAGAATTTTTTCTGTCTCCTATCATGATTACAGCAACAGCAGGACATAAGCAAACTCTGTACATAAGCCAGTTCTATGACAGAGTGGCAGAAACAAATGCTGAACCCTGTAAAAGCAACGGTTGCTGGTACCAGTGCTACCATAGCACACAGTGAGGGATGTATTGATGTGGCAATAGAAGAGCTGTCAGAAAGCATCAGTCTGGGCACAGTCCATGAATCCCATTTGTCTCCAGTGTAACATGACTGATTACAGCTAAATTACAGTGACTTTAAATGTACAAGTCAATTTTCTAAGGTAATTAGAATCAGGGAGACTAGTACTTCTATGGTTAGCAAAATTCAGCTCCTATACAAAATACAGTATAATCAAGGACAACAGAATATATATACATATCTGATTCAAATAGAAGTTAATTGGCTGGAGTTCAAGGGAAACAGTGCTATTAATAATCCATAGATTGCCATTTTACTGTATCCTTTATAAGAGGAACCAAATAGGAATAAACTGTGTTTGCAGATATATTAATATATTGCGTTTCCCAAAGAATCAAGGTTCTATTAGAAACTAAACTGACCCACAGGAATACCTCAAAACAGCTAAAAACATACATCATAGATATATATATTCAAAACCACTGTGGAGACTTTACACTCATTGTCTGCAAACGGTTGAAGGCATCTTAGAAGTCATCATGCAACTGGTGTCAAGAGAACAACAGCAGCCAACGGCTTCAACAGCATACAATAATTGTAAGACTAGTGTAGTTCAGTTCTTGTTAGAAACAAGAAGATATTTTTTGAAAATTTCCCTCTTTAAGGTCATCTCCATCCCGTTAAGCCTGCTTTACAAAAAGATTCGTTTTATGTAGCCAAGTCATTCTTTCCTGTTCCTCTCCATTCACAAACTCATCCTTCTGACACCCAATTCATTGATGCTCTAATATCAAAACAACCTGTTAAAAATTTCAAGGCAAATGACATTGAAACAGGAAAAGGTTGAAAATCTTAAGCTCCAAAGGAAAAAATCCTAAATTATCAATCCTAAACTGGTAACAGAAGATAAGCAGTTACAGGGTTGGTGGTACCTCTGGACTATGTGCAGTGTCTGAGGTACCAGGCTTCACACCTTTACTTTGTCTAACCTAAATTCTACCATTTGGTATTTTTAGAAAGAGCCTTGAAATACAGCAGCTTGTGAGCCAGCCAGGAGCCCTCAGCACATTCAACAAGGCTCAACAACCTTGCTTTCTCTTTTGTCAATTGAGATTAATGCAGTGATTAGGGGACTTTCTTAAATGAGGTATTGTTTCATTTCAGCAATAGGAAAACTACAGTGTATAAAATAATAAAGATTTTGAACCAATTAAGCAGTCTAAAATCATATCTATTTCCCTAGGGCTCAATGTGTCTTGAAAAGCTAGGAAAACCCAACAGTTTCAAATCCTCTCTCCCTCCACTCACCCCACAGGCAACAACTGTACTTGACCTTCTCCTTTCTAACTATTCTGTCATCTTTAGCTCTTAATTCAGTGGAGCAGCTTTGTAAATATAGCTGGAACTAAGAAACCGTAATCTTCAAAGCTCAGGGATTATTCTCTCTTACTTTTCTGAGCTGTTTGCAGGCAGGTATTTAGCCTGGAAGTACTGTCAAGCCTCCCTGCCTATTTCTTCTCCTTAGATTTTGGGTTTGCCTTTGAATAAAATCAGTGTGTGACTACTCAGCCCTGCAGTGAGCAGGCAGGCAGCATCACCCACTCACCCAGAGGTCCCTCTCTCACTCCCAGCCAGCACCAATAGAACAGGACACTGGCAGGGAGAAAACTTAAGTCCTTCATTTGCCGTGTGGGTCTTTTGTCAACTAGGTTTACAAAACTGCAGTTTTGCTTCTTTACAGCTGGTTTAAGAAGACTAACTAATGCTTTAAAGAAGGACAAGCTACCAGCTATGTATTGGCGCTTTATTTTGTTCTCAGATAGGCAGAATGGCTGTGGGAGCCCACATGACAACCCCTAGCATCACCCTGCTGTGAAGCCAGGCTGTGTATTTCCCTCCAGTTTATTCACACAGCTCTGCAGTCTCATACCGCTCCTAAAAATAATCACAGCCTGCAGAGCAGCATGAGGGGCAGGCCTTCACATACCTATGTCAATCAGGATTTAAAAAAAAAAGAAAAAAAAAGCCTTCCTCATCCCCCAGACTAAACAAACAGCTCCCTACACATCCCTTCCAGCAGCAACAAGGGTTGTTTTGGCTTGGGGACACAAATCTATCAGAGCGGGCTGTAAACTGTGACCCTCTCAAAAGATGAGTCAGTAAAGTGAAAACACTGATCCTAAAAACACTGATTCATACCTAGATTTCTCTCTCAGAAGTTAGGCAGCATTATGAGCACACATTTGCCAGCCTTCATGCACTGCAATCTGACAGCTGACTCACGACTGCATGTTAGGACTAGTGCCTTATATATAGTGGATGCACATTGCCTATGTTTTCCACACTCTGCCTTACCAAGTCCTTTGTAGCATCAATTTGTAACATCTAAATCCTCCCTCCATGTCGAGAATGACACTCACCTTTCAACAAGTTTCAGCCAGACACTAATTAACACTCTGCTATTAGTAAACAAATGATCCAAGATACAGACAACACCCCCCACCAAGAAGACAAAACTGCCTTCAGTCAGACCTGCTGAGGTCCAGAAGGGCTTAGCTAGCCCCCACCTGACTGCTTTCAGCTCCTTGCTGGTCTCTGACCGAAAAGTCCTGGGTAATGAACTCCTGCAGGACCAGAGTGCTGCATCAAAGGGTACAGGAGCACCCAAGTCAGGCTGGGAAGCATGGGCTGGCTGTCGGTATTGCTTTCTACACAAAGGATCAATCATGTCTCACTAAAACATGAAAATTTGAAAAGCGGGATGTTTAACTTTTTTTTTCAAATATAAATGCACATTTAGTGCAATGCAACTTAAAAGTGATGTTAGAACCTGAAGCCTCATCCCACAGTATTTTTCCTAGTTGACAGTCCTAAGCTAACACACTCACAGCTAGAAAACAGAGACCACATCCTGAAGGCTGGTTAACTGTAAACGACTGCATGTGCATAAACAGCTGAGGCAATGCCATGCCAACTTTTGTAAGCTAAACCAAGTGATGAGGTGACAAGACCTTGTAGTTAGTTCAGTAGCTCCAACTCAGATGCAATTCCTTACCTCCTTAAAGAAGCAGCTTAAGACAGTCACCTGAAATCTTGAAGAACAGAGTGTTTATGTGTAGCCCTTTTGGCAAAAAGTATTTTCAACTTTAAGATTTGTAACTCCAGCATTGTAACAAAATGACACCTGCTTATTCAGCTACTCTAAAGATTTTCTTACACCAGTATTTAGGCCCGAACAATTAATCATATGGAAGAAAGTGATCCCAGGCTGGCAGGACTGTGCCAGCAGAAACTCAATCAGTTCAGATACCAAATGCTCTCCTTCAATTGTTGTTTTGTTCATAGCTGGAAGACTTTGTCATAGTAATACAAAACACAGTTTCAGAGGTCCAGCTACATTTGTATACTGTACTCTCAGAACTGTCACTGTAAAATCCCAGCAAAACAATTCTAGTATAGATAAAGGCATAGCTTGAAAGTAAAACTCATCCCTTAGAGTCTTCTACTTCCAAGTCTGTATTAACACAGGAAGAACCATGACATTTTAGAAACAGTACTCTCTACCTTCCCTCACTTTTTCCTCCAGAGTGCTAGAGCACAGATCTGTCAAGTCTTTGTAATTAAAATCATTCAGTGCTGTTTTTATGCATAGAAGAGTTTAGGGAGACTGCCACCAGATAAAACACAAGCATGTTTAATATGCAGAACAAAACACAGTTCTTTTTTTTTCAAGCAGTATGCCTTTTCACCTATTCCCAATAGAAGCCTAATGAGTACTGAAAATGAAGCAATTACTATTTGGTATCAGTTTGTTTACTGGGTACAAGGAGCCAGCCTGCCATCTCACCTTCCTTAGCCTAGGAGTACAGTGCATCCAATAAGAAGGAAAATATTAGCCAGATTATACCAGTTATACACCACATTCATAGGACTCAGCATCACTAACGTAGCTTTTTCCTCAGGACTACGAGTAACCTACATTTTGATGTGCCATCAGTTACATAAACAGAAACCAAAATATCAGGGTTTTGAGAGAGGATTGGGTATTCTTGTTCAAACTCAGCCATTTTCATTTGCAGGCTAAACAAAGTTTTTCTTGTCTATGCTTGCGTCCTGAAACTAATTAGAAGCTTCCCGTATCGACACATTCTACTCATTGCTGTAACATCCCAGAAGATTCACCCAAGGCTTAACTGCAGATGAATCCCTCAGACAGCTTCAGACACACGAGCCTAAAGACACTAAACCACGTACCACCTGAGAGTACATGTGATATATACCCAACATTGCCTATTAAGTGTTGCACATAACACAATAGGTTCAGCTATATACAAGATTTTTCAAATTATGCAAGAGCCATCACTTCGGAAAAGAGTCACTACAGCTGGTATTTCTTCCGTGAATATAGAGACGTACCATTGATCTAAGGTTTTCAATGAGATACCTCCAACTTCTAACACCATGACATTTATAAGCCTCACCACATTTTAAGACTTTGGTTATTTGACAGAAATACTGATTCAAATAACAGCAGAACTATGTGCACAGAGGTTGGTAAGAATGTACCACTGCAGTACAAGAAGTCAGACGCCTCTCTGCAGGCTTGTTTGAATTGTTTATTGAGGTTTAAGAAGTCATCCACATTTCTATAAATATAGACATTACTTGAGTAAGTGACTTACAATGTCACCAGTGCAGGTACATATATAACCAACATACAAAAGCTCCACTGGAAGCTACTTCAGTTTATTCAAAAAGGACCAAGATGTCATTAAAAAAAACAAACAGCTGTCACTTTCAGTTATTGAAGACACTAAAGTGCATTTTTGGTTACCTCCTGGTCAAACAGCTGCTGGTTAAAAAGTTTGATTTTTTTTTTTTTTTAAACATAGCTAAATTACATCGATTGACATTCAGGTTTGTAGCTGTCATCCTCCTGATACATGGCAGCAGGTAAGAAAAATGTATTTCTTTGCTGGTTGAGAGGATGAAATTGATTTTTCTATTTTTTACTTTTTTTTTAATCTGGTATTTCCAACAAAAGTTTAAAGATAATCTAACATTCTGATTAATTTCTACAGCACCACTAAAGTTAGTTTTAAAAATCCAGGCTCTGCTTTAGCCCTTTTAATTGCTAACCAAGTATCTAGAAAGTCACTTGAAGCTCTGTACCAGTAAGAAAAACTACCCTCCCTTTTCTGTCAAGCACTATCCTGCCCAGTTAACACTGTTTGCACACTCTGTAAACAAGAACAGCTTAAAGCGTAATTAAAGCAGAACACAGGCCCATCTTGAAAATCTTCTTCCCCCTTTCCCTCCCCCCCACCCCCGCACCCGGTAGTGTCTAATGTTTGAGTGTATAAAGCATTATTACATTCCTAACCACAAAATACTGTAAGAGTCACAACAAAAAAAGCATACGTTGAAAGTGACATAGCAATACCACTTTAATAAAATGGGGTATTTTGGGGAGATACAAGATGTGCTCTGCTAATTTTAACTCCATCTTTACTTCATTATAAGTATGTTATATTGCCAGGAAAGTCACCAATAGGGCAAAGAATGCTGCACTGGTTAGAACCACAGCAGCCATAGTTGTTCTTTATAGCTCTTTTACTGAAATTCATTGACTTTTGATACTAGGAGGACATAATACTCACCATTCAGAAATTAATTACTAATTTTGAGTAACAGTTTAAACCTGATTAGCACTGTATAATGATGAATGGCTACTTCTAAAAAATAAAAACCTTACATACCAAAAAACATGCTATATGTTGGGAAACCACTTTTTCATGCTCCATCGTGTTGTTTAGAGTTTTTACTTGTCAAAGTCTTTCTTTTACCAGTTGAAGAATCCACAGCACTTAAAGTTTCAAGGATATGAACTGAACATGATTCAATTTCAAAATGTGCCAAATTAAAAAAACCCTACACATGTAACCAAGCTTTCATAGAAATCCTCAAACAAGGTAAAAAACCAGCCTCAACGAAATTATGGGTTACTAGCTTCATCCATGTTTTTAAAGCTGTATAATGTTCACCTAAGCACTCCACTTACGAGCAGTAGAAGTTTAAAAACACAGAACACCTCCAACGCAAATTGCTTGCAGAGGGCACCCTCAAACATATGAGTACAACACTAAGCAGAAAACCCTCATTTTATTTGGCTATTTAGACATCCATGTCACATATACCCACCCATCCATTTCCTGATAGCATTACATCATCTATTAGGGCATCTGAAATAATACAGAGCCAAAAAAACTCAGAAGAGACTAGTTTAAAAAAAAAAAAAAAAAAAAGTTCCACAACTGCACAGCCTTCCTCCACACAGCAAGGTTGTGCAACTGATTGTTTAACATAATTAAGCTTAACGGCATCCAAACAGGCAGGCCTGGGTTTGGAAGCTGTCTTGCGTCAAATTTTGACCATATAACTACTTTAAAATAGATGGGTCAAAAAAGAACTCATCTTTTCTTTTTCTGCTGCCTCAACATTTTCCTTCGCTTAATTATCATATCATGTAGTTTCTCCAGTCCCTCTTTAAGTCCATCTCCAATGATTGCACAGGTAGGCTGCAAATGCCAGGGTGTTGAAGAACTCAGCTCACTCATTGCTAACATTTTCTCGATTTCAGAAAGGGAGAGAGAGTTCCTCAGGTCCTGCTTGTTAGCAATGATAAGGACAGGCACTCCTTGATTCTCAGATATCCTAGTAATCTTATGAAGTTCTGTTTTGGCCTCCTCCATCCTCTCAACGTCGACGGAGTCCACCACAAACACGATGCCATCGGTGCACCTTGTGTACGACTTCCACAGCGGCCTCAGCTTCTCCTGGCCGCCCACATCCCAGAAGTGGAAAGTGACCGTCTTCGAGTTGCCCAGCGTCACTTTGATTTTCTCCGTATTAAATCCTTTAGTGGGGACAGTGTTGACGAACTCATTGAACTGCAGTCTGTAGAGCACCGTCGTCTTCCCAGCGCAGTCCAGCCCTAGGATGACGATGTGAAAGCTCTGGAAGGAAGGCAGGCTGGAGAGGATCGGCGTCTGGTCCGAGAGTCCATTCCCCATTGCCAGAAGGGAAG
Source organism: Corvus brachyrhynchos (assembly GCF_000691975.1). Lineage (NCBI taxonomy): Eukaryota > Metazoa > Chordata > Aves > Passeriformes > Corvidae > Corvus > Corvus brachyrhynchos. Next base: position 8,256,924 of record NW_008237226.1, on the reverse strand, counting down.
GTGAC
>NW_008237226.1:8190822-8255856 GCF_000691975.1 Corvus brachyrhynchos | reverse complement strand
GGGAGCGGCTCTGTGCGCGCGCCGGCCTGCGCGGCTGAGGGCCCCGACAGGGCCCTCAGCACGGGCGGCCTCGCAGGTGCTACTTAAATAAAAGTGCCCCAGGCCCGGCTCTGTGCTGGCATCGTACGTGTTGTATGTGCCTTTGGCCTGTCCCCGCGAAACCGAAAACACAGACCGGGAGGGGCCGAGTGTAACGTAGTGGATGACACCGTCCTGATGGACGCCTGGCGCACAGGGATGGCAGCAGCGCTCGGGTCTGAGTGAACATGCAGTAATACCTGGCTTAGTTACAAGAAGGGTTTCCCACAGCACAGGGAATATGTTAAGTAATTCTGCATTTTCATATCTCAGACTGATTTGAGCAGTAAAGTGTTTCCCAGAGCTAATTACGAGTGCCTGATAGCACATTTACTACATTTACTGTTTCCAGAGCATACAGGTGTTAGAGGAGGCCTGGAGGAGTATTTTATCTCCACTCTTCTTGCTGTCTCACCGTGGTTCTATTCTTCCCACTGCTCTTTTCGCTTCCCACCTTTGCCACTGCCGTTTGCACAGCTGTGGCAATGCAGATGGTTACTTTTGCATGTGTCAGATGTACCCTGGCTCAGTGTAAAATAGCACACAGAAGGATCAGAGCAGAGCATATTACAAAAGTACACTTCATCTATAACCCTTAGATAAAAATTTAATAAACCAATGTTTATGATAAAAGCATATGTTTAACTGTTAGCTAAAGCTATTGTGCTGCTCTAGTCTACTAGTCCAAGTGTGTGTTTCCCTACTCGGTATCGCAATCATAGAGCCATAGAATGGTTTGTGCTGGAAGAGACTTTAAAGATCATCTAGTTCCAACCCCACTGCAATGGGCAGGGAGACATTTCATTAGACCAGGTGGCTCAAAGCTCCATCCAACCTGGCCTTGAACACTTCCAGGGATGGGGCATCCACAGCTTCTCTGGACAACCACCCAAATCTTCGACCAGCTGGGTTTCAGTAAAAGAGATGAAGCAGCATTTTCAATATTAGTCTTACCTTTTTTTCTAGAGGACTTTAAGATTTCTTGATGTGGCTGATGAAAAGTGTTAAATTATAAGAATATTCAGACAATCATATTTACTTTTTTTTCCTTTTAAAGTATTGTACTCCATATTTTAAATCACAGAGAATTTTGTATAAAAGAGATGTAATTTAATAATAACGGGACATATAATAGCAGCAAAAATTCTACCGTGTGCTATAGGCAATGTTTCCTATTATTAAAGTAAGATACCCATTCTAGTCCTACTAAAAATAGCAAAATTCTAATTTGCTTACATCTGAGATTAATATTTCACTGCTTTTATCTTTGTTAGTTATTTACATCCTGATCTTGCAGCTGATTCTCTTTGGAGGAAGTGGCCTGTTTGTATAGGAAGGTGATTTTACATCTATGGAAAGGAGGGGTAAGTTACTACCCCTAAGGCCAACTGGTACCTTTCTGATTTGGCAGTATTTTACACTACTTTTGCATAACATAAAGAACTGCACAGCATACAGTGTAATAGAAAAACATTTATAATGACAGTAAAAGTGGGCCTTAATTATTTCATGGATGGTTTTCAGTAATTTAAAATTGGAGGAAACCAGCTAGAAATACCTTGTTAAGGAATATTACTGCAGATAATAGATTTATTCATAAAGCTTGACAAGCTGAAATAAATCAAATTGACCTTTATCTCCACCTACAAAATTAACTATCCCCTGTTTTAAATGGAGAAATAAGCCAATTAGATATTACAGTCTTCTAAACCTTCATGTCTGATTGTTACCAAGATCCGTTCAAACTTTAACGCAGCTTCCTAATAATACATTTTACAATTAATTCCATGAGGATGGATATTGGCTAGCTCCTACCCTCCCTGAAGGTATTTTGTTTTTAAACATAAAATGCATAAGGCTTGTTTTTAATCTCTTGTTCTGCTGAAAAGCAGTCAGTACATAATACTGTGTTGAAAAGAGAGGGATACAGAGCTGGTGTTTTTTTTGAGGTGTAGCATATCCAGCACAGTAGGTGGAGAAGGAATCTCATAGATTACGCGTTTCTTTAAAAAGAGTTTTATGACATCAGGGAGGTCATTTTAAGATTAGACAGAAATTAACATCTTCAACAACATGAGCATACCTGTATTTGTAAATATATACATGAAAATAATCCATGCTCTCCAGACAATGCTTGGATACTCCCTACAGTTAATTTATCACATTTACCTGTTGTAACTTGCTATGAAGTGAATTATGATCTCTCTGGGGCTGAGACTATTTTTTACTGCAAGTCTTCTTTGCACCTTGATCTTAATTAATGCCTGTAGGCACTTCTGCAAAACAGCTATTAAATAACAATCCAAGTGGATCAGCTCCTCCCATACACTTCCATGCTACTTTAGAAGTCAAACGTGCAGACTGGGCAGGTATTATGGAGTAATGGTATCTAAATTAGTGGGAGTGTAGTAGAGTTGACACATTCAACCTCTGATAATTGAAGGTAAGGTTAAAGCAAGGCTTTGATTATCCTGTAGAAGCCTTGAATGAAGGAGGTATACAGAAAGAAGTGTACTTACTTTCTTTTCAAGTGTGTAGCTAAATGGGGGGAGTGGGCTGTTCTTAGATGACAGCTGAAAATAACTGCAAGATGCATGTAAGAGGAAACAATGGAAAACGGCTCGAGCCATGTGCAGAATTTTTAATGCAAAATAAGGAGGTGCCTAACTTCTGTGTTGGGGTAATTTCACATTCTGATACTTTTCTCATTTCCTATCTAATGTCTACAGATCTGAGCTCCTTCTGGCTCAGCATTCCTTAGCTCATGAAAACAACTGCAACTTCAGATTCTCTGGGCTAAAAACCTTCTCCCCTTTCCTGGATACCAGTTTGCCAGTGTAAATCGTAATATATTATTTTCTACACAGGTTTCATACATATATGCTGCAAATATTTTCCGCACAGAAGAGGGCCTGGGACAAATCTTTGTGTTTCAAGAAAAAGAAGTAGTACCTGCATAACATGCAGCCTTTTCACTATGGTGATGTAGTTTGGTTTTTGTTTTGTTTCATTTTTTTTTAATTCCTTAATGGTCCTGGGGTAATTTTGGTTCAGGGCAAGTTTGAGAGGGCCAGGCTTCCAATGCTGCAGTTATTACTGCCTTTGTGAAACTTAGATAGTCCTTATTAGGGATATGGACCTTGAAATTGGTTGAAGTGTTGCCAAGAAAGAATTGGCATACAGTGGAAAGATAAGATTCTTGGAAATTTTAATATTATTACTCAGCATAGACTTAGATTACCTTTTAATACATATCACCTCCTTCACTGCAGGAGCTGTCTCACAGTGCCCAGGTAACAAAAATGCAAAGGATCATCAAACATCTACTTGCAAGGCTGTGTGTATTCTTCACAATAGATTGTCTTTCATCTGGAAATAACAATTCATGGAAATTAAAAGCTAGCAGTTCATGAGAGGTTCACTGTAGCAGGACATTAAATCAGAGCCTTCACTTGTACTGGTCATTTTAAAGTTAAATTCCACTCAGGTAGATATGACTGTTGTTATACAGCCACATCTAGTGATGTAGCAGATGAGAAATTCCTTCCAAAGCAAAGATGGTGGGCTTGAATGTCCATGGCCGGATAAGCACAATATTCCTTATATTTTCATTAAGTATCATAATTCTGAAGAACAGTCTAATAACATTTATTATCCAGGGCAATAGCTAATCACCTTAGAGTTGTTTTATAATAGCACCATGTGTTGTGTGTAGCAAATCTGATGCAAATCAAATGAAAAATGAAACATCAGACAAATGATCCTGAGGCTGCATAGTGTAGATGCAGAGGGATATGGCCGGCCAGAACTATAGAACAGTAAAAGACAGAAGAAAATGTGAACAAATGCTGAAGGAGGGATAGGAAGGAACCTGCTGCGTCAGAGAGCTGAATTAGTTGTCAGACACAAAGGAATGAAGTCATAAGAAGAATGGAATTATTGCAAGGACTGTGCACTGCCAGCTACTGGTAGCTGACATATAGCAATGGGATCCCAACGCCCCATCTTCATGAGAGAGATGTGTTAGCAACCTCACACCACCAATTATTGCTGCTCCATGTGGAAATCGAGCAGATTTCTCAATGTATATGAAAATCAGTTGCATTTCAGTACAATGACATAGCAGACCTAGGCTGGGGCAATATGTGTTAATGTTTGTGTAATAGCAATAATGTTTATTATTACAGTAACCAATTCTCTCTCAGTTGTACATTCAAAAATTGAAGTTACTTCTCTTCAACTATACCCTAAATCTCAAATTAGAGCTAAAAAAGTACTGCTTTGAATTGTCATATGGTTCTGAAATGCTTTGTTATATGGTATATAAAATATTACAGCAGTTTCACCATGAATTTTGAGAACCCCCTTGAATATGAACAGTAAGAACGAAATAGCTGACAAATTTCAACACATGAGGTTTTGCTCTTAAAAATTATCTCTAAATTGATGTACAAAATGTCTTGCACAAAGAAGCCTTTTATCATCTTTGCTACATCTGCTGAATTCTTTTATAACTTACGTGCTGCATGAATTACTTTGCTTTGATTATTAAAAAGTAGTTGGCGGTAGAAAATATAATTTATTTCCTCACAATAAATAACAAAGCTTAGAGCAATAGGGAGATGGAGTCACTGTGTGTTACGATTTAAGTTACCACTCTGATTAGACCAGTTAATTAAACTTACTCTCATTTCCTACATACCTTTACATGAAATCTAACATCTGTGTTTTGCTGCTTTCATTTTCATAAATAAACATAATGCCACATAGCAGGCTAACAAACAAACAAAAAGCCTCTTCTTTGATACTGACAGTCAGACTTCGTTGCATCTTCAATTCTGTTCAGGTGTGTTAGCTGAAAGGAAAACTGTAGTAGCTCATTAATGTTCTTAGTCACTCTGTGCAAGTGCTGGCTCTAACATCTGTGTTTTGCTGCTTTCATTTTCATAAATAAACATAATGCCACATAGCAGGCTAACAAACAAACAAAAAGCCTCTTCTTTGATACTGACAGTCAGACTTCGTTGCATCTTCAATTCTGTTCAGGTGTGTTAGCTGAAAGGAAAACTGTAGTAGCTCATTAATGTTCTTAGTCACTCTGTGCAAGTGCACCCTACAGTTCAGGGTAACTGAAATTGTAACCTCCACTGTACAAGCTCTGTGAATTTCGGTTGTTTCATCCTCTGATGGGATGGCTGTAGTGGTGGTCACTCCATGTCTGCAGAACACAGGGAACAGTCTGACCACTTTGTGTACATGCGGTTGTGCAAGTAATGCAGCTTCTTCCTGTGACAGGGTGGGACAGCAGAAGGGTCGTCCCTGACAGCATCTTTGTGTTAAGGACTTGAATCACAAAACTCTCAGCCACACTGATTGTTCATTTAATAGCAGAGTGTAATTAATAAAGGTTAAACATAGATCCACTTTTCATATGATTCAAAGTTTATAGTCACAAAATCCAAATCTGGTCATAGGACTTGTTATGGGGCGGTTTTAAAGAGTAGAAAGAAGCATTTTTGTTACAAGAACCCCTGGTTTTCACCCCCACTTCACTAAGCAGCTGGTGCTAAAAGAACCCCATCAAATATGTTTATTTAATAAATGGATAAAATATGTCGTACTTTAATCCTTCAGTATATGAGGTAAGACTTCTGCACCGTGAGCAATTCCAGTGTTCAATGTGTGATACTACATACGACCTAGCCTTGGCTTGCATGTTTTCTTCAATGGTTGTGTACTGATCAAAGACTTATATTCACCTCAGCAACAGGTTCCCCACCTCCTGCCCCAGGTTTGTGACAGCACTTTTATTTTTATTGCTTTTTTTTTTTTTTCCTCTGGAACTACTGACTTCAGTCAATCATACTCTTGCTGAGAATGCAGTACTACTTAATGCTACTGTTTGAAAATCTTGTCAGTTAGAGAATGGCTCCCAAGATCTTTATTTTCCCCCAGTATTTTTTCCCCCAGAAAAGCCATGGGCACTTTAGAGGTGGGGTTTTTTTTGTACGTCAGTAATTCTAAACAGTTTAAAATTCTATCAAGCTGAGATTTCAGTATCAGCTGCCATCTTCTCACATTGCTCCCTTTGAAAAGGGTTGCAGAGCTTTTAAATATATCCCTTTCTTACAATGGGAGCAGTTTGCAAGCAGATTAAAAGTACTACAAAATTACAAATACAAGAGCAGCATGTTATATTTTGCCCCTGCATAAGCAGATTTAATATGTGAAGGTATTTTCCCAGCTCCAGAATAATAATGGAAATGTTAGTAGTATAACTACTGCTGTTTGACATATTGCTAGCACAGAGCAACAATGAAGGAAAGAAAAAACTGCAATTAAATGTTTTTCTTTTCTAAAGAAATTTATAAATATTATATAACTCTTTTGCATGTATAAGGGTGCTGATGTTTGCTGGAATTGTAATAGATAGGAAAAAACAAACAGACCTTGGACATCAGAATGAAGAAAGTTTTTCTTTGATAAATTTGTATCTCAGTTGATTTACTGTAGTGGAAAAAAAAAAAGATACAAGTCCTGACTGAAGCTTCTGACTAAGTGTTTATGGGATGAAACATTCATTTAAGCCAGTTATTTCCTAACAATCCATCTGTTTGCAACAGTTACTTATTTAAAAGCTATGCTTTGTTCTTCAGGTGCTACATATATCCAAAAGGAAGTGCCAGGACAGGAAGAAGCACACAGCACTCAGTTCACAGAGTGGGGGTAAGTATAGGGTTAATTAAATACTTAAATGGCAAGTATAGTGCGCTGACATCTGCCATGAGAGAATTTCAAAGACAGTCACAAAAGACAAAGCACTGAAGCTTCACTAATTTGCAGGGTCTGGCCTGTCCCTATGGCTGGCTGGAGCAGGGAGCCTGTGCCTGTGTGGTGTGCACAGCTGGCTCTTGGATGTGTTCCCACACATCGACACATCCCACACATTTTGGCAACAACTGAGAGGTGATGCCCACCCAATGTACAGGGTTCACTGTGAGAACGAGCAGGCTGTTGATCTGTAATAAGTTTTCGTGTAAATCAAGTTAAGTGCACGCCTTGGAGAGGAAATTCAGTTGCTCATCTCTCCTAAAAAGGCACAGCAGCAATAGAAACAGATTTCACAGAGATTGCACTGTATGGAAATAAAATTTTATGGGAGATATGCCTAAGCTCTCAGGAGAGCTGTGAAAAATCTAAAGTCTCTGCTTCAGTGTATAATAGTGTACGTAATACAGTGATAATGTCACAGCTCCTTGAGCCTGGTGCTCAGAGGCAACAGCTAAGAGAAGTCCCCACTGAGACAATGACATAGACCACAAACAATCTGTTTGATATTCTCCAACCACTGTTTGGTAATTTATCAGTGTTCCTAATAATAGGAGTTTGCGAGTGCTCCTTATAACTCCTGGTCACATACAGAACAAATACTATGGAGTATAACTACTCTCTGGCTTTCTGAAAGCATCTGTTTTATAGATGAATGGAAAGAGAGACCTGCTGGCTCCCTAGATAGAGAGAAGGGGTTTTTTTTAATTTTTAAAGAAAGAAACAATTTATTATTAATTTTAGTCAGATAACTGAGCTCAAATGTAACATCTTTAATGAGGTAATTAATAGATTAACAATGTTCCTGAAGAAAAACAACAAATGCATGCTTTAACAAATAAATTAATTTGGTCTTTTTAAATCACAGAAGTCTGGTAAAGCCCACTGAGCATCTGTGCAGTCCACTGTTCTCATTCTCTGCAGTGCTTGCTTCACTTCCTACCAGAAGTCTTTCCCAGGCACTTCATTTTAGCTCTATAGTTGTGAGGCATTTGTGAGTTTTCAAAAACTGTGTCACTGGATGGATCTTTAACCTGTCTTTTTAGTCAATAGGCATCTGAAGTGCACAGTGAAATACTTAATGTGGCCCAGCAAAATAAAACATAAATTTTCACTTAAAATTATATATGACCCAATTCTTTGCTTGCAAAGAAGGTCATAGTTCTGAGTGGATTTCAGTTGGAGACTCCCAAGGCACTAGGAGTTTTGAGCTAAGACTTACCTGCATTTGCCCCTATTCCAACAGCCCTCCCAAGTGTAATACATACAAGCCCTGTTACAGGAGGTCCTACAGCTTTGCCAGCTGTGTGGCAACTGCATCCAGTCCCTTTTGGATTTTGACCAATACATTAAATTCTGTTTTGAAGCAAGAGAGTGTTAAAAATCAGCTTTACAGGAGGCAACGGAAAGAGCAAATACTCCTTTGCTTTGATTTCTGGTATGAAAAGTAAACTTCAGTCCACAGAATATGAGTGAGAGCTAAGCATTCTAGATTGGATTTTTCTCAAGCCCCAAGAGAGTTTTTTGGCTGCCAGTGATAAGAACTACAGAGTTTCAGTGCCTTCAAATGAGTTCTTTCCTCCAGGGCCATGGACAGTTTCACCAGGTAGCCTGAAATGTGGCATGAAGGTTTCAGTCTCTTCCACTGAGAAATGATGGACATCTTATACTTAAGTACTGGATATTTATTGCAGTTTCTAAAACTTAAGCCAAGAAAAAAAAAAAGTAATTCTTCTCAGTTACAATACTTACGAGTTTCAGTGTGAAATCTGAGCCTATTACAGTGTATTGTAGCAAAAGAGAAACCAACCCTTATCCTAGGGAGGTCCCAGGTTTGTATTTATGATTAGATGAAAAAGGGAAGAAGAAACAAACCAAGGAGAGGAGGATGAAAGAATAAGGTTTTGGGGAAGACAAACATTGTGTGGGTGGGGAGGAGTAATTTCATCTCCTTGCTCAGCTGTAGTCTAGATTTTTTAAATCTTATCAGCTCACCATGTCTTCTTTTTAAGTTAACAGTAAATCTCAAAATGACTTTAGTGATTGCAAGATTAGGCCTACTGTTTGCTAAATGTTAAAAGCTAAGTCACTTGAAAACTGATTTGAAAGCTAATCATGGGGGTGCTAGGCAGAAAGCTTTCTTTCACACTCCTAGGTTTCAATTCTTGGAGGGAAGCAACAGTAAACTCACTTTGAAGGCCTTATAAAACCTGTCCCTACAAAATTGTTTTTGCTTTCCTCTCCCAGGCAATATGATTCAAACAAACCACATCATACATTCCAATTCCATAAAACTGAAAAAGAGAAGCCTTTCAGAGAATTTGGCACAGCTTCTGCCACTAAAATTGTAAACTCACATAAAACTCTGCCAAAATATTAATTTTGAAATGCTTTTTTAAGCCTTTTGTTGATATCACAGCATTTTATCAGAATATAGGTTTCCTCTTCTCTGGCTCTCATGGCCACACCACACTACTTAGCAGGCTTTAAACAAAGTAAGGAAGGCAAATAAACAGACTGGTGGAGGAACAGATTATTTAGCTGAGATTTTAATTGTGTTACTGAACCCCAGTGAATGGAGGCAATACTGCAAGAGCCAGTAGCTGAAGTGCTGCAAGGGTAAGCTCTACGGTTTTCATCGCATCTTTGAAGGCCTTCCTCTTCACCTGTACCAGGGCTGATCATAGATTAGGGAAGAGTCCGGGCAGGACTCTAGGGAGTGGAAGCAGCAGTAGGATACTATGAACATAATCATTTTTTTTTTCTAATTGAATTATTCCATTCAAAGCCTTTCTACTGCTGGAAAAGAAAAATAAAACAAATAATACCTCCTTATGTAAGATAAAAATAAGCATGAACATATCGTAAACAGAAAGAATCTATTTAAGGAAGTCTGCATGCTTTGAAAATTTTGTATTTCAGATTGCAAGTGATATGATAAATATGTGATATGTTCAGCACATGAGTAGATGCAACCCCAAACTGAATCTTCAAAGGAAGCATGAGAAAGCTTTAAAGATGACAAATGGTTATATCCCTTCCTCCTGGTTTACTGATGGAATGCCTCTGAAGCCATAGGTCATTCTGTGAAAGCCTTTTACTAAATCTGAGAGATCCTGCCTGCTGAGGGTCACTTAAAGAGCCCTGCCCTTCTGCTTAGGGACACCAGCATCTGTACAGTCTTTCATCTCAGCACAACTGCAGATACAGGGATTTTTAGGTTAGCACCGCTGTACTCCCTATAAATCATTCATCTTTGAGTCCTTGCTGAGGATTGATTGAAGGCACAGCAGTCTGGCATATAAAGCATATATGTGTTTCTGTGTTTTTCAGACCTGTGATAAGTCAGAGTTGAGATAAAACAATAGCCATTAGCAGTCACCACAGAGGCCCTAACTCCAAGCTTTCACTGGGACAGTGATGAAATTGTGTGAAACCAACAGCAGCAGCCAGCAGATATTTGTTGAAGAATGGAGACAGCATTTAAATGTGAAACCAAAGCCTCAAAATAAACAAGAAATTTGGTAATCTTCATCCCTCTATCTGTAGTCAGTGGGTACTTTTTGTTTCTCTTAGTTCATACCCATGACTGTGGACAGGACCCCTTATGCTCAGTCTCTGGATTGAAGCCATGTCAGTGGGTGTCTGTTACCCAATATAATTCAGTAATAATAAAAGAAAGATCTAGTACCTTATCAACAGCCACAGTCCTTAAGTCAACCACGAAACAACACTTGCCAGAAACAAAATGAGCTGTACTGCAGAGAGGCCTCCTGTCTTTAATAACAGCAGCAGAAAAGTTTCAGGACATGGGAGATCAGACAAGATGCCATCCCTTTTAAAAGCAAATGTTCTCACTTTCCAAGCTGAAGTAAAGAAACACCTGAGGATTTTGCTATTTCTTTGTAAACACAGCAGAGCCTTCTCTTTGCTTCATACTTATAATCCCCAGAGCAGTTGCTCCCAATCTGGAGAGGAATTTTTATGGACCTGATGCAGACATACCCATAGCTACAGCTTTGATGGGAGTGTCAAGGCTGAACAGCACTGCTGTGGGGGCGAGGGATCTATTTTAGCTTATATTGTGTTATAATATAAAAGCTTTACTTCTCAGTTGAACTGGCCTCTGCCCTTCCTCTGCTGCCCTAATGTCACTGCTGGTGGAACTGCACCCATTCTTCAGCAGGTCTCTGAGGCATCGCACTCGTCTAATCCTGCTCTGAGCAAGTCTGTGCAGCCTGGCACCAATAACCCGGGTAGCTGTCTGGATTATGAGCAGTACCTACAAGACGACAGTGTTGAGAAGTGACTTCACTAGGTCAAGCATTGTACAAACACACAGTAAGAGACAGAGCAGCTTAAATAAACAGGGAAAAGATTGAGGAAATCCTCATTTAATCGGTAGAGAATAGAAGCACTGAAATTCAGTGATTTATTTCACACTGACAACAGGAAATACAGGTATCAGAATTCCTGTTTGCTGCTTTGAATATCAGACAAGTCTTCATCACCTTTCCTCACACAATCTTAAAAAAAGATCACTTTGAGCTTTAGGAATTCACACATGAGATTATTTGTATGGTGAAGCACATCTGCAAATGCTAGGAGGGGACAGTCTGGCAGCAGAAGGCTACCTGGGTGTCTTGTTTTGAAAGACAGGTGTCTGCTAAGGAAGGCAGGAGCCTCCCTTGGAATGGCAGATGTAACCTCCCTTCCCTCTGAAATTAAGGGGCTTTTAGGCAAAGATGTGGGAAATAGGAATAACAGTTCTTTACTATGATATATCTATATGTGTATAACCAGTCAAACAAGCAACAATAACTATGGCAGTAACAGCAAACAATCACAAACCCAGTCCCAGCCTTCTCGGCTGTCAGGCCCTTTCCCCTGGAGAAGGATGGAACAAAGGCTTCACAAACCCCCGGACAGCTGACTTCGGTGTCCGGCTGGACCTTCGGGAACAGCAGGGTGGAACGGCAGGCTGGAACGGCAGGGACAAGCACAAATCCCGGGTGGCAGACGAGGTGTATCCAAACGGAGAACACCCCCGGGGGTCCGGGCAGGCAGGATGAGCACGGCTACAACGTAGCGAAGGCTCGGAGCAACGGAGGGGTAGGGCGGCCACAGCCCGGCTCCCAGTGGGGCAGGGAAGGCGGGCTGGGGATCCTGGGATTTCTCTGGCAGAAGGAAAAAGCAGCCGAAGGAAGCAGCTTCCCTCTCTGTCCAAACAGCCAGGGACCGACTGACCGCACACCCAGGTGAAACAAAAGAGTAGCCAGATGCACCCCTCCCCCAGTGGCTAGGTCTTTGTTTTTCTTAAGTATCCAGCAATTTGTCCCCCTAGCAACACGTATGGGGAAAATTCCTTTAACAGAAAAAACAAACCAGGAGAGCTCCTAAAACCCCAACACTGGGCCTATCTAGAAAGTGAGTAGGGGATTGTTAGAGTGGGCTTCTTGCCTGTCCTTGCTGGTAGGACATCACTGCCACTTCTTACCCAAGTACAGTAGGAGAGTAGCTGGTTAGTGTTGGAAAGGACAGCAATTTTTGGTGACATTAGAGATATCTGCAGCCCACTCAGCTGGTTAAATGGGGACTCTGATTGTGCTGCAAGGCCCATTACAGGAAACCTGTGACCTTTCTGAGACACCGCTGTGAAAATCTAAGCCCCAAAGGAAGTTTGTAATCTTCCAATCAGTGATCTGTTTTAATCACAATTGTTTTTGTCGATGCTGCTGCTTCTTCTGTAGCAAGGGCATCAGATAGCACAAAGCATGGTCAACTGTTGGGCAAATGATACTAAAATCACCTGATTGCATCCAGCCTTGATGTTAATATTGCCAAATGCTGGTAAATCACCCTGAGTCATCTCATATCTGTTGAAGAGCAGCAAGGAGAGCTATGCTCTTCCAGCACTGGTCAAGAGGCTTTTTTTTAAAATAATCAAAGCATTGTTGCTGCAAAAGCAAACATGTCTGTCTCTGGGCCTTTCAGTGGGATACTGTTCAGATTGTTTCAGTCTCCCCTGCTTGCCTCCATGTGGCTAAATTTTGAGGCAATGATCTGCAGTCTAACAAACAATAAAAATCAATGCCTTCACCTAATGCTTTCATTTCATGTGCACAGAGGCCCAGATTTCACTGCTGACGAATTAAATGTGGTGGTAAAATGTACAGTGTTGTGGTTCTCAGTACACTCATAGAAACCCTTTGAGGAGAGAACACTCACAGGGTGGTAGTGTGGATGTGTTTAGGAAGAAGCCTGGTATAGAGTGTTTCACCTTCTGCTTATGCCCCTGGAATAATTCTGCCTACTATTATTTAAAAGTAGAAATCAGCTTACATATTCTGTTCTGTAGGGGCAATTTTTTTTCCCTGCAATGCAAATATGCTTTAATGTCAAGAGGAAAATGACATGCAGAGGGAGAAGGGCCAAAACAATCATCCACTAATTTTATGCCATGGTGGGTCTCCCAGTTCCCATTGGTCAGCCCTTCTCCTCCTTGCACATTGATAGCTTTAATTGAAGTGAGTGTAGTATGTTCATTTTTAGCATAAAGTAATGGGCTAACAGGCAGAGAAGGTCAAAGTAACTTTAGGCCAGTCAGGAGAGGATGTATTTAGACATCAAGGACACGTACATAAAGATCTGATTGTGTTTTCAGAAGTTCCTTTGATTTTAGCATCAGAACTCCTAGCCGTAAGACTGGAAAAGTGCACTATTTCTTTATCTAAAGACAAAATTATTGTCTTTAAAAAAGAAAATGCAAGGATTTGTCAAGTCAGCCCAGCAAAGTATTATGCAGCTCTGGTTTTATCAGATAATAATTTTTTGGCTTATATACTTGCACTTGGCTCAATTAAGCCATAAAGGCAGAACTTCAGTGAGATGCTGATGAAGCAGCTATATCCTAAAGCAAAGTTTGAAAGTTTTTTCAAAGCTTTCCTATAGAGAAGTTGACTCTGCAGAAGAACTTCAGTCCATGGAAAAGAATAGGCTTGTTTAGGCCATTTTAAAAAAAAAATTCTTTTACATTCAGTAAAAATGAAGACAAGAAGATTACAAAGTTCATAACAAGAAGTGTTCCTGTAGCCTATAAAGATGCCAAAAGATGTCTGAGAGCATCTCCTGCTATAGTCTAGTGAGCAAAATATTTTCTGTATGATTCCTCAGTTCTCCTGTGAGAGATAGTACCATAATCCCACTGTCTACCATCTTCCATCTCCAGTATTTTCTTGCTGCAGTTGAAGCCTGTGTGAGTCTGCACTGGCAAGAAATCATACCATTCAATTTAATTCAGCTGCATTTAACATAATCATTTACAGCAGATGTAATTCTTTATAGCACTATGTGCTATGGTCAAAATGGGTATTTAGAGCACTGGTTCCAGAAGCTGGCTCCTGTCCTGTGCATAATCTGTAGTTGTGCTCTAAGATTATGGTATTTTGTGTAATATGAATACTACCTAGTACTATGATGTCCTGTTAGTTCTAAGGATTCCTAACACCTTTCTGTTGCAATGAAGTAAAGATGAAAAATGATGCTGTATTTACAACCAATAGAACATGAATGCTTTCTGTTTGGTAGTAGCATAATGAAGCTCCTAAATCAGGGTCTAATTTTGCCATTACAAGTAGAGTGAACATACTATTACTGTGTGATAATACTGCAAGACGTATCTTATTCTTGAAGGAGCTTGACTGTATATAGATCTGCACAATTTTTTCTATTATGAAAACAAGGCAGATAGGTTTGCTATGTGTATTCCTAAAGTTATGTGCTTAAATACTTTCTTGAAAACAACTTAATCTTTAACATTTCCAAGCCCTCATAGTCTGTCTTCCTTCCTTCTTTTCTTCTTGAGAGAAAGAAATACATCTTTGTGTGTACTGTGCATATATGTATGAAAAATAAACTTCCTCACTGGCAAGTAAACCCAAGAACAATGTTGCTAGCAGCTGTTGTGCTTAAAGCCTAGTGGAGAACACTGTTCCCTTATGAGCTCTCAATGCTCTTCTCAACATCAGTAATCAACATGCCAGAACAATGTATTACAAACTCAAAAGCCCAGGCCAGGAGACCACAAAAGCTCCTCTGTCTCATGTGAGGGAACTGAAAAGAGGCTTTCATAGTGCTGGAGAATATGCTGGCAGACTGTGACAGTTCAGAGCCCTCAGTGTTCCGGAAGATGTTTATGTACAAGAAGGGCAAATCTTGTCTAATCCTTGGTTCAGAAGCTACTATAACTGTTATTATTTAAAAACGGGAAGAATCATATGTATGTGTTGAAGACGACAATCAGATAATTACAGGCTACTCAGTGGCTGAGACATTGAAAAGGTCTTCATGCTCCTTCCAGCAGGAGAAGGACATCTTATCTACTCTCACAAATGAAAAGCAAGACGTATCCTTTAAAAAAACCCATAAATCTATTTCCTCCTATTTTATAAAGTAGTTATTTCTGTAGTCAATTATTTTTGCAAGCAAAAAGTTATAAAACCGAAGAGTTGGATAACAACAATGGTGTTTTTTCTTAAGGATGAAAATAACAACCTAATAAGCACCCAGTTCTCAGATTTTCACTTAGGTTTGTAACTGTCAAGTTGCTGAGAAGAGTTAAGCTTCCATTGCGTAAAATGGCACCAAAGTAAGAAAAAGTAACTTCTCACTGCATTGTCCATCTAAAAAGGAAGGTACCTACTTGGGTTTTCAGGAAGTCTTGCTAGACACCACTGCCCTGCAATATGTCAGAGAGAGGAAGATCAGCTTGGCATATAGAATACTGGTTTTTGTAACTTTATTTTAAATGAAATTACATTCAGATACAGCCCAGCTATATTAGCAGACATTTAAACAAATGTTTAAAGCTAACTTCTATGATTAATCTCTTAGCTTCACAATTCTTTTGTCATTGATATTACAAGCTCAGACTAAATTCACTCTTTTGCATTACCCTGATTCAAAATCCAAAGCATGTTAAAAAAATACAAAAATGTCTAAAATTTCACTTTCCAACCTAACTTATAAGAATAATAAAACTACTAAAATGCTGTCATTAAAAAGCCCCATTGATATGATTTACAGCTGTACAAATTGTTTAAAACAAGCATTACTGGATAAGTGATCAAAGCAGTGCTAAAGATTTGAAGAAGTTTTCCCACTGCCCTTAAGCAGACTTTTCTGGCTAAGTTACAAATAAAAACCACTTTGAAAATGTATTCTTAAATTCACCAGAATAAAAAAAAGCCCAAGTGTGCCTGAGAGAAAAGAGAAGGCCATATTCTATAGTGCATATTCACACTCCAAATTCCCAGAAATACTACCGAAACCAGGGATTTCCTTCCCTTTGATGTGCTTGATATTTGTCTAAGACCTGCACAGAAAATTAGAAAGACATCCTGCACCTGACAAGGTGAACAGTCTGCATGCTGAAGAAGAACTGAGTACTGCTGAGTAAGGCAACTGAGGTGAGGTATGGCTTAAGAGCAATCTGGTTAAGGCAGAGTATGTGTTTTTGAAGCTGTTACTTTTGCTTCCACTTCAAAGCACTAGTGCACTACAACGTGTTTAAGAGCTTTAGTTAAAAAGACCTGGTGGAGCTGGAGCTGGTTCAGAGATAAACCTAAAGGAATTCATTACAATACGCTAGAAAGTCCCTCAAAAAAACCTCTGTCGATTTCATACTCTAACGGTATTCAGTCTACAGCTCCACACATATATGTATTAACAAGGTAAACAAAAATGTTAAGCACAGCTTTCTCAAAATATCCATCCATTATTTGCCGCTTGTGAGCCACAACTCCTACTGTGGATCAGACATTAGCTGAAATTTTCAGTGAGTGTAGCAATATGCGGGCCTAGTAATTAAATCAGGTGCTTTCTTTGCAACAGATAGTCCTCTATCAGGCCAAATACTGCACGGTATTATATCGGCCTTAATCTAAAGGAATTTATGTGGCATTAGTTTGGATTTTTAAGTGAAGAGAGAATTTGGTCCAGTTTAGCACATTAAAATAAACTGATCCACAGCTTCTCTTTGAAGAATCAATAGATTAAAGACAGTGTTTTTCTTTCTTTTAAGATTAAAGATTGGCAGCACTTTCTGTATTTACTACTAGGAAAGCCCACTTACCCCATTTGGCCAGTTTACAATTATTTATCCTTTCCAGTGCTAAGAATTTCTAGGTTATTCACAGAAATACATCAAAGCTCAGGAAAGTGTAACAACAGATGCACCGTATTGTTGCATAAGCTTATGCTTAAAAAGACTAGAAAGTAGCTGGGCTCTGATCATTCTTTGGCTTGAAGCTGGAGTCTCCTTGGAGAGATCAGTTCTTCCATTTGTTGGAGTCCCAAGCCAGGAACCAGCCTGTGAATGTGGGGGGTTCATGCCCTTGCTTCACAATTACAATGGGGGTTCCCTTATCTCTGCCAGAAGGATCTGTTTCGATATAGCGTTTGGCTAAAAACAGAGAGGAAATAAAACATGGACTATATTAGTTCATTCCTTTGGTATAAAAAATGCATTAAAATCCATAGTGAAAGAACATAGGGCTGCTATAATACAGTATTCATTTAATTATTTCAAAGGCAATGAGATGATCAGGTAATTGCTGATTTTTCCCAGCTGGCAGTGAAGGAATTTTCCATGAAGTTAAAACAGAGGGATTGCTCTTCTGATCAGTTCGTTGCCATACAGGTGGGTTTTGCCTCTTAAACAGGAGAAAGCATTTGCTGGTGCTGTGAGGATGCACGAGCTTCGTTCCCATTTCATCCATGTAAAAGCCAGTGTAGTTTCCCTTGACATCCCAACATGACATCAATACAGAAACACAGCCAGGTAACCCTCGCTGCTCCAGGGAAATACATGCAAGGGTTTTCAGCACAAACTTCGTCAGAATAGCTCAGCTATGTGAAGTCACACCAAGGATGACGTATGGTTTTTCAAGGAGGCACATGCCACTTAAGTTGTCTTGATTTGTTTTGTATTTGTTTTGTAATTGGAATTTCCTCCTGCAAATTTAACTTAGTGAAGGGTGGCACTAAAAGGACTTGCTGGCAATCCTTTCTCAGTATACATTATTGAGGGTGGAGGTTAGCAGGGACCTCCTTTTAAATTCCTTCTCTTTTCAGTGCAGTTACTTTTCATCAGGCTTTCCTACATATTATTTAAAAATCTCTGCAGCCCAATAATGCTATCTTGATTCATTTTATCCTTCATAAACTTACAGGGTTTTAAAGTGAATTTAAAGGTGACAATAATCATCTCCTGTATTAAATCCTAGTAAGCTCAGTAACACTTTTAGACACAGTAAGCATAACTAGATTTCTTCTACATCATATTTTCCTCTTTGTTAAGTAATATTGATGCTACTTCACTCAGAAATCTGCCAAATTGATTTGATTTACCTGATTTAAAGGATTCCTGACGCTCAGTTTCATTAGCATCCTTCCCAATCCAGATGAAAACCTGCAAACAGATAAAAGATATAACGTCCCTGGTGTTATAAAGATATTGTGTACAGCTGGTAAAGCACGAAATAGTTGATTCCACTAGAAGAAAGAATATACACTATGAAAAGACTGAAGAGATACAGAGCTCTCACAAACCACAACTGATGTTTTTTTTCTCCCTTGTAAGAAAGTGTAGTTATGCCCTCTATGACACTGGAAGACCAGACCTTTATTCATTCTGATGAAAGGAACTCCAGTTACCTTTTCCATAGATATCTTCTATACTTTGCCAAGGAAATTGCTCTTTAGGTGCCGATAGTAGTACTGTCTCTGGTTTGAGCTTTGTGTGCACATCAACATTTTTGCTTTGTGATCTGTGCTACCCTGGGTGACTGCTAGATAGCCCACTGAAAAACCCAACACCCAGAGCCTTGATCTGCAATCCCCCACATCCCCTTTTTTTTTTTCTCTGAGGGATTCTCTTGGAAACCAGCTACATGTCCCAAGACTTCTTGAGTCAGTATGTCCCAGCTATCCATCCAGCTCTTCCCCCACCATCTCCCATCACTCCTTTCCACATGGACCATGGACATTCCTCCTTATTTCCAAAAACCTCAGCCTTTTGTTCGTTAAGGGTTAGGCTGAAGAAGACAAATAGGGCATGGGCCTTCTCCCCTTTCCCTCCAAGAGGAGAGGAGGGGCAGAGACAATGTACTGTGAAAACAGATGCATTCCCTAAATCTGCAGTGAGTTTGCCTGTCATTCAAAAAGCTCTCCACATTTTCAGTTTTCAGTGAACTGGGAAACGATAGAGATTATTTCTGTCACCCTCCATTCAGTTTCTAGTATGGAGTAATTTTTGTAAGGGTCTAGTAGGTTTCCCCTTTCTCTACTAGGACTTTTTGTAGGTGCTCCTGCTACATGGATTTAGTGGATTCTAAATACCTTTAATGCAATAACTTTTTAAAAAAATCAATACATTTTTGTGATAAAGTCAAGAAAGCTATTAAGAACGCAAAACACTGCTGGGTCTTATATACTTGTGCAGCCTCCATTGGTTTAAATAAGAAGTGCCTGCCATGGCCTCACATTATGCTTGGAAATTCAATCTCATGTGTGCACACTAGCACGTCATATAGCTCAAAATGTATAGCTCCTTTTGGTATAATTTAAAGAAAATAAAACTGTTTCCATTCTGTCAAGATGATTGTTCCTCCCATCTTATGAACTAAGTGATTAAGAATAAACTATCCTTGTTATCACAAAAAGCAGTGCTCAAGTACACAGCTCACCTGCTCCCAAGCATCCAGCAACATGACATCATCTTCAGCCAAATCGTCCTGAGTGAATTCTCCTGGGACCTCTTCAATCTAGAAAGGATAATATGTTTAGAGGGGCTTTTTTTGTTGTTTTCAATGATTTATCAAGATATACAATTTTGCAAAGACCTAAGATATTTTTATAATGTGCAGAGGCTGATGAACCCTTCTTTTCACTCCTACAGGATCAAGCCCTAAACTGATTTGATGAATGCATTAAGGCTTCTCTGAAAGAAAACAAATCACATAATGTCATGTCCTATAAAATCAGCTCTCC
Source organism: Corvus brachyrhynchos (assembly GCF_000691975.1). Classification (NCBI taxonomy): domain Eukaryota; kingdom Metazoa; phylum Chordata; class Aves; order Passeriformes; family Corvidae; genus Corvus; species Corvus brachyrhynchos. Next base: position 8,235,900 of record NW_008237226.1, on the reverse strand, counting down.
GTTTCTCAGAATTGGTAAGATATCCTAAGGAGAGGCAAAGACTTACACTGTAATTGTTGACTACTGTTAATTGGGACTGAGGTCTGCCAGAAGAAGGAGACAGGAACATTTCCATAGAGCACCTTGAACCAACCAAGCTGATATCAGCTGATACATTCATGCAGTTTACATTCATTAATTAGGAAAAGAAACTGCTTTGAATTTGCAGTGGGTGAGCTCAGTGATGAAACTCACATCCAACCAAGCTTCCTGGCCACTTGACAGTGGGACATTACAGTTGACTAAGCCATTGAGGATTAGTCCCCAAAGAAAAGGCAGACTGCTTGCTTCTTCCAAGGATGTACATGCAGATAAAAAGGCAGTTTATTATTATTCGGTATGAGAAGGAGAGATAATAATGTAGCTAATGGTTCCAGCTCTTAAAGGATTGTCAAGGGTTTGGCTATGTGTGGTCATGTGGGAGTGCTAAAGGGACGATAAGCAGATGGTGAAAAAGACATTCCTTTTCCCCACCCTGTGTTATGGTGGCCATAAAGTCAGAGTGGTCTGACCTGCCTCTTCTGGGACCTCTCACGGTGGTGATTCAGTTACTAGAGAAATGCTACAGGAAAGAGGGGATTTCACAGAATTTGGAGGGAATTTAAAATAAAAAGTACGTCCATAGCTCCCAGCAGACTACTACAGAGAGGTTGGTTCCTATTACTGTATTTCCCAGGAGTATTTTAGAAGCTTGTTAGAATACACTTTGCTATTCTCCTAAGATTTTAAAGTCCTTATTAAAGGATCCTATTTGTTTTATCCCTCTCCAAATGACTGGGCTGTGCCTTAAGGAGACTTCCAGCTATGTCCCCTACCTAAAACTGAGCGTGTCCTTGCCAAATGGTGACACAGCATTGCCCTCCCAGAATACAGTAAGTAATTAAGCCTGAATCACAGACTTAATATCCAGTGCATAGCTCTGGGTGTTTCTGCCACGGAAGTAGGTCTTCCTAGCTCCTTGAGCACAGGCCAATACCTTAAAGGCATAATTACACATCTTAAATCTCTATGGAAAATTTCAGACTGCTAGAGATTTTTGGCAAGCAGCATTTATTTTCCTTGCCACCACTGTCAAATGCATAAGGGGCAAGGCACTGAGCTGCACTTCCTCAGCAAATTGATAGCAATCTGGTGATGCTCTGCAAGAATTAAATTGCTTTTGACTGGGAAAATACCTTATCTTTTTGCATCTGCAAGCCTCTATTTCCAGGCTGGAGCAGGCTCTGCATGCAAACTTCTGCTGTATTAATTATTCTGTTCATTCATTGCATTTTGACAGTTTAAAGCACCAAATGTCCACTCTCTAGCTCTTGCCAAGCCTGGCTAACTAAGCCAGTTCCCCAAATTCATTTAATGACCACTTATTTCCAAGGCAAAATACACCAGAAACTATATAATTAAACAGAGAGGAAAGTACCTATCATATACTCACAATAAATCTGCCAGTCTTATTAGAACAACCATACAAGCGAGGGGGATGATCTTCAGCCTTTGTCAAGAGTTGTGCTGAAGTCTGGTATTTTTTTTTACCTCCAAGTGCTTTCCAGAATTCCTCTAAAATACAGAATATATAATTTATTCACCAGCTGATTTAACATTTGATGTTTTAGCTTGTTAGATAGTGTTCCAGAAATTCCCAAACAATCTCAAAGATGAATGCATTTTCTTACAGTACTTCCTGCAGTTTGTCAAAATACCGATATCAGTCGCATACCTAGTGATGCCATGAAGATTTTTTGCCCTTTTCTTTTATACCCCTTTTACACCTTTTTATAACTTCTGTATTCTTAGTGCTTTTTGCCTACATTCTTGGACTTGTTTGTCAAGCTAAGAGATTAAACATTTTAGAAGCTCCGTAGCTCGGGAGCAGTGTGTCCCAGCCCCCAAGGTCCTCTCCAGAACACATTCTGTAAACCAAGATAGAACCATCCAGGGGAAGGTTCCTTGGGGAGGGGGGGCTCACTTGAGCCTCTCATTGGGGAATCTTTGATAGATATGCTAATTAGTAAAACCTATAATATTATACCTGATCTTTTGCAGGTATACTCGGCGGGGTGCATCTCAATGCATATGACCAGGAAGTGTGCACCTAAGGATCCTTAAAATAAATACCAAAGTAAAATCCCTTTTCCCCTTCTAACCGTGTTTGACTCTTGATTTTAAGACCAGGAAAAGGCATCACTAGAAAAATCATAGATTTTAGAATGGCCTGGGTTGGAAGGGACTTTAAAGATCATCTAGTTCCAATGCCCCTGCCATGGGCAGGGACACCTTTCAGTACACCAGGCTGCTCAGAGCTCCATCCAACCCAGCATTAAACACTTCCAGGATGAGGCATCTACCACTTCTCTGGGCAATCTGTTCCAGTGCCTCACTACCCTCACTGTAAAGAATTTTTTCCTAACATCTAATCTAAACCTACTGTCTCCCTGCAGTGCTCTGTATTCTCAGCTGTCTATTAGCAGCTACGTGGCCTCATACGAACCTGGTTCCTGGCCTTCATTAATCTTAGCAGTTTGGCATTTGAGAACATTGGCAATGTATTGAGCTCCTTGTTCCTCTTCTTTGCTTGCTCCTTTTCCTACCCAGGTGTAGCCAGAGTTGTTTGGCAGTTTCAGAACAAAGACATCATTAGAGTTTAGTGACATTGCGTCAACATCAACCTAGATTAAAAAAGAGATTGTTTTATTCTTCAAATTTTCAAATAATGTAATTACTATTTTGCATGTTTATATAAAATGTGTAGACGTGTTAATCTGCTATGCTTTTGGTCTTCAGTTCTTCCCTAGTTTTATACTGATACAAATTAGAGAAGAACTTAAGTCAGGGAACTGACTTGCAGGGCAAAACTTGGGACTGTTTGCAGTAGGAAAGACCATCTCATAGGGGTTGCTGACTTCTTGTCTATTCTTTGTCAACTGACTGTTCACTGTGTGTATTCTTACAGTTCCTCTGAACGATGTAGACTGGTTCCAGCCAGCTACAGCATATTCTCTTTGGTTTATTGGGTGGGTTTGTCAACTAGAGCAGTGGATTGGATTTGGAGTTCTGTGTTCCGAACAGATGTGACTCCCCAACAAGATTAGTTAGAGGAGCTCACGGCAGCTGTATCATTTCCCACTAGGAATGGCTGGTTTACTTAGCAGGTGACCTTACCTCTGCAATCCTAGTAATGGCTGCTAGGTTCCTGCGGATTTGGAAGAGTCGTGTTGGTGGAGCAGGTTTCTGACCTTCCTTCTTGGATGTCCCATCCTTGTAGACAACAAGTGGTTTGTTTTTGAACAAGCTCAGTAAATGTGCAGGCTCTTTGCCTTGACTGACTCGGATCTGTACGTATGTAGAGAAATGCAGTAAAAGAAATAAAAGGACACAAGTGGTTATTTTTGGTCTTTGCTGAATAGCTTAGGGGATCTTAGCCAACAATGCTAAGTATGTTAGCAAAAATGAGAAATAGCAAGCTGAGGAGATCTAAAAATATAGTTACAGACATACAGAGTTAGAGCATTTGTGAGATTTTTTTTGTCAATCACGCTGACACAAAGACGAGATTCAAAATTCTAACAAAATATTTAGCTGATTAAAATGGCTGCTATCTACTGTAATAAGAACGTCACTCATTTTCAAAAGAACTGTCATTTTATAGTGTTTTATAGAATTACTTAATTCTCCTGAAAAACTATCTTGGAAGTTTAAGTGCCCTGTATTTAAGCAGAAGAGAAAGTTTGTTCATTTTATTCATTACTTCTGTATGTATTTTATCTGCAAGAGGATGAAAAAGAGCAGCATAAATTTCTCATCCAGAAGATAACGTGGATGATGAAAATAAACTTCCATTACAGATGTAAAAGATGTTGTGCCATGAAGAATATGAAAAATGACTATTTTTAGGTTAATGTATGGTAAAAGTTATTTGTATGCAACCATTTTATCTTCCTTTGTAACAGTGCCACTGGCCAAGGTAGAGGGCTGCAAATCCCTGCCTTTCATTCCCAGAAAGAAAAGGAAAAAAGGGAATGAGACATGCTGTGTAGCCAGCAGACTAGGAGATGTGGAGAACCCTCAGTGAGGCCTGGGGCAGCTGAGAGCCAGAGTGCCCAGAGAGGTGGCTGCAGCTGGGCAGGAGCAGGTGCTTTTACTGATTTCACAGGCAGAGAGACTGCTACAGTTCTCTGGTAAGGATAACCTAGGATACATATACTTGTAAGGGACGAACTGCAGCAGGATTTTACAAATGGGAAAAAAACCCTCAAACCACAAAAAAAGCCTCAAAAACCGAAAACCCAAATAAACTCAAAAAACCCCACTTCCCCCAAATTGCAGTGAAACATTCCTGCAAGCCCAACTTTTTAATAGTCATTTGTACTGTTGTGCCATCTAGTGACCACACAAAACAGCACACTTAAAGCTTTCAAATAATGCTGATAGAGATGTTAGGCACAGGTAATATATTCTATTTATTTGCATAAAAATACACACATACATACATACATACATATGTGTATATATATGCACATAGGGATACGTACACATATATATTCCTAAGATCATTGCAGGCTAAAAGTACTTTTAGGTATCACATCTACTGCAGTGAAATGGATCTTCTTCAGCTTTGATAAAAACACTTTTTAAGCACTTTAATATTGCAGTTGTTAGTAGTAATAATGTTATTACTTTAAGATTAACACTGGCCTTGGGTATGAGACAGGACCACATTGTGCTGGACACTGTCCAAATATAGAACACACGTTAGGAATATTTCAAACAGTAATTATCTAAAAGTGTTCTAATCCTTAATATAATTTCAATCAGAAATCATAACTGATTAGAGGCTAAAAGTATGGGCTGCCATCTGAATTAACTGTACCTTGGTGGGTGGGGGAAGCCTTTTGCTTTTGTAAATAAGAAATGGGAATCACAGAATTATCTCCTGCTGCCTAGAAAATCTCTGCTTGTCCCTTGTCATCTTACAGTTCAAGCTTTTCTGTGAGAAGAGGCCTCTCAGGTCTTCACCTACCGACCACTTCTCAGTAGTGATGTAAGGAGAGCACACCTAGTCAAGCTAAGGACTACCTTATCTACACACACCTTTTATTTGCCAGTGTCCTGTGCCTTGCCTTGCACACCCCATTTCTGCAAGTGAGGATGTGTATCCTGCTTTCATGGAGCTGCAAGCACTATGGGATGGGAAAGCCCAAGTTATGTTCCTCACTGAGGCAAGGAAAAGTCAGACCCTGTTGCACAATTCCAGCAGGCTTTCCTCTTTTGTCTGTCATGTGGCTTTCATATCTCCCAGTTTTGGCCCTCTAAAAGTCAGGTGTCTTGTCTGGGCTAAAGATCACAACTTCCTCCATAATGAAAAGGAGACAGGGGAGCTCCCACAGGGCTATTGACTTGTCAGAATCCTGCTTTGGAGTGAGCTGCCCTGGGACAGTCTTATCATTCAGTCTCCACTGGCCATGCATAGGGTCTGTAGGTCTTGTCAGGACGGAAACCTAATTTTAAAAGAGTGGAAATCAAAGGAAAGAAAAGGCAGTTTTAGGTTCTGGCATATCTGTGTTCTTTTAGACAGCTACATCCAGGAAGGATTATTCAAGTGGGCAATCTCTGGCACCTTTAACAGGATCCCATGGTGCTTGGCTTGATACAGACCTGAGCAATTGGCATTTCCAGTCTTTAAATGCTAGCTCCTCCTTTCAATTCTCATCGAAATTTGCATATATCACATGCTCTGCTTGATTTTATCCAAAAGACACAAACCTGCACAGCCTGATCACCTAATGACCGATCCAGCTGAACAGTCAGAAATGCAGAGGCAGTCAGTTCATCTTTTGTAGCGTGGGCTCCTTGCCTGAGGAAGACAAGGAGAAAGACAATGGTTAAATTCAGCTTCAGAATAACCCAGAGTTTATGCTGTATGACAAACTCACAGTGAACAATCTTACATTTTCATGTGTTCTACTCAAAAGGACATAAAGCCAACATAAAATAATATCCACACACTGCAGGCCTGTGCAAAGGCAACCAAGCATACCATGTATAGATGATCTGCCCTCTAGGGTAAGTGTAGAGGATAACGTAACAGTCACCCCCATAGAACTGTCCGTATGTCTCAGGTCCCACAGGAACTCGGCCACTGCTTTCCACACGCCAGATCTGGGGAAACAGGGAAATCATTGGAGATTGCTGAATTTCATCCTGAGACTCTTCACAAAGCACTTTACTGTCTTATCCCTTGAGTGTCCTTTCTGTTCCCAAGTGTTATTGAATAGAAATAGGGAGGATTCTTCATGAAGGAGGTAGATACACCCTGCCCCCACTGAATGAATGAATGACAAACATCAACAAGGGACTACAATATGCTTTTCTTTGTCTTGATGCTTTAGTGCCACATGATCATTTCGTAATGTTATGCTGAACTTTCTTGACACCTTAAGGTGACAATATGACATGGCACAACATTATGATCCATCATAAAACTAATGTATCATTTTGGAGAGGCACGCTGCAGTAAGATAACACACTGTTAGGCAGATTTCTTCCTATTTCATTCACTACAGCCCAGTCCAGTCAACAATAGGCTGCTCAAGCCTATGGACCATCCCAAGTGTGAGGTCAGAAACTAGAAAATACACCAATGAGACTGTAGGTATTCATCCCTTCTTTTCTTCCAGAAGCCCAACATGCAATTTTCATTCAACAGGCCATGTTGATACAATGCCATGCCAGCCCTGTGTAGTCCAAAGATAGTCCTGAAGTGGGAAAAAGATGGAGAGATCTAGAAAGACTGTACAGTAATCTTTCCTCTTCAAATCCAGGCTACTTGAGAGACACACTAGGGACAAAGAAGGTTCCTCTAGAAACCAGATTGGATACATACATAAAGACATAGAATGGATTTCTGACTCCAAGAGCAAGTCTTCCCATTCCAGATTTCAAGCTGATATAAGCTTGAAGTTTCTTCTTTAGACTAAGGATCATATTTAAAGTATCTATTTACAAGGTATTGTGTAGAATGGGGAATATTTCTGCTGTTTGATTTCTCTTGATGACTGGTACATCTTTCATAGGCACCAAAAGAACACAACCCATCATACAGCTGATATTCACCGACTACTTCTAAGTATCTTTTCTGATGCTACAAGTAACACTTCCACTAATGTAGCATTAATGTAAACAACAGTATAAAAATTAAAACACAGAGTAGCAGCTTATCCCATTACAAGTAGCAGAATACATTAGTTAGATAAGATACAATTTATCACAACACAAACATTACCTCTACTTTCCCTGAACCGTCATCTACCATGTTATGCTGGGCAGCCATTTGTGGAGACTCATGTAACTTGGTAGCATCAAATTCAATCTGCTCGATTTTAGCCACCCTCTCTGTGACATACACTTTGCCGAAGCCATCGCTTTGATCTTTATCCTTCCAGTCTTTGAAAAACTGTTTGAAAATTGGTGTTTCGCCTCCTTCAGGAAGGACTTGAATCTGAAATGAAGGCAGACACATCAAACAGAAGGAAAACAAAACTGGCACAGTTACTCAGAAATTTTCTAGGTTATATGTTAGTGAAATATTGCCCTTATGTCTTATAAGCCCTTAAAAATATTTTTTCTGGTGACTTAAAAAAAATGTCTTTAACAGAGCTCATGCTCTCCTGGTATCACCTCCATAAATAGATCGCACCTGTGTGTTAGCAGGATAATTCATCTGCTGTATGAATTGTTCAGCATTCTTCATGGCAGCTTTTCTCTCTTGAGGGTTAGCATCCTTGCCTGATTAAAACAGAAGGATAACAGTACGTGGGAAAGGGCAATAAGCTCACAGAACCTTCAAAAACAAGAGGTCCTGGAGCCAGGTTCTCTTTGACGTTGCTCTTATCTCAGTCTTGAACAAACACAAATGCTGGACATGGCATGAGCAAGAAGATTCACATGAGGTTGAATGGCCAAAACAGTGCTTCAGTAGCTTTGAAAACAGTCAATTTAAAGGAAGAAAAAAAAAAAAAGAAAAAAAAAGGGAAAAAAAAAAGGGAGAAAAAGGGGGCATTTTGTTTTGCTTAGTGTTTCTACAAGAATAAAAACCTGTTAATAAGTTAATAATACCTGCTTGGCTCAAGGTATCCTGGGTTTTTTCTCTTCCTTTGCTGGGCAGCAATATGGTCAATAAAGCTGAACTGCCTCCACTTCTTCAGGCAGTGCAAAAGAGTAAAAGAAACTCCTGTTTTGTCTGGCTGGGCTTTGCAATTTATCCATTTCCCAATCCACTACTCCTTGTTCAGCCTTGCTCCGTGTTAGACATCTCTGGAAGTCTCTGTGGGATGACACTGTGTACCAGGTCTGTGTCCCAGCAGGCTGCAGTGACTACATTCCATAGACCTCTTGGTCTAATCAGGTGCTCTGATAAGGCATTCATTGTATCCCATTTTGAATGAGACCATTGCCGAAGTAATTCACACTTCTCACCTTTAGTGGCCTGAAGATTGCCAGCAGAGATGACAACTGCAGTCTCCCGTGCAAGAGTGAGTCCAAGGGGGGTTTTTCACATATTATTTTTACTGGCAGTGGCAAAGTGAGGATGCACACAGGAGCACACAGGGCCACAGCCAAAGAGCCTAAATCATATTTTATTTATTTTATGCCTGAGCCTGTTGGCTTGGTTCTTCTGGAGCTGTCATATACAGTTACAATAGGGAATCAGGGGGTCAGCTAGACCATAGGCCATCTGAGCACAATGCTCCCCAAATGTTTTCTTTTAAAGGATGGTTCCCTAACTGCAAATAAAGTTTTCAAGCAAAAGGCTTACAATGCTTCCTGGGCTGACTTGAGAGGCTTGACAAGTGCATAAAGTAATTACTTGGTATTGCATGCAGTAAAACAAAACACAAATGCCACAGAATAATTAATAAGCTGCCTCGTACCAAAAAAAAAAAAAAAAAAAAAAAAAAAGGAGGTACTTAGCACTGGATTTTAATGGCAGCACTACAACAATTCAGCTATAAGGTGTCAAGACCTCATTCCACAGTAGTAGTATTCTTCTTCAGGGAAACATTCAGACAAAGCAATTGCAGACTGATGATACCTCAGAGATATATTTACAAGAAAAAAAGAGACATCAAAGCATTTGCAAGCTTATGATTTTAGTTCATGCCTTGGACATGCACCTTTCAATTTCACACCTCTGTGGAGAGATCTACCCAAATGGAATGTTCAGTGTCCAGATTTTGTCCCAGAAGATAGGGATTTGATGACAATATACAGAAGTCATAGAATTATTTATATTTGCTTTGTACTTGCCACTTACATAAGCGTTTAATCTCCCAAGCTTACAGATGTCTCAAAAATAGGATCCTTAGAAAAGACTCAGTCTTGAGGCCCTTATAGAAGTGAGCAACCCTTGTTCACAGACTGCACCAGGCAAGAGCTGTGTGCAGGGCTCTGTGTCCAGCCAGTATTAAATCCTTGCTAGTGTCCCAAGGGTGTTGTGTCAACTCCTTAGGTATCTCTGTGTAGCTTCTGCATTTGCAATACAAGTGACCTCTTACCCTTCCACACAAAGATCTTCCTGGCAGCACCATTGTCCAAAATGAAGCACTCCTCAGACAAAAGCATAGCCATAGAGAAGGGGTTTTCCTCTGCTACCACGGACACTTTCATGGATCCACTTGCATCTGACACCTAAGAAAACAATAATTTCAGATTTAGATCAACTCTGGCTTTTACAGCCAAATTAATTTGTGCTCCCAAAAGTACTATAAAAATCAGTTGCCATTCCTATATAACTATATGGCTATATGAAATTTGTGTACTGCTGGAAAGTAAAGTAGGCTAAGGATTATTATTTTTTGTTTCATTTCATTTTACATCCAATAGAGGGAGATATAGTGTTAATTTTAGGAAGTTTGTTGGATCCTTGACTCACAACTTCTTAAAATAAATCTGTTTGTCTTCCACTTCAACAGCTCAAAGTTAAAAATCTGTGTTTTCTTCAGCCCCCCCTACATGCTCGGCTGAACTGGTATAGTCCCTGCTGCCAAGCAACTCACACGGAAGCCAAAGGTTCATGTACATGCTGAACAACAGCACTTGAAACTATAATAAAATAGTCCTACACTAACAGGTGAAATGCCTACATTTATAACCTACTGTTCTTTAATTGGAAACTCTAATGTAAGACCTGTTGCAGAATCTGCTTTGTAACCTCTACCACCACCATAAGTTCATGTAGACCTTCAAAACCTTTTAAAAATCACTCCTGTATAGCTGAAAAGACCAGTTGTTAGTAGAGAAAATAGATTATTGCTATTGTAATTACTTTTCTAGTAGTCCTTATTTCCTTTCATAATTAAATATTAATTTTAAATATGCCATTATATCTTACATTTTATATTATGGAAGCACAAGGAGGAAATTACCACAACAAATAAAAATCAGCTATTATACCTACTCTGAGGGCTCACCATAGACCCATCTCCTGCCTTTGACATTCACTGTTATCTTGCAACACATTTAAATCTAGCTAGCAGAGCTCTGTTAGCAGGACCTATGTACTTAGACTAACTTATTAGATATCCACAGAAAGTTCAGAGAGTTTTCAGGATTCAAAAATTCACTTTCCCTTCTCTAGTTATGTTTTACTACAATGGTCCTGATCATCTATGCAGGCCTTCTTCTTTTGTTTTCCATTTTTGTTCCCTTAAACCGCTGTTAGGAAGAGAAATATGCACCAGATTTTTGGTATGAAAGGAATAATTAATGTGAACTAAACACAACACATAGACAACTATGACAAAAAACGGCCTTGTAACAATGATCACCACATTCAGGCTTCTTGTAAACCCCAGGTACACCTATAGGTAGTGGAAAAATCATGTAAGAGGCACGTAGAGAGGCGGCTCTATCCTGTGGTCGGTGTGGTGCAGGAGCTGCAGAGGGAGTGACTGATCCCCTCTCACACTTCACTGCAGCTTCAAAGTCATTGTAAACAGCACCTAAAAAAGGTCACACACATGGGGATCCAGTAGCACTCCATGCTGCCAGAGTGTTGCCCCTTGTTAGCCAAATCCTCCTTGGTAAGCGATGATGGGGAAAGGAATAAAGTTATAGATATATAAAATATAATGTAACTGTCTGTCTCTTAAACTCTGCTATGAATAACTAAACCATATATGACTATTAAAACTCTTCCTGTTAGAATTAAGAAGACAGGATGATTTTAGAGCAGTTAGTTCTTCTTTGACCTGCACTGAGTGGTTCATAGGCCATGCTTGTTTCCTGAGTAAACAGAAATGTAATCCATTTTTTTTCCCCTCAAATTACCTGGACCATCTTGATTGACATCCTTTGAGAAACTTGTCCATTGGCTGCAAATAAACTAAAATAACAGCCATTCTGTAAATGAAGCCAGAACTCCATATATGAGGAAGGAATGAATGAAATCATGACTACTGTTGAGCATACCTAACTGTAAGTAAATAAATAACTAACTTACCATATATAGTTTAGCACTTCTCCTGTTTGTGATATCAGCCAGCTCATCCTCATCATCACCACATTCAGGCAGCTCTGGCTTGCTCCCTAAAACCTGTATAAGGGAATAAAATTCAAAGCAGAGAGAGTAGGTGCAGTAGCATAAATGCCTAATGTATTATAAATGCCTAATGTAAATATTGATGTATTGTTGCTGTAATCGAATAATTGGGATCATCTTTATATATAATACAATCTAAAACCAAACTCATGGTTGACACAAACATACAGATAATTTTTAAAAACTATGTCAGATCTCCAGCAACTTTATACCTACATGATTTCTTTTCCACAGGTCAACTTGCTGGTTGTCTATACTCCACTAAATACACTTAGAGAGGTGTATGTGATCCTATTCTATGTGTGTGTTTACATGTCTGTCTTCCCTTTTTCTTCCCAGTAACTTCTAAACTGTTGACAAGCACATCTTATAATTTTTGGAATGACATTACTCTTAAAATGTTTAACAATACTAAAATTAAAACCGACAGAGTGAAATATATTAGTTGACATTATGAAGTATTTCAATTAACAGTATAAAATATCAGATTATGAGTACTAATAATCTTAAAAGTTACAGATTCTTAATCTTATTTTAAGGGGAAAAATTTAGCTAGGGTCTTGAAAATAATTTATCGTGTGAGGAAAACATTTTCTTGCTCTACCACTAGAATATCAATTTTAACACTGTGGTAGTTTTACACCACGGGCAGTATTGTAACAACTATCACTACAAGAAATGTACAGAGGTTCATCAAGAATATGTTAGGTCAGGTAGTCTTTATTAAATCCTAGTTACCCTTTCTTAATGATCTTTCCTTATTGATTCATTTATGGCCAGATCCAAAGGTTACACACAGAATATTATGGATTTCTCTGAAATTATGTCCCAGAGTGAAGGCAGTAATTGATATGTCTGAGAGACTAAATATTAACATAAAGTACAGGGGCAATGCCAGCCTTCCTATGAACTTGTGCATTTTCTGTATAACATGCTATGCAATATAACATGAAGACACGTGCAAAAACATTGTAAATATTTGATAATGGCAATGCCCAACAAAGCATACAGCTGCAAAGAATATGGAAAGAAAAACAATATAGAATAAATATTTAATAGAAATCTGCCATCTGTTGCATATTCTGACCTGGTAAAGTCAGTAAAATAGTAAAATAAAATAAAATGAAAATAGCCTTTTCAAGTGTGATTTTTGCAGTTTAAGCTAAAAAATTTTATCTGTGACTCACTGAAGACAAGAAAGCAATGCCCTAAGTGTTTAAGAAAGATGTTACCCATAGCTCTTCAGTATCTAGCAGTCAGCATCTCATGAATTTACACTACATGGCTGCAGATTTGCTACCGTGTAGGCCAAGTCGGGCTCCATGTCCACAGCAGAGTGCCACTGTGCTGCTGAATGGCTAAAACAGTGTGCCCATGTGGTTTATTGGCACCGGCTTTCTAAAAATGTTTCCCTTCCTACCTGTCTTTGTAATGCCAGGGTCACAAAATTGCCAAGTAACAGGCACACATCTTTACCTTAACAGACACTGAACAAGTCTGAGGGTTTTATAACATTTGATTTCCAGTAGCAAATAAGAGGGTAAAAGAGCCCTGTTAGTAAAACTCTCAGAAGTCTGTACTACTTCTCTCCTTAATTAGGCATTTACAGGAAAAGAAAAAAAAAACACAAAAAAACCCCAACCAACCAAAAAAAAACCCAAAACAAACAAACAAAAAACAAAAACCAAAAGAAACAAACAAACCCCACAAAAAATTTGATTTCTGACACAGTTAAAGTCAGTGTTTCCCCTTGCTGTGCATATAGAATACCTGTGGCACCACAATTATTTTGCAGCATCTTTGTCAGTCATGCAGAGTGATATAAAATGCCTTTTTTGTTTTGTTTTGTTTAACTATGCAAGTGTCATTCTGAATATTTCTAAACAAATAGTGCCTGTTGGTGTTTGTGAAAACATCTCAACAGAAGCAGCCTCTCTATTCACAGCAAGGTCTAGGTGCTGCAGTCTGGCAGCAATTAAAGTAAGCAGTCCCTCTAATTTAAAAATTGGGCTTTGAATTTGGGCCCAGCACAGGTTAGATTGCTGACCTGACCTGTTGTTGTCTTAAAACCAAATGCAGAAACATTTTTCTGAACTAGATAGAGAATTATTGTCAGACTCACAAAGTTTGGTCTTAGGAAATCTCAGTGCATTGGTACTATCCAGGGAGCAGGGTCAGAACCTCCTTTGCACAGGTGCAATTAGAGGTATGAGATGATCTGCCCTGGAAAGGGTAGAGGCATTTGGTTCCAGGGAGACCCATCCACAACTCATTAAACAGCAGCTTGCACAGCAGCTCCTCCAGCCAAAGAGAGCTTCTCAAGCCCTGTGCTTCAGCACAGGCAAGCAGAAAATACAAGTGACTAATTTCTGTCATTCTTTTTCTCAGAAGAGCCCAAAAACAAATGAAGAAGGGCTTTGAGAGTGTCCCCTTCTCCTGCATTTTAAGTCGCAGTTGCTTGTAGATCCTTCTACAAGCATTGTGGTGACCCTTTTAAGAAGGACACACTGCGCTTCTCTTCCCACCAGGTAAGAAAACACAAGACTTGTGAGGAGGGCTGTGCAGCCAACACAGCTGTCAGAAAATGCCTTGAGCTGAATCCCTAGTGGTACCTGCATGTGTTGTTATCAATACCAGAAGATGATACAAGGTTAAAGTACCTAAAGCCTGTGAAGGCACCAATTGTGAAGACATGTAGCATATATGCATATATATATATATATACGTATATACTCAATATATGAAGTGATATTGTATGAAATATATATAGTCAGTACACATCTGTATTGCTAGGAACAATTTATGCAGTTTCCAACATGCATTTGTTTCCAGTTTGTCTTATAGACTGGAGGAAGAGACAGATCGTGGAAGGAAAAATTCTGCGCTTAAACACGAAGCACGAAAAAATGCTGAAAAAATGTTGAGTCCTTTCCCAAAGAAATGCCTTCTGGTGAAGTTGTCTTTTCTCCTCCTAAGGCAGATTCCCATGCTATGTCTCCACATGTCTATGTCTGCATGTTACAACCATAAATAGTTTTATCAATAAGATTACAACAGTATTTAAACAACAGCTAACTGCTATGCTGGAACTGGGTTGTATCATTACCTAAGCACATGCTGGCTGAGCTCCGGGACACCTCCCTTTCTACAGATAATTCTCATGTGATGGATCAAAAAGAAGACGAGTCACACCAGCTGAGACTGAAGTCAAAGGCTCCCAAAGCTTTGCAGCAAGGTACCCCAATAAAATGATTTATACCAACAGACCATTTGAAGGACATTGGGTCTTCTGATACTTCACCTACATACACTCCTGGTTTCACACAAATCTTGTGGTAGCTATATACACAGGACTTAGCTCACATCATCCTCTCTGTACAGTCAGGCAGCTCCTCTGGGTCTTGACACTGTTTGGCCCAGTGTACTGACAGCCTTAGGCTGGCTCTTCTTTTTGCTCTGAGGTGTGAGACCCTGACTTACAAACATGCCCAGAACTCAGACCCACAAATCCACCTTAGACACCTGGAAACAGCAATGCCCTCCTGGGGACACAAGACAACCTAGCCACCCTTTTCCCCAGATGTCCAATCATATCAGCAATCTTCAGCCTTACATCTCATAAATACACAGGTGCATACACAGGCCTTGAAACCACTTTTTAAATCATCATCATTATTATTATGTTTATCATATTATCATTATTCACTACTACAGTAATAATAATATAAAGAGTAATTAGGGGCCCTGAAAGCACATCCATGCCCCATCTTCTTCATTCTTTGGGCTTAGCATTGTTTTAGCAAAAGTATTCATTAACTCCATACCTTCAGATCTTGTCTGAAGGTGTATAACAAGAAGTCAGCCTGCATTAATCTTAATATTTTGGGGTTTTTAAGCTCTGTGACACTTTTGTGTTGACACTCTTAGGTTAGTACAAGAATACCATTATGCAAACCAACAGAATATCTCTTCCTCTACAATTGCTCAAGTTCACTCTTGTAGTAAGTGCAACGTAGCTTATCCTGCCTGCAAAACCTGTTTCATATTTGCATGTGCACAAGCTCTTCTCTGTGAATATCTGCACCCCCTCAGAGAAGTGCAAAATACTGAGCCAATGTTTTTACTCAGAGGTGAAACTCCACCCTTAAAAAAGAATAGAAGAAATCACAGACAAAATGTTTTTAATCTAAAAGAATGTGACAAGGTAAATAATTTAAAATAAAGTAACTAGAAGAAATTTGGCAAATATTTTCATCATAACTGGAGAAGCCAGCTCTGCATCATAAAATAGTTGATATTGATTTAATGGGAGCAAGAGGTTTAAGGAGTTCAGTGAGGCTGAAAATCCACCTAGGAAAACAATACCTGAAGAACATGTCAAGTGAAGGTTAATTAAGAGAGAAAACCGGTTTTATACAGTTTAACTTGTGTACACTAGCATTGTGTTTGATTTTCTTCTTCATGTACACAGTTTGGGTTAGGTTTCTGGGTCTGAAACTGAACTGTTTGTTGTGGCTGTGATCCTGAATGTCAGATCTCAATACCACTCGAATTCCCATCTTTACATGCTAAGAGCAATAGAAAGAAAAACAAGAAATTTACATAGCTCAAAGCTGTCTAAATGACCTGACAGTTTATTTATTACTTAATACTTTTGGAAAACAGTCAGGGTAGTTAGTTCATCATTTACTTTCTTGTATGGTTTGACATAAGCAAGTATATCCTGGTCCACAACTTCAAGGCACACATATGGGCTGTGAGAAAGAATGAAGCCACTATGAAAGTCTGAACAGATGCAGTATGAGCTCATTGGTAGATAAAGGCTTTGACTTTTGTTAGCCTTCAAAGCAGAGAAGAATATTACACGGAACATCTCTGAAATAAGTATTCTCTCAAGTATGTACTTGAGCAGCCAATAAAAGGAAAAAAATCCATCAGAGAGAGGAAGGGATAAACAAGATGCAAGCTAGTAACCACCTGGCTGACCCTGGGTACCAGTGCAGAGGATCATCAGGCAAAGGTGGCTTTAGGGCTTTGGTGCTAAAGTAGCTGGCCACAGCTTAACTTCTAATTGTTTTGGGTTACTGGTTCCTCTGCCAGAGCACAACCACTGCTGATGAGATTCTGTGCCAGACAAAAATGACTTTTGACATTGGTCAGATTATGAATAACCAAATATGCTTATTTTAACTGGTTATTGTAGCCTGGAACGCTTCTCATCAATTTGAACAAACATTCATTGTCATACAAAAAATAACACTCCCAATGGGAAAAACTTCTCCTTTCACTGAACTGCTCACAGTGTTTCTGCCTGAAATTGCCTCTCACTAGCAATTCCAGGAACAACAGATCTCATCACATGCTCACCTTGAGCAGACGACCTCCCACTCTCCTGAACACAGATTGAAAATAAGATGTAAACAGCCATAATGCACTGAGAAGTGGGCAAAAGGATGGTTTATGGCAACAAATAGTTCTGGAATGCTGTTAATTTCTGGGTGTTTACCATGTAATTTCTCAAAAGGACTTTCTGGAATTAAGGTCTAAATCTGATCTGTATGAATTCAGATTGCTATAAAACAGCAAAACACATCAGCTGTTCATGGCACTTTTGATGCATAAATTATGGCCTACACTTTTAGCCAGTTTCTGTTGTCTCAGGAATTTCAAATGAAAAGCATAATTTTTTCAAAGCTCTGTGCTTAACTACCTAAAAATAGGCCATTAGGCTTTGGCAGCTTTTAATAAAATATTTCAACTTTGCGTATCTGTCTGGGATAATTTGAATATAAAGCCTTTACTCACATGATAACAACATTCTAAGACATTATTTGTCTGTTCTGTGAAACTGGCCATGGATAACATGCTCACAAAGAGGTGTCTAGATCAGTCTTAAGAGTACAAATTTGATTTTTTTCATAGTTTTGCTCTGAGGTGAAACAGGCTGCTTTCTGTCGTGCTGGGACTGCACAGCTGGCAATATCTAAGCCAGTTATTTACTCTGAGACTGGGTGTGCATGAAATGAGGAAATCCCCTATCTATATTATCTTCAACTATCTGGCTTTTAGGATGCCTCCAAGATGAACAGCGATTCCATGCTAAAGAAGCCAGGAGGGTGGATGGCAGTAACCATGCAAATGCAGCAGTCTTTTTCTAACCATTACTGCTGCTGAATGAACATGGGAGAATTGAGCTGTTTGTCACCTGCCTACCTGCAGCATAATTAAAAATGAACTAATCAATCACCTCCACATCTTTTTTGCATATGTACTAATCCTTCCTACCTAAATGTTTAATCTCACTCCTTTGTTAACATCATCCTCTGATACCAGGAGTAGTATCAAATATGGGACCCAAATCCTGCAGAAACTTGCACATGTACTTGAGATGCCCATTTTTTCTGCTTTATTGGAACATAAATTTAGGCACACACTGAAGCCTTTGCAGCTTTGAAGATCTCTGTTTGGAGGCCTTGTGGATAAAATATCTTATGTGCTGCATGACAGTGCATGCTTATGTGTTGGATAATAATGAAATAAATCAGTAACTAATGCCGACAGGGAGCCACAGACATAAAGAATATTTATCTGATAAAATCCACAACACTCTCAGCTTTTCATTCCTTAAGTGCCTCCAGTTTTGCAGCTGGTCCCAAGGCTGTGGCAGGCTGGACCATGTCAATATGGGAGTAAAAAGAGGAGTATGGCAAACCATGAAACGAGCTGGAGGCAGCAGCCCACGATTGGCAGCCAGAGACCCTGCTAGAAAATCAGTGTTCCCAGGGGATGCACAGCAGTTAAGAAGAGCAGCAGGCAGCCATGATACACAGCAGCATCAGGGTGAGCAGAGGAGCTGCAGCAAGGTGTTTCAGCACTTAATCCATGAGACAGGAAGGTAGAAGAAGCTACTTGAAGGCATTGGAATACTTTTGCAGGGCAACTCTGACTGTATTCACAAGCTCAGCATTTCCAGTCCCATACAGCAAATGGACCAGGTATGCCAGGGGATCCACTGTGATATGACATCAAACTATTCAGTCCAAGACAAAGCACAGATTGAACTCTAAGAAACCAATTCAGAGAGTATTTTGATGGATTTTCTCTAATGACTCCTGTTGATGCTTGAAATAAACTAAATATTTATCTGGACAGAAAGAGAGAGCAAGAATGTTCGTTTCACCTGGTTGTCTAGGAGATATATCCTTCTTAGCTCTTTGAAAATAATTCCTCCTGCTAGTTTAGGTGCCCTTTACAAACAGATTTATGTCTTTAAGTTCCTACATGTCCCAAAATTTTGTGTAAAGGAGCCAAAATGTTCACCTATGATTTACAGCTCTTTGGAGTTAGAAGCTGCAGCACTCAATACTGCAGTATTAAAATCCATCTTAACTTACCTACCTTTTAAAGATAAAGCCAGATAATATCAGTCATAGGCAGTTGTGTAAGCAGAAGACATGGCCCCAGCAACCTGCTCTGCAGTACCTTCAATAATTATATTTACATATTTCTTCAGCATCACACACTCAATGGTGGTGAAAATACTGAACTGATCCCACAACACATGGGATGCTTTTTTCCATACAGCTGTGCTTCACTCTTGCCCAAATGTGAGAGGACTTTTATTCCAGTTTTACATGGTCTGGACATGGAACAGCAATCTGTGCACATGTGGAGTTCTTTTTAAAAAACTCAGCAAAACAATTTACATACTTTTTCCTCCCTGAGCCCTTCCTGCACTACAGAACTTCCACTTAAGACAGTTCAAAGGCAACCTTGCACACAGATGCCAGTTGCTCTGCAAGGGGCTAAGAGGACACAGGCCTGCAGAAAAAAAAAGGAAAAAAAAAAAAACCTTCAAGCTGCATTTCTGTTAGGGAGATACAGGATTCCAGGAAAAAACTATCTCTGAGCTTTTTATACAGTAAAGAAAATCTACCCTTTCATATCTTCTCCATGAAATTCCACTGCTGCAAGACAGTACCTTGAAATAAGAACTAACAACCCCACGTGGAGATAACTGCTATCAACTCGTCTTTAGCCTTCTCTTAATTATGCTCATTTAATAACTGAAAATTATAGTACTTTTTCATCAACAGATTTCTTGATAGTATAGCACAGAAAGGAAAGAAGCCATTACAAACTCTATTCAGATTCTAACATGTAATTATAACATTATAATTGACTTACGTGGTAGGCCTGCAACTACTACAGCTGCTAAAGAAGGAAACATAACAAAGATGAGTGGTTTTCTCACTCACAAGAACTCAAATGAGACACTGCTATAATTTGATCGCAAGCACTTCCAGAAAATCATTAGGATCTTAGAAATTCACTGGAATACCTAGTATAGAAGCAACTTTCCTAGCATAAGAAATTAGATTTTCAACCATCTGCTAGTAGAGCTGTTCATAAAGAATTTAGCTCATGCCATGCAGTATGATACACCTGAACACTTTCTTTTCTGAAATTAAATTTCTAATGCAGGCATTGAAATTAATATTTAGAGACTTAATTAGAAGCCCAGCTTTCAAATGTGTTTGCCACCTGCAGCTCCTATTCAGTTCCCTGTCATTTAAGTACCTGGCTTCGGGCAGCCAAGACTGAAAACTGCAGCTTGAAGAATATTATGGGTAACTCTCAATGTTTTGGGAGATTCCCCCTTACCAGCCTCTGCCATTCTCTGGCAAAACCCCTCTTGATTTTCTATCTGGGTCCGGGGAAAACACTGGGCCAAATGCTCAGCTGGTGCAAAGCAGCTAAGCTGTACTGGAATCCAGGCCATGCATGTTTTGTCTCAGTATGAGTTGTGTAATTTAATCATTTATATGCAAATTTGCATCAAGAAGAGGGATGGTCCTTAATGAAGGAGATAGGCTCAGTGGCTGTAAAGAAAACAGGACTCCTGGTTTTGACAGCTTGAAGCTGGCACCCTGCAGGGCAGGTGTTTGTACTTTGTATCCACATTCAGGGCCCGTCCCATCGTAAAGTTCATTTAAACACAGGAATGTTTGGTAAACTGCCACTACTCAGACTGAACAGGTGTTGCTGTGAAAGGTGCACAGTCAGGTGTAGGATTTTTTACCCCTGTAGATTTATTCTCCTGGACTATTTTGAGCTGTATCCAACAAACTCTTACTGCTCGAAATGATAGAACCCAAATGCTTGCTGTTACCTGCATATATCCAAAATCACTCCAGTGAAGAAGCATATTCTCTTCCTGAGGGGTAAATTTGACCCATAGTTTCAAAGCAGCCTGACAAAGCTATCTGTTCATTTGAATAGCCAATGCATCTACTAGAAACTACAGCTAGTAGTTCTGCTATTTGCTGTGCATTAGCTTTCTTAAGCCTTTGCATTCCCATGAAAATGTAGTTAACTTCTCTGTGTGCTGTGTTACTGAGTCTTTGCACTGGGGTGTAGTACAACTTCCATTGTCCTCACCCCTCTCTCAATGCATTCATTTTCCTTTGTATGTGACTGTTTAATACTGCCTCTACCCTGGGACTGAACTTCATTTCTAGTATTTCACAAAATTCCCTGGAATAATGTCTATTTTTTCCATCTGTCTCAATTTAGATAATAAAAGACATTGCTTTGGTTTACATATTTCCAAAGCCATAGATAGGAGTTCCTTACTTTTCATATTGGGCATTTTTTTGGTGGTGAACAGGTCAGGCTGAACCAGTTATATGCAATTCATAGTTTATGAGCAGGTAGCATTTGAGTAAAACTGTGTACAGGCTACATGGTTAAACAATTGTTTAATCCCTAACAAATGCCTGGAGTTTTTAGTCCACAAAAAGATAGAATAGAATATTATTCTAAGAAGCTACCCCTCTTCCTCCTCTTGCATCACCCTGACTCCCACTGTTCCTCCACTCCTCCGTATACAAAACAAACAAACCTCCCCTCGGCATGACTTCAGCTCATAATGCAACCAAAAGCAAGGGAACAAGAAGAAATGCTAATGCTGAGAATAGCAAGAGGAGTTTTTGCTTTTGCAGAGTTGTGATGACATATCCTGCTCTTGCTGGCTCTGGGAAAGGAGCAGGTACCAAACCAGTACCTTCACCAGTGGGGCACATGCTGCTCTCCCAGCCTTATGTAATGATCCATGTGACAGGGACAGAGACTGCAGGAACCTGCCCAGCTTCTTCAGAGCAACACGTCCTTGCACTCTCACACCCACTCACATGTCACAGCAAGCCTCCTTTTCCCCCAGCTACCTCACTGTGCTCCATGGTCCCTTGGAAATTATCTTCAGTTTGTAAAAAATAGTTTTTAAGGGCTGCTCTTCTGTCCATATGGGCAGATACCAATGCAGTTAATTTAAGGATTACTGGAGCTTCATGTTTTCACTCTGTTTGCATTATTTGTGTCTCTAGAGAAACAGCCTCTGTAACCTGCATTTGCAAAGGGATCTCTTTATTGTCTGTGCTCTTGGGATTTTATCCACAGGGCTGAGTTAGCACTGTGTAGTGCTGACAGTCCCTTTCCAGGTAGAAAGGTGTGACTGGCTGACATTCGATCCGACCATTCACATGTAGTATTTATTCACACTATAGGCAAAAAACAATCGTCACTGAATACAATGGCATTCAGGAATTCTTGTGATTAAGCATTGCTTAGGGGCTTTAAAGAAAAAGCAGGGAGGAGAAAGGCTGCTTTATCAGAAAGGAGGAAGAGGTTCCCCCTGTTGCTCAATATTTACACTAGCTGAATCTTTACACAGGTATTTTATGAGAGGTTTGGACCCACCTGTTGTAAGGGCACTAGAAGCTCACAAAACCAAGCACACGACAGCTGCAAACGTTGAGTAAATAAAAGTGGAGGAGCTTTACATTTAAAGGCAGAGGAGTGATTCCAAAGATGCATACTAACATGATGATTCGTTTTCTTGTGGTTTTGGACCTCAGCTGTCACATTTCTCAGGTTTCATTGTTTTCAATCATGAAAATCACAAACCTTTACAAAACCACAACAAAAAGTCTCAGCAGTAAAACGCACAGCAATCATGTAGTACCAAGAGCTGCAGTTTTAAGGGAATAATTTGTAGGGGAACAATGAAGCAGTTCTATGAATCAGACAGGCTCAGAGAAAACAGAGCCATCTTGACAACTGTTAGCTGAATATGACATGTTTAACTAGAAGGGGCAGACGCAGGCTCAACACTTAGTTTAGGTAAAACTCAGTCTATCCTACTTTTCCATTGGCTCTCATACCCTACAGCCTGATACACCTCCATGGCATACTTGAAATGTATCCCAGGGAGATGAGTCTATATAGGCAGAAAGTACTATCAATATAAAAATATTCTAGGGTGTCTAATATTTCAAATTACAACAATATAGGAAAACAAGTATACTAAGACTTTCTCCTCCCCTCTACTTCATCTCTAGAGTTAACAACACCAGATGAAGGGATTGGTGCATTATGAATGGAGGATTGGATGCTTTGCATCTTTCCCTTGGGTGACTTAGAACTGAATTTCTATGTTTCCTGCATTACTGCAAGCACCTTCAGCTTGCTGGCTGACTAGAAAACTTCACAAATACAGTCATTTCTGATTCCTTGTTTCTCCAGTTTGCCACTACTCCACAACATTAAATAACGAGATTATGGTAAACTTTTTTTAAAATACAGCTTTTCCAGTTTAGTTCTCTCTTCAAACTTAGAGCAGAGATTCCAGCTAGAGTTAGAAAATTGCCCATCCTGAGCATGGCTGCCTATTACTTTGGCCGCTCTCTCAGTCCTCAGGGATCTCTTGGGTATCCAAAAGAGGTGCTGTGAGATCTCTGCTTACCACTGCAAGCAGCCAGAAGGATGAGTATCAGTGTCAGCACAGTGGGCCCAAGGGGGCAGACAGGGCTAGCAACTGACACTAGAGGATTTTGGTCTTAGGTTATCTTTGAAATCATACATTTAATCTTCCTGATTTAAAAAAAAAAAAAAAAAAAAAAAAAAAAGAAGTGTAGGTAGCTCTAAGCCTAACATGGTCACTCTACAGCTACCAAACTCTGTCAAGCATTGCTAAGAGTTGTTTTTGGATTGGTCCCATGAAGGTGAAAAAATTCCTGTAACACAAATCAAACATTCAGGGCTATGATTCAGCAGAATGGGAAACCATTCAGCTGTTTACACACGAAAATCAGAGCAGAGCTGGCATCTGGTGAATTTTATTGTGTTCTGCTGAGACTGGTGACCAGTCACAGCAATGGCAGCAATTTGTCCAAGGTGGACTGTTTATCTCTTAATTTTCCAAGGCAGCAACCCTATACAACACTGCTTATTTAAACCTGCCTGTCAGTACCTCACCTAAAATGCAAACATGGAGGTGAAGCCAGATCCATAAATGTATTTGATGTGCTTGGACAGAAATCTTCTGCCTTGTCTTCACAGTCAGAGTTCTAGTGATCCCTGAAGTATCTCATGAGAAATTTTGCGCACCCACTGCAAGTCTGAGCTTTCCAGACATGCTGTGTTTCCAGACTGCAAGCACAGGATGGTCACTCTGTTTTCCCAAGTGGCCTGTGGTGGCTTGCTGCTGTCAAAATTACTCACATACCCAGCTTCTAGTAATTTTCCTTTCCCAGGGTGAGCGAGCTGTATCCTGCTGGTCTGCCACAGCAATTCATCCAGTCCTACAGCAGCTCCAGACAGTTCTCTCCCATGGGCAAATTCAAGCAGTGCAGCCAGTTCCCAGTTCTTGCTAAAAATGGTAGTTGGGAGCAGGTAACTGCCCTTGTCAGACAAGTTCAGCTCACCCATGGCACCACAGCTCCCAGGAGGAAACTAGGCTGGCTGGGAAGCACTCCTCATCACAGCACTGCTGCCTCTGCTACTCCTGTGGCAGGACAGAAGTGTGGCAGGGTTAGTTCAGCCAGCCTGTGCCTTGCCTCCATGGTGGGGTGTAGGCACTGAAGTCTTGATTTTCAGGTTGGGTGTCACAACTCTGCTTATGGAGCAGGAGTCAGATAACTGCTGGCTTTTTCTGCTGGTACTCGTGGTGGGTATGTCAGCCCATGCCTGAAGCTTCTACTGGCACTGCATGAGCAAGTTTGGCCACTGATATGGAAGCAGATTTCTAGCTCACAGGAAGGGGAATCATTCCTGACATTTGTCAGAGGAGATAATTTTAGGAATTCTCATTCTGATTTCAGTGGCATACTGGATGACAAAATGAGTATTTAAAGTATGCAATTCTTTTCCCTAGAAAATAAATCAACCTTGGTCTAAGAAAGCTGGAGATGCCAAAAATCCACCCTTCCTGATGTGGAGGGAAGAAACAAACACAATTTTAGCTCAACAGCAGTTAGCCTGGGAGAGTGTAACAACAAGTTAAGAGACAATTTTGTGGGAGGAAGGAGAAATCCAAACAAAGAGCACCAGGAACTGGATACAATTTGAGCAGGAATAAGGATTAATAGGTTTTACATGTTTGTGAGGTTAACTACCCTCATGACTTATTAGTAGCACATTTCAGAGCTTGGACTGGGCCACAGCTGAGCTGCAGACCCTGTTATGGAAGCAGCATTTCCAAAGGCAGGGCTACCACAATGCAGGCTAGAAGGTAATCCCTGACTGCAGACACACTCACTCAAACTTGGCTCATCACGGTGGTGGCAATAAAAGCAATGAATTTAATTGCATTGAACTACCCATTTTTGTTGCCTCTATATTCACAATCTGAAAGGAAAAGCAGAAACTTCTTCATACACTGCTGCACAAGAGAAGAAAGAATTTATTCCCTGATACCAGAACAGTGCACTACAGTATCCAAATGCAACCTTGATGTTTTCCTGCTCTTAATCATGTGTCAAGGTTGCTACAAAACAACAGTTACACACAAATGAAAGTCTGGCAAACAGATGCAGGGGTGAGGGCAGCATATCCCTGCCCCTCAGGGCCTATGGAGGGGGGCAGCAGGGAGATAGCCTGCAGCTGGCTCGTGTCCTTGCTGGGGTGGCATAGAAGTCCAACTTCTCTGCATCTGCACTTTAGCCAGATATGAGGAGCAGAGGGAGCTGCTCTGATCAACGCTCCCAAGTCACACACGAGCTTATCAGAAGCTCCGTGCAGAGCCTCCAGTGGAGGCCCACAGGATGGGCTTGGCAGTAGCAGCTGTGGCCAGGGGCAGAGTCCCAGTGCCACCCAGACGCAGCTGCAGCAGGATGCAACCCAATGCTGTGATTCAAATCAGGAGCAGGAGGTTGCTATCTAATTGTCAACCTGTGCTCTTTCCAAAAGAGTTATACATGTAAAATACGTGCTGCATCAGAGCCAGTGTGACAAGTCTGTACAAGGAAGTAAAAAACCAGATAGAGGATTGTTTGGTTGGGTTTTTTCCCCCCTTCAAAAACCTCCAGTACATTGGGTGCCACCTCCTCTACTTCTGAACACAGCCACATCTGTACTCACAGGCACAGGAAAAAAGGTCTTTGCAAGCATATGGACAGTCCACCCAAAGGGGTCACCACAGCCAGCATGCCCATGGCCTGGTAGCTCAGCACCTGTTTTGCTGCTCAGGCAGTAACCAGTTATGACCACACTGAATGTAAGCACCACAAAAAATAATTGCACACCTGCATGCACCATTGGCTTTACTTCCTGAACCTAATCTGGAGCACAAGACAATATCTTGGCTGTACATAGTCCATTTTATTGACGGACTGCTTTGAGACCCTGCTTCCCTCTTCCTTCTTTTTAGAACCAATGGAAAAAGCTTAATTTAGGACACAAATGTCAAGTGACAATGCTTTTATTAGTATGTGGCCTGGGAAATTTTTTTCCACTCTACTTTGATCAGCTCATTGGTATCTGAAATCTGGGGGTTTTAAGTAAATGGTTTAACTTTGTAAACATACAAGGAAAGGGCTCACTGGGGTTACTAGAGGCTAGGTGCATACAATCTTGAAATAGGACCAGAAGTATGCAAAGCAGTGTGCTTGGCCCCTGCATCAACATGTAATTTGCTACATTTCTTACTTTCAACCCACAGTAATCCTATGTCTTTCCTTGTTTGGTGCTGTCCCAGATGGATGCTCATTCCTCACACAGAGCAGATAGTGTGCCTCAGGTATGAGGCATGCTGTTAATTCAGTCACTGTACAGCTAACTCAATAAAGCAAACATTTAGTTCTGGTAAAAGTATTCTCAGATGATTCATTATCTCAGACTCTAATGACCAATTAACTTAACACTGCTTGGATAAGGAAGGAAGGAAAAGCTATAAATTGGCCTACTATAGCCTTTATCTGTATTCCTAGTGTCAGCCTAATCCAATTTAGGTCCTGAGGTGCAAAAACTTTTAATTCAGAGCTATGTCAGCAACTGGTTTGCACATTACAATACCTGTATGAGCTGGTCTGGCTCACTCCCTTCTTCCACAGTAATTAATTTAGACCTTCCATTTCGCTCATTGTCCCGAATGCCAACAGCAACCTGAGTAGCCTTCAGCCGCTCGTATTTATTGCATGATGAGCCACACCACTGATAGATTTCCTGAAATAATGAAGAGAACACACACATTAGCAATAGGACTCAACATAACAAAGTTATAAAATTATCCTACTGGATCTAAATCACCAAAACATCAGTGAATCTAGATCTTTCAGAAATGCTTTCTAGAAGTCACGTAGATATTTGCAGTATCTATGACATAGTTTCAAACTGCACCAGGAGAGATATATGTTGGATATTAGGAGAAATTTCTTCGCAGAAAGGGTGAATAAACATTGGAATGGGCTACCCAGGGAGGTGGTGGAGTCACACCCCTGGAGGTGTTTAAGAAAAGATTGCATGTGGCACTCAGTGCTGTGGTCTGGTTGACAGGGTGGTGTTCAGTTGAAGGTTGGACTCAGTGACCTCAGAGGTCTTTTCCAACATATTTCATTCTGTGATGCTGTAATATGCAAGATGTTCACATAATATAATTCAGCTTCCACATACTAGGAGATCACTTGAGCTGAGCTCACAATAGTCAGAGTTTTGGTTTGACTTAGTTTCATCCCAATTACAGATACAGCTTCAGCTAATTAAAGAACCAGAAAATCCTAAATTTGCTACTGCAAGTTTTACATGTGTCAGCTCCTCTTCTATGGTACTTCAGCAGTGCTGGTACTCATCTGTGTCAAGAAACAAATTAATTTCAAAATCTCAAGGCATATCCTGGTTGTATGTGTTACTCAAAAGTACAGTTAGACCTTTCAATCCAGTTTTTATTTTCTGACCCTTTGCAGAATGCAGCATGTTCCCGAGGCTCCTCTCAGGAAGGAGAGCCACCAGAACCAGCCTAAGACAGGTCACCTGATTCAGCCATACAGACCAAGGACACCCATTGGCAACTCCCATTATTCATCCAGAACTTGAAGCACTTCAGAATGAAGAATTTAGATTTCAGTCTTGATGAAAATTGCTAACAAAAGGCAGAACGTAAGGGATGTTAGACGCTGGGCTGGAAGGAGCCAGTCCAAGGAAATTATTCATCTTGGCTGGTTGCTTCCACCACGTTCTCCTGGAAGAAGGTAATTTGATTCTTCACGTGATTCTATCAAATAGCTTAAATAGTACAGCAATAAAGGTATACAGTCATTTTCAACTTTTAAAAAGGTTGAATTGGTTTGTGCTCATCTGCAATGCAAATTTTAATCAGAGGCATCACTGAATAAATTACTGGGGCTTAGTTGTTTTATGCTGTATGTACAACTGTATAAAACTTACATTTGAGATGAAAATCTGTTCCATTAAAAAAAAAAATCTAGCTCTTTCTGCTGACCACTGTTGGTCTTTAACAGTACTTGGAATGGTGGGTTGAGACAAGTGAGGGATGAAGCACAGCTTCTCATTGCTAGCAGCTGCAAATTTTTAGAAGACAGCTAACATTGATGGCATCTGCATGCAAAACAGTGCTAGGAACTTCCAACAGTTACTTTTCACCAGTTTGGACACAAAAAAACCCACAATGAGATCTCAGTGATCTCACCGTGCCCTTCCAACCTCCCTTCCCCTCAAAAGCATCTCTTCAAAGACAAAGTTTTAAGCTTCATCAGGATTACACCACAGATTCACAGAACTGTATCCCTTTCAACTTGCACATGTCATGCAACAAAAGCTCTGAGGTTTTCAGCTTGCCTTTAACAACTTGACTGTAGGCTTAATTTTAAAAAAATGCTTCTAAGTTCTGGTTTAAATACTGACAGTTTACCAAGTGTCCAGAATCTGGAGACATAGCTGGCATCAGGTCTCAACCTTATCTTAAATCCAACTTTCTACATTTCCCCAGGAAAACAAAATGTCTGTTCATACTTAGGGAAATAATTTCCTAGAGAACTGAATGTGTAGAAAGTAAAACATTCCAATCTGAGCAGATTTTTTAATACACTTGTAATTGCCATGCACAGCTTCAGCCATTTTCTTCCAAATTCATGCAGACTTTCCACAACACAGACACCTTAGCATCATTCTCATCTTGGCCTACATCCTACTAATTGAGCTGATTTGCAGCTATGCGAGGAAACAGGAGTCACAAAGTATAGCAGCAATAAATGGGAATTCTTTATTTCCCATATTCTATAGAAGAAATAAGGAAGAGAAAGAAGTCATAAAATAGAGAACTAGAGGAAGAGGTAAGGCATCTATTGCCTTATCTCAGTGTTGATGCAGCAATTGGTGGAGATTGCTCGTTCAGAAAGGTTAAAAGTGCAGCTTCAGTTGTACCCATCGGCCTTCTCTTGGTTTTTGCTAACTGGTGATGGAACCTCAAACAAGTAGTTGCATCTACAAAATAAATATTTTTGCTGTACTGACGACAAAGGATATTGTGAGACTTAAATTGCCACTGCAAATTACGAAGACCTTTACTTCTTGGACAATAAATTCACATTTTCTTTTCCTAGTATCTCCTAAAGGCCCCACTACACCCAAGTTACTCCACATTCACAGTTTATTCTCCCTGTCTGACTAAACCAAGCTCTCCTACAGTCCACAGGCTCTAGGCTTCAAATGAGCGTGAGGAAGGAGAAGGATCTTTAAAAATCTCCAGTAATGGATTTCAGATTTTTAAATTTGCAGGTTTCATTATTTTCCTCATGGAGTCCATGTTCCACGTTTTCTTCTCCGCATAAACCACCACTTGAATCAACAAGTAGTGTCTGAAAACATTCTTGATCTGGAGATTCACAAGCTCCATCGTACACGGTTATTTAAAAAACACATATTGTAAAAGCTAGAGAAATAAGAATCTGATTCTTTTTATCACTAGAGAATAAAGACGCTATTCTTTATTAAAAGCCTGAAAGTAAAACTTCATGTACTGTATAATCAAATAGAAGGAAGCGAGCAGCCACAAGTCATGAAAGTGTCCTGAAGTATACAATATTGTCATATACTTACTATGATCACTAAAATATCTTAAGCATTCAGTGCTAGAAGCTTTCAGGACCTTGGATTTAGTTAATTTTCCCTTCTGAACTATAATAATCTCATTTTCAATGTATCTAATTTTGAGGCCTCACAGTAGAGAAGCCGAATATCTACAAGTTTGCCTTCCTGATAACTTATCCATTTCATCCTCTAGGTAGATTGGGTTTCTCAACAATTTAAAGCCACAAAAAGATTTTTAGAAGTTAAAGCCGCTTCTTGAGAAGGCTAATATTTAGATATGGATTTACCTGAAATACAGTCATGTAGTTATCTAACCATGTCCAACAAATCATTTAGCTTTTGGGACATATTTTATTAATTATGTATTTCTTTTTTAGACATATAAAGTGCTCAACTATGGGCAAAATATGATATTTAGCTTTAGCTCACTCACTACTTTCACAATTTCCTAGCTGTACTACACCTTCACTATTTTTAGGCTTGTTTTGCTAACTTTATTTTGAATTGGCAGGTTGACAAAAAATGTTTCCATTAAAATAAAAACAGACTTCAAGTGTTCACTCCTCTCAAAATAAAAGAGCTTCATTCATCAGTAATTCCTGTGCCAAGCCCAGTTTATTTTCAGAAGTTTGCACTAGCAGTATTTATTTTTTTAAATCTCTTAAAGAGAATTCTGAGAGAGATGCCCTATATTAATGTTTGTTGCTATCAATATGGTTATCAGATCACAGTGGGACAATTAACAACTGAGGGCAAGAAAATGTTATAATGAATAATCACAATGACCACCCCAGAGCTCCTGAGTGGGCTTGGGAAGGCAGGCTGGCTCTGTGCCATGCACACTGTCATCAGAACAAAGTCTCCCCACAAATGCACATTTTGGGGACACAGTTTGGTCTTTTAGCCATACAGTGTCAGAATTCACTGCTCTTACTCCTAATAGCTTCTGGCCTGCAGAGTGACCTTGTGCAAGTCACATGAGACTTCTACAGCACATTAAAAATGACCCAACATTTAGCTTCTATACAGAAGTTGTGCATCAGGATGATTATGCATGGCTCATGTGTAACCCTGAGCAAGAGCACCTTGGCACTTTTCCCTGTATGGAAGGGGACTGTGAAAGCACACCTCCTGCTTCCTGCTCCAGCCCCAAATGGCATGCAGTGCAAGAGAAGGAAAAAAAAACAAAAAAAATCACTTATTTCAGAAGTGACATAAAAAACAATTTTTTCCCTTCTAAACTATAGCCACCTCTGTATTCAACTGGCAGCCTCCTTAGTCTGGAGGCGAATGAAAATATACTCTCTTTTCTGCATCTTTTGTGGTCATTTCTGTGGATCATAGCCAGGACAATAACAGCAAAAGCCAAGAAGCTTAAATCCATGAAGAAGTTTTTCTCTAGTTAAACATGCCCTAAACATGCTAGTGTTTTAAACCTATAAGTCTGTTGCAATACCTACTAATCTCCAGGCCCCTACTGTAATTGCTGATTTGCATTCTCTTACATGAAGAGACAGTTAAAAGCTAAATAAATTAAATAGGTTTCAAAACTCTAATTTGAAACAAGTTTGTGGTGAAACTTCAATTTAGGTGGAAAATAACAGTGAAATGTTTGTCTCATTAACTTTAAAATATTGAAATAAACTTTAAGCTTTCATTAAGGAAATAATTTAAGTCAAGTATCACAAGCTGGTATGCCTCTATTCTTTGGAGGCCCTGATACACCTTAAACCTGCCCACCTTTGCCCACATATACAGCAGAACACTCTCTCAGAATGTAACTGCACCTCAGTTAAAAAAAAGACCACTCTTGGCTGAGAGACAGCTAAAATCTATAGTGTGTACCTTTTCATCTTGTCATGATGCAAGTTATGCTGACTCAATGTCTGTCAGTCAGGATGTCTTTCGTTTCTCTAAACCACACCATTTGGTGCAGCAGAGGTACAGCTCTAATGCAGAGGGACTCAAAGCAAGAAAACTCTTCAACTAAATCTGCTCACTCCTGTGAAATGCCATACTACATTCTCCTTACCCCCACAACTCAGACTAAAGGGCTGAAAGCAAGAAAAGAATGGTTGTAAAAGTTATAATTGCCTTAATTCCTCTTTTCCCTTTCGCTTAGCTGCTGCTGTTCAGAAGCAGATCAGAGCCTGGGCAAATAACCACATCACAGAATGCCACTGCAGTGGTTTCACAGCAGGTAGAAGAAAGGCTGATGAGGCTTGTAAGGAAAGGTGGGTCAGGAGGAGAGCAGCTGTGATGTAGGGGTCCCCAAAGGAGCCAGCACTCCTAGTACTCACCTCCTGAGGGAAGTAGAGGAAAAAGCCCAGCAACACTAGAGGCAGATGGAACATACATGTATATTGGCAAAGCTTTATAAATATCTTATCA
The DNA here is from genome assembly GCF_000691975.1 of Corvus brachyrhynchos. Taxonomy (NCBI): domain Eukaryota; kingdom Metazoa; phylum Chordata; class Aves; order Passeriformes; family Corvidae; genus Corvus; species Corvus brachyrhynchos. Next base: position 8,203,496 of record NW_008237226.1, on the reverse strand, counting down.
TGATATTATCAAAATAATTGGCAGGCATTCAGCTGAGACTCTTCATGGTCATTAGTGAACAGCTGCTCTGATAAGGCACAAGTTCCTTTTAGCTAAAACTCTACTTTGTTAAAAGTCTAGTCCTGTAATTAAACTTAATATGTTTAAAGGAGAAATGACAACACAAAATAGAAATAAACTTGGAAAAAGTTCATATATGAACTGCAAACAACAGAAATACTTCTAATGCCTTTAATTTTAACTATCTGTAAAACAGTGGCATATTACATTGGTATTTGTATTTCAAACACCAAGTTTTTGGAAATAAAACAGGGAGCCCTAAAGCAAGAGTGTGGAGCTTTTTAAAAAAAAATTTTTTTAAGTATAGAAAAGTGCTAAATCAAGGAAACAAAGTCCACATGATGGGGAAAATAACTGAACAAAAATAGCTAGAATGCAGCTCTTTTCTGTCAGTTCATTGACATTCAGGCTGTTTTTTAGGAACTAACAATATGTATTAAGAAGAATGTTTGGATTCAACTGGATTAATATAGAGCTCCGAAGGCATTTGTCTCCTTAAGTTATTCAATGTTTTTCTTTCTTGAGTGTTGAATTCTTGATAGAGGCAGAGAAAAAAATCTCTCTCATTTCACATATCCATCAAATCTACCTTTTACATTTGTTGAAACTGTAATACAGTGAACCATTGAAAGTTGTGGAGTTTTGATAATCCAAAACAAACTTCAAATTCATTCAGTCAGAATACCTCTGAGGCCACCATGAGCCTGGCCCTAGTAAAATTACAATAGTGTCTTTGTAACCAGTCTTTGGAGTCTCCCACTTGACTCAAATGGAACAAATTTTCAGACTAAAAATAAGTCAGATATAGCACAGTCATGCACTCAGTACCTTCATGTTTCCTCTCCCACCTGTTTTGCTAGTATGCACTAGGAATAGCCCTTGCTATACCACAGTGGATTAAGGCATTAATACCAGGATGATCTTAATTCTAAACAACAGCAGCTCAAGCAGCAAAACATCTGGATTTTCTACAACATCAGGAAGTAAACTAACTTAACTGAATCCTTGTGAATACATGTATGTCCAGTTCACCTGGAGCTTAAAGGATGACCTCTGGTTCAGCTACTCTTCTGTGTGCAAGTGGGGGTGAGGGGAAATTTTCCAGTCCACAGAGTATGAAGAAAAAAAATCCATACTCTGAATACTTTAACTGAAGGCGGGGGTGGGAGGGTGGGGTGGGGAGGAAAGGACTTCCTTTTATTTTTCTCCATTTGATGACTTTGAGACTATAGCAACTTCCAGAATGCTGGCATTTACCCTGCTGGAGTAACTGGTTCACAGAATTATAGAAAAATTAAGATGCTTGCTTATCAAGATACACATTGTATAGATAGAACAATATTTTAATGCTGTTAATAAGTCTATAAAGTTAATAAAGAACCAAAGCACTTTAGTTCTTCAAGCTCAGCTACTTCTTTGGCAGCTCCCTGCTACAGCATGAGCAATAGTTTAACTCTCAGCTGGGGGAAACTGGGGAAGAGGTTATTTGTAGGAGAAACATGTGCATGGAAAAACAACATGAGTCAGTTGTTAGAGCCAGGGAAAGCAACTAGAAACATACAGTGATAAAATGCAAGAATCCGCTCTACCAGCCCTATTTATACCTTAACAGTGACTTTATTAAAGCAATTAATATGTCTGTTGTGAACTGCTTTATCCAATGGAAGAGAAGAAAAGAAGCTAAAAGAGATAGTGAGGGAAGAAGATTACAGAAGCCACCAAGACAACTGTGCTTAAGGTTGCAATGTGATGCTGAATCATACCTCGTGGTCTTAATCATAAAGCAAGTATCTGTTCTCTTGCTCTTTAAAAAGCAGAAGTTACTTTCCTTTTTGTAAACATAATTTAATCTATACCAAGTTAACAGTTGTTATGAAAAGCAGCTGTCATAAAAAGCCAGCCTTTTTGCCTGATGTATTTCTTCTAGTGTCTTTGTTGCACAGCAGCAGTTTTTCTTCTTTTGACCTGCTTATTATGCCAGGTATTCTAGCAGGAACATGCTGACAGATACATGAGAACTCTGTTCAGTCTCATATTTTTGAGTTCTAACTTCATAATTTTCATTTGGATTCATGAAGCCCTTGAGAATTATACGCATTGATTGCTAGATAGCACAAGTTGTTTCTAAGAACATTGCGGGTTCTTAAATTTCAAACCAGCAACCTCTTAGCTATTTATAAATCAGTTTATAACCACCATTATGGGAACAGGAAGAATGGACAACTGAGTACAGTTTACCTTCAATTTTCATTTAGCTTGAGCTATAGTTATCACTTCACCCATCTGCACTCTTCCTTTGGGAGAAGGGTAATGTTCTGTCTGCAGAACTTTTATTGTACTGACAAAACTTTCCAGCTGCAATCAGGCCCAAGCTCAAACCTCAGTGGTAGTTATCACACATCGTCCTTCACCCCCTTATTTTAACAATTGTCTCTTAATTTCTTCAAGGTGGCTGAGCAGTGCGCATCCCTCTGCCTGCCCTCTGCAGTCGCCTAGCTCATGGCACTGCTGCTGTCTCCCATTAAGAGATTAATCAGACAATCAAGCCTTACATTTTACAGAGCTCTATCCAAACACACGCACAGAGGATATTTTTGCTGGTCACTAAGGATACAACTTCAGACAGCCTTCATACAGCAGGGCTTCCCATAATGAGTTGGGAAGGTTTCAATAAAATCAGCTGATCAATTCACGTTGCTTTATTTCATTGTTATTCCCATTACTTCTGCTGCATGTTTTGATAACTACCCAAATTATTAACAGAGCTCAACATTCCAATTTTGTATATCACCAGTATACGCCAATATTTCACAATACTGACCAGTTTCCTTCCCACTTTAAACCAAGAAAATTGACAAAAGATGACAAAAAGATATGAAAGACTTTAGCACATCTTATCAGAAATACACACATATACAGTATATTTACATATGCATTGAGATAAGAACTAAAAGAGCCTGGAAAACTGTATGTACATTATTCATTAAATGCCACAGTGATTCATCCTTTTCCTTGCCTTCTGTGATCACTTTCCATGCCCTCTCCTGCTCTTTGCTGTTTTGAGAATTGTCATGGTGATGAAGGAAGAAAATGGGTTGTGCCTAAGGGGAGGTGGCTGGAGGATGGGGTGAAACAGAGAGAGCTGCATCTGGAGGTAAAGAGGAGCACAGAGCAAGGTGAGGCAGTTTAAGGCCACCAAGAACTGTCAAACCCATCCTGGTGCCTCTCAGGTAGGATACCAGCAATAGCTCAGGACAGGATTGGAAGGGTCTTGAGGGGAAGCCGTATGAGGAGCAGCTGAGTTCACTTGGTCTCTTCAGCCTGGAGAAGAGGACGCTGAGGGAAGACCTCATTGCAGTTAAAACTTCCTCATGAGGGAAAAGGAGGGGCAGGTACTGATTGATTCTTTCTGGTGTCCAGTGACAGGACCTGTGGGAGTGGCTTGAAGTTGTATCAGGGGAGTTTAGGCTGGGTATTAGAAAAAGGTTCTTCATCCAGATGGTGGTTGGGCACTGGAATGGGCTCCTCAGGGAAGTGGTCACAGCACCAAGCCTGACAGAGTTCAAGAAACATCTGGACAATGCTCTCAGGCACATGATGTGACTCTCGGGGCTGTTCTGTGCAGAGCTAAGAGTTTGACTTTATGATCCTTGTGGGTCCCTTCCAACTTAACATATTCTGTGATTGTGTGGCAGAAGATAACAGCTCCTGGAAGGCCTTGAGCAGAGCTACACCAGGACAAGATGCACTGAGCAGCACCCGACAAAGCAAGGTGTGCTCTACTCCAGGCCTTTCAGCAACTGCCCTGCTCTTGTCTTGCCTGCCCCAAAGGCTCCCTTACAGAGAGGTTCCCAGGTTCATCAAAGAGGTGTTGTGGAAATCCCATGTAGAAAAAAACCCCAACTTAAATTAGGGTCTGGCATGCCAACACTCTCCTGACTCAGTCACTGTACAGGAAGATCAGTACAGTCACAGCTCTCAGTTCAGAGTGTTACAGAAGACTGCTTGACTAAAAGGTCTTCACACATTACCAACAGATAATAACTCCCCTCATATCACAGACAGTGCTTTCTCTGACTTTTGTATCTATTTTCCAGCCAAGAGAGTTCAAAGGAGGCAAGATGAGACCTGGGCATGGTATTTGAAGTGCTGTAAATGTGGTTTAGTAACAAATCAGCCAAGGTGCTGTGTGGGTTGTGCACACTGGATACGGCCCCATGGGATCCCAACCACTTTTAAGAGAGGGGTCAGGAGACAGGCAGTTACAACACTATTTTTTAATCTTATTTTTAGCCAAGGTTTGAGTCCAATAACTTAGAAGACTGGATCAAGATAGAATAACCTTCATTCAGGATCAGGCTGAACAGGGCTCAGAGTAACCTGAACTTGTTGAAGACATCCCCGCTCATTGCGGGGGGAATTGATCTAGATGACCTTTAAAGGTCCCTTCCAACCAAAACTATTCTATGATCTAGGTATAGATAAACATCAGAACAGAGATAAACATCAGAACATGAACTGTAAATATGTGAACCTAGCTGGAAATGCACACACATACTTTTTGCTTAAAGCATTATCCCTATCAAGGAAACCCTAGTGATTAGTAATGATTTTATTCCTAATCATTATTACCTTTCATAATTTCCCCTTATCTGTTCAAACCATGAGTTTAAAATACTGCAGTAATTGAACTCCATGAGAAAAGTGAAACAATTTTTTATTATATTAGATAAATGGCTTGATAAAATATAACAGGAAATGAACAGCACAAGCAATTTTTCAATGCCATAGAGACCATCCTTCTGGTTAGCTAAGAGACTGGGGAAAGTAAATCTTGGAAATTCATCTTATTTGATACACTACAGTAATTTGATATTAAAATCACTGACCATAAGCTCATTATTTTATGAAATTACTGCCCATTATTCTTGGACAATGAGTCTGTAGTGCTCTGCAATAAATCCCAAGACGCAAAAGCAATCCTATTTAAGATTAATTTTATTTCAACTGTTAAGCAAGGGAATCTAGTTTAGCCAAAATACTTTTCTTTCTTCAAAGGAACCTTAAATTCAATTAAGAGCTCCTGTAAAGACTCATAAAGCCTTGCCCATTTACAATGGGCCTCTAGTCATGGAAAATTTCAATCTGAAGTACAGTTATTTCAGCTTGAAATATAGCTCTTAGAAAACTTGAGCAAGATTTCTCCTGTGACATTGTATTTTCTATCACTCCCATTTATTTAGAGGTACTTCACTAGACTTGTATATCTTAATCCTGAACTATGGCACATATGGCCTTTTCATCTCCCACAAGCACGGTCTGGGTTATATAATAACCTACGACTATGAATATCTAGATGCTAAAACACTTTTTCCTTAACTTGTCAGTACATCTAAGAAAACCCTTCTCCCTTATCCAAATGACATGACAAGACCAAGACCTGTCTTAGTCATGTGATTTGACTGACATTTCCCATAGAATGGCAAAAAAAAAAAAAAAAAAAGGGTTCTAGATATTGTTCACACCTAGTCTTTCTCCCTACAAAGGCACATTGTTGCACTGCTGCTTGACCTCTGTCTTGTCAAACAGTGGATCAGAAGCCAGTGACCTTACACTAAAAAAAGTAAAAGGCTCCCAATGTACATTCAGTATCAGGTAAAGACTATAAAGCCATATTACATCTAAATTGCTTGGTGACAGCACTCTCACTGAAAGGGATGGGCCCCAAGTGATACATGTAAAACTGCAATACACCCATAGTGCATTTTCATCAGTGTCACTGCCACACCTGCAGTGTGGCCTGAGTCATTACTCAAGGCCATCTGGGTAACTGCAGCACAGTAAGGGTCAGGACAAGTGGAATTCATGGAGTACACCCAGTTCCACATCATGTCCATGGGAGGTTAACTCCAGAAAACTCAAGCCCGATCACAGCCTTACTGTAAAAGCAGCATTTTCTAGCGATGTTTAGTTCCAAACCTTGCATCTCCCATGGGTTAACTCTGAAAGGGAATAGATGATTTGAGTTTTCTATGCAAAGTGGCAAAATTGAGAGATTACTTTGGATATTGATCGCCAGGGTATTCCAGATGATTAAACCATATTGACATATGAGGACTAGGATAATATTCAAAAAACACTATTTGATGTTCCATCTGAAGGCTGTGAAGCATAATAAAAATCAAAGACATTTTGGTATCAAGTAGCTATACTGATTACCTTCAACTGTCACACTAGGGGCCGCTTTTCAGAGGAAAAAGCCAAATGAACACCATAAATTCAGATGAGCCCATTTTTCAATAGGTCAGGAGAACACTGAAATCTTGAAGCAGCTGACCTCTTCCTTGTGAAGCAGTACAGTTAAAATCAACTGCAGATAAGCTATTTCCTTTCACATGCTTTCCATTACATGTGAGCATATCAGGCATGGGAACAATTTCAAATTGGTAACTAGCATCTAATTAGTGTGGTCTACATCCCAGCTGCTTCTCTTGGTATCAGAAAGTCTTAGCAGGTACTCTGAGGTGACAGTACTAAACTTTAAGTCATTTGAAACAAGCAAAATTGTCTTATCTGTCAATATTCTTCTGTGCTGTCTCTACTTGTTTTCAGCAGAAAGCCTTGAAGCATGGCATTGTTTCTCGAGTGATCTCTTGAAATACTCAAGTAGTTTTATAACCACTTTTGCATTTATTTCTTTAGGGTCAACTGTCACTATCAAAGTTTGATGACTATGAAGAAATGCTCTTAAGAGAATGGTTGAATCTGTGTTCTGCTCTGAGCACTAGCACTGATCCCATTCATCTGGTAGAGACTGCAAAATTCAAACTGGACTTATAGTGAGCTGTTTAAGCACTTCAAACACTAGTAGTGAAAAATCACAATGCCTTGGATGGGAAAGAGAACTGTTTCTTGATGGATAATCTGTTGTACACTCCAGGAAACATTTAGGGCAGTCTGAAACATTTCAAGTGGTGTGACACTAAAACTAATTCTCTAAAGTAGATTCTTTCTGCTGGTTCACATGAGTGACAAAATCAGTTTTGCATTTTAGGGGATAACTCAAACCTTAGAAGGGATGCAACTTTTACTTCTCAGTGTTTTGCTCTAGAAAATACTCACATTTCCGAGGTCAATAATGAAACAATCTCCTTTGTTGAAGCTGGTCCAAGCCAGGGGGACTTCTGTGGCTCTTACAACTCTCCGGCCCTTGATATGCAGCAGCCTCTGGGCACTCAGATCATTAGTAATGACATGATTAAATCCAGAGGCAACACCACCTGCCTGAATAAAACAAAACAAAGCAGCCAGCTTTATTTTCAGTTTGATTTCTGCAAAGTTACTTTTTTTTTTTTTTTTGGCTACAGATGAGGAGCTAGCAGTGGAAAAAATAGTTTATGCAGTGAGAAGCAAGCCAAAGTAACGTACTGTTTAAGAGTGCTGACCACAGACCAGACAGACACCACTGCTGCTGAACTGGCAGGTGTGAACATTTAGCCAAGGGAACAGAAGTCAGCCTCCTTCAAAGGCTTTTCAGATAAACAGGGAAAGTGAAAGCACAGAATTTACAGCACTCTCCAGCCACTGTCAGAGGATGAGGTAATACTGAACTCCATTGTCAGGACAAAAGTCAAGGACAGAGGAAAAGCAGAGAAATATGGAGCTCCTTTTGAAGTTTTCCAAACTTGAATCTCAGAGGTCCGGGTGGTTTTAGTCCCTGGTTACGTGTAGATGGACGGACAATTCCACAGCAGCTCTGTAATTTTATGGAAGGAATATTTGCAACTTCAGAGTGAACCTGGCAAGGAGTACCACACTAGGAGAAGTGAGAGCAAACTGTTGATCTGTGAGTGTAAATATAAGCATAATCCTGTAAACTGGCTTGGATGTCTGCCTCTTTGAGGCAGCATTCTCCCCTCCTCTGGGAGAACCAGACCTTGGGTTGGAAGAGAAACTGGCTCTTGAAATGACAAAGAAAAAAATTAAAACATAAAAGTTTGGGCATGTCACTGCCAACATCACTTATGCAGACTTAAAACCTTGGTTGTGTAGACAGTGAGAAGTTATAAACCTTCATAATGGGGAAAAAAAGGCTGAATAAGCCATGGCTCCCAGAACTTCTACTATGGAGACATTCTCAGGAGATACATTACTTTATTCTTAAAAAAACCCCACATACGTTTAAAAAAAAAGTTACCTTTCAGTTACTCAGCTTCTGGAAGTGACACAAGGACACTGACATTACACCTTTCCAAAAGATAAAATTTTTCAAAAACGTGTTTGGGAGATTGTAACTGCAGTAGGACTGCAAAAGCAACATTTTTAGATCCAAGTGAGCTTCTGGTCTTTTCCACTCTCTGCATGTTTCTAACCACTTGAGCACACTGGGTTCTGCATTTGAACACAATTATTCAGTCTACAAGACAGAAATTATTTCTGTGAGATTTAACACCTCCCAGACACAGAGAGTCCCTACTGTGAGCTCTCTTAGACACACAAGTATGAAATTTCAGGACAGCTTTATTTTGTGGGAAAAAACATTGGGAAAGGTTTTCCTATATCAGAAAAGGCACTGAGAAACAAGCTGCTGCTTTCTGTACAAACTCTGGGACTCCTACACTTTAAGATGGGTGATTCAGATCTAAACCCACAAAGCATTGAGAAACTATTTTTAAAATCTCCATTTACAAAGAAAACCATTTGATTTTTATGTGGGGAAAAATGTTAAAATTTCATGTATGAATGTATTTTGACAGACTCTTTACCTTGTACTTAATTCCTCCTTTGAAGTAACCCACAAACTCAGTAGACTCATATCCTTGAATTTCTCTACTCTGCACAGGCTTTCCTCCTAAATAGTCATCCATTTGAACAGCAAAGATAGCTGCAGCTGTGCTTTCATCCTGGGTGCATTCTTTCCCTGAAATAAGAGGAAATATGTCAATAAAGCATAAATATAATTTTGAATTCTGTTGGAGAAATTATTTCTGCAACAATTGGGCTCTGCCTGCAGCAGGTTGTATAACCCATGTTTATGTGGCAACAAAGCACTGAATCATAAGCTTGTTCACCACCAAATAACATGATCTTCCAGGCCATTTTTTGACTACTTGCAGAACTGCATTCATAAGGAAAAAAGAGTGAAAAGTAGTGAAGTTCATCTTCTCTTAGAATCTTCAAACAAAAGAATAATTTAATTGAGTTTAGCACGGCAAGTGTCAGCCATAATGATTTTTGGATTTTGAGCTGAAGTTCAAAGAAAGAAAGGTCATGTCTGGATGGTAAACCATATATTTATGCTAAGAACAACTCACCAAGCCAAAAAGCTGAAATAATTCAAAAGCAGTCCTCTTGACACTATAATGCAAGCAAGATATTTTGCCTGGTACAGCTGGGAGAAAGCAAAGCAGCTTTGGGACTCAGATATCTGCTTCATGAGGTCACACTTTGTTTTGTACCTTATAGACATTAGCCTCTTCCCAGGACTGTGGCAAAATAGCCTCTTGGCGTTGTGTGCTGATGCCTGTACATGCTGAAAACAGGCTGTATATTAAACCAAAGCTTTTAATGAGTGCCCATACATTTTTGATGAACATTTTCAGCAGTTTTAATTGTTTCAAGGAAAGCACAAATAGAATCAAGTCTAAAAAACCAGACTTCTCAGTAACTATAGAAGAATAAGGAATCCTTCCATTTAGCCCTCAATCACTCCATGACAGAAGAACTTGCTATGTTCCAACATGCTTCCTCAGACCTGGGTACCACCTTAAAGTTGGTTTTGGAGGTTTTAGGGGTGTTTTGTTTCTTTTTCTAAATAGGGGTATTCATATCCATTAAGACTAGATCCTTCTAAATTATTACTTGCAATTGCATTAACAGGGTTCAGGGTTAAAGAAAAATGGTTTTTGAACAGAGATAAGAACTACTATCAGACTTGGTCTCATAGCTGTTACGCAATAAAATACTCGGTAAAACTCCATTAAAAAAAAAAATCAAGACAGCACCAGTCCAAGCATAAGTTATTCAAGCTTGCATGAAAACCAGATTTACCTTACAGTCTAAGGCACAAACAGCTATGAGTAAGCCAGAGCATAAAGTAAAAAGAATAAGTTTTTACCAAACTAGATCCTGGTTCACATGGACAGATCTTATGACTTCATCTCTGGGAACAAGGGTTAAAAAATAGTTAAAAGACACCATGAATGATTTTATTAAAGATACTAAGTGGGGTATAGCCAATCTCATTCCCACAAGTAGTCTCATGCTGGCACAGTGCATGCTGTTTGCACCAGTGATAGTTTCAAGTCCAGACAGCTCCCTTAGGATTAGTTCAGCTACCAAGGCATCCCTCAAGTGCCAATAGAGACAACTGAGCCAGGATGTCTGGGCAACCTCAAAAATGGGTACAGCTGCAGTGACACAGATCCACACTGATTGCCTGCCCATGCCAACAGTGTCGATACACCCAGGTTAGCTTGCTCAGAAATTATCCAACCTCAACAGCCTGTCAGTGTATGTGAGACACTGGCTTTCCTACAGGAAGCTTTGGCATAGCAGAACAACTGTGTGGGGTCACTTTACCCATAGAATGCCAGTCACAGCTCAAGACTCAGTACATCGAGGTCACAGACCATCCTTCCATGGTCTAGACCTTCTTTTAATCCCTTGTGTGTGCCTAAGCAAGGAATTAGGAGGACCTTTACCACTATGTCATAGGAAAATTTGATGTTGGGGGTCTTTTTTGCTGGTCAGAATCCATTCACACTCACAGCCACTGTATGCATCTGCCACAATAACATACTACAGATGACTAGCAGAAGTAGGACTGTGTCACCAAATGGCAAGGCCCTTGTTCTTCAGTGTTTCCCCCATCACAAGAATTCTTTCTTTACATCAAGTCTGAGTGATAGTCACTGCTGCAGCTGTCCAGAGACACTTACGGGAAGTCCTCAGAAAGACCCTATTGTGATCTTCTGGCCCACAGGTTATACAATCTTTGCTTACAAGGGAAAAGTTTGGTGCATGAAATAGCACTGTGAATCAGTTAAAAATACCAAAATAATTCTATGGTTCTTACCCTGGCTGTGACTGGCCCTCCCTACACACCTTGTTTGAAGTTCTGGTCTCCTGTTTCTATTAAGTGTGCAGCAGTGTTTGAGATTTTACCACCCTGCTGCTGAAGTATCTTGCAAGCAGGAAGGGGTTTGCCAGCAGTGAGCCTCCCTGCTGTCACCTTGCCAGCTGCACAACAACAGTGGGTGCTCAGATCACCCGAAGCCATTTAGAGTATCTGGATAGCACCGCATCAGCACAAAATGTGCATCAATGTGAACAACTAAAGCTCTTCAGCCACCAGCAATGAGGTTTTAATTGCTGCAAATGTCAGTCACTGGTCTACCTTCCCTTCCCAAAAGCTGCAAACAGTCCTTACATCATGTCCTTGTGATGTGTCTACTAGACCTTCACTAAGACATGAGCAGTTCCATCTTCATTAACAAAGGTCTACACAGCCAAACCCTGCCACTAATTAGCAGCACTACTCACAGAAAAGCCTCTGCCAGAAATTCATTTACACTGCCATCTATGATTATACTCTTACCAGAGACAGACACTATGTGCTTGCCAGCTGGAAAACTCCTAACACATGCAGAACTCAAGGCTCAAACATTTATGCAGAAACAATCCCAGCTTTATCTGCAATTATTTTTCAGTGCATGCAAAAGTACAATGAGAACTACAGCAACTCAAGCATATTAATGTTAATACACCTATCGTTATTTGTATTCATTGAGATGATTGCCTACAAACACAAACTTGTTGGCAAAACAAGAAAAAAGTATTAGGTTTCAGGCAGCTAAACAGTAACCACTGTGGCAGGATGACTCTATGGCCAGATGGGGAAGTCACAAGAAATCTCCAGGAGATGAGGAAGTCACGCAGAACACATCCTTGTGTCAGACTTCAGTTTTTATGTAAAGTGTGCTAGTCAAGGTAGAAGGCAAAAGACATCAGCTCGGTTCCAATGCCAGCAGGCCGTCAGATTGATATTAAAGAAGTTTTAAAGAAAACCTGGTGCCTTTGCACGTGATCTCTGTATCATCAGAAAGCAAGATTAATCTAGCTGAAAAAGACAACACCCAGACACTAATCAGGGCAACAAAACCACAGGGAGATGCCCAAGAGGAAATTTTCATCCAGATGGAAACAAAGGCAAGAAAACTCTTCACGTGAGTGAAGGCAGGATTTCACTCCAGAATCTCTGTCGAGTGCAGCCAAGATTTGACTTAAACACTTCAGCGCTTTTCCAAACTAACACGACAAAGAGAGCAAGCTTTCACCTTTCTGCCGTACCCCACTGTCCCACCACTTAGTCCCTCAGCATCGCAAGGGATGACGCTTGGCATCACCCTGATCCTTGGCGGCAGCCCTACCCCTGCCTCCACCTCGAGTATCTCCGCTTGGAAGCCGCGCACCCGCAGCCCTACTGAGAAGGGCGGGGAAGCCTGCCGCGGTTCCCTGGAGCCCGGCAAGCCCTTCAGCAGCAGGGTGGGCACTGCGGGCTCCCCCCGGCCCGCCCGCGGCTCCCCGCCCCCCCCCCCACGCAGTAACGCCGC